>NW_028270181.1:31022722-31328555 GCF_037043375.1 Chiloscyllium plagiosum
GAAGGGAGGTGAGGGGAGGTGAGGGAGAGAGGGAGGTGAGGGGAGAGAGAGGGAGGGGAGGGGGAGGACGGGGGAGAGGGAGGGAGGGAGAGAGGGGAGGGAGGGGAGAGAGGGGGGGAGAGGGGAGGGGAGAGAGGGGGGAGGGGAGAGGGGAGGGGGGAGGGGGAGGGGAGAGGGGGAGGGGGGAGGGGGGGAGAGGAGAGAGGGAGAGGGGTGAGAGGGGGGGAGGAGAGAGGGGGGAGGGGAGAGGAGAGAGGGGAGGGGGGAGGGGACGGGGAGAGGGGAGAGGAGAGAGGGGAGGGGAGGGGAGAGAGGGGAGGGGAGAGAGGGGAGGGGAGGGGAGAGAGGGGAGGGAGGGGAGAGAGGGAGGGGAGGGGAGAGAGGGGAGGGGAGGGGAGGGGAGAGAGGGGGAGGGGAGGGGAGAGAGGGGAGGGGAGGGAGAGAGGGGAGGGGAGGGGAGGGGAGAGAGGGGAGGGGAGGGAGAGAGGGAGAGGGGAGGGGAGAGAGGGGAGGGGAGGGGAGAGAGGGGAGGGGAGGGGAGAGAGGGGAGAGGGAGGGGAGAGAGGGGAGGGGAGAGGAGAGAGGGGAGGGGAGAGGAGAGAGGGGAGGGGAGGGGGAGAGAGAGGGGAGGGGGATGAGGGGAGGGAGGGAGAGAGGGAGAGGAGAGGAGAGAGGGGAGAGGAGAGAGGAGGGGAGGGGAGGGAGAGAGGGGAGAGAGAGGAGGAGGGGAGGAGAGGGGAGGGGAGAGGGAGAGAGGGGAGGGGAGGGGAGGGGAGGTGAGGGGAGGGGAGGGAGGTGAGGGGAGAGAGGGAGGGGAGGGGAGAGAGGGGAGGGGAGGGGAGAGAGGGGAGGGGAAGGGAGGTGAGGGGAGAGAGGGGAGGGGAGAGAGAGGAGAGGGGAGGGGAAGGAGAGGGGAGGTGAGGGGAGGGAGGGGAGGTGAGGGGAGAGAGGGGAGGGGAGGGGAGAGAGGGGAGGGGAGGGGAGAGAGGGGAGGGGAGGGGAAGGGAGGTGAGGGGAGAGAGGGGAGGGGAGGGGAGGGGGAGGGGAGGTGAGGGAGAGAGGGGAGGTGAGGGGAGAGAGGGGAGGGGAGGGGAGAGAGGGGAGGGAGGGGAGGTGAGGGCAGAGAGGGGAGGGGAGGGCAGAGAGGGGAGGGGAGGGGAGAGAGGGGAGGGGAGGGGAAGGGAGGTGAGGGGAGAGAGGGGAGAGAGGGGAGGGAGGGGAGGGGAGGGGAGAGAGGGGAGGGAGGGGAGGGGAGGGGAGAGAGGGGAGGGGAGGGGAAGGAGGTGAGGGGAGGGAGGGAGGGGAGGGGGAGGAGGGGAGGGAGGGGAGGGGAGGGGAGAGAGGGGAGGGGAGGGGAAGGGAGGTGAGGGGAGGGAGGGGGGAGGGGAGGGGAGAGAGGGGAGGGAGGGGAGGGAGGGGGAGGGAGGGGAGGGGAGGGGGAGAGAGGGGAGGGGAAGGGAGGTGAGGGGAGAGAGGGGAGGGGGAGAGAGGGAGGGAGGGGAGAGAGGGGAGGGGGAGAGGGGAGGGGAGAGAGGGGAGGGGAGGGAGGAGGGGAGGGGAGGGGAGAGAGGGGAGGGGAGGGAGGGGGAGGTGAGGGGAGGGGAGAGAGGGAGGAGAGAGGAGAGGAGAGAGGGAAGGGGAGAGGAGAGAGGGGAGGGGAGAGAGGAGAGGAGAGAGGGGAGGGGAGAGGAGAGAGGGGAGGGGGAGAGGAGAGAGGGGAGGGGAGAGGAGAGAGGGGAGGGGGAGAGGGAGAGAGGGAGGGGAGAGGAGAGGGAGGGGGAGGGGGAGGGGAGAGGAGAGAGGGGAGGGGAGGGGGAGAGGAGAGGAGGGAGGGGAGGGGAGAGGAGAGAGGGGAGGGAGGGGAGAGGAGAGAGGGGAGGGGAGGGGAGAGGAGAGAGGGGAGGGGAGAGGGAGGAGAGAGGGGAGGGGAGAGGAGAGAGGGGAGGGGAGAGGAGAGAGGGGAGGGGAGAGGGGAGAGAGGGGAGGGGAGGAGAGGGGGAGGGGAGAGAGGGGAGGGGAGAGAGGGGAGAGAGGGGAGAGAGGGGAGAGGGGAGGGGAGAGAGGGGAGAGAGGGGAGAGGAGAGAGGGGAGGGGAGGGGAGAGAGGGAGAGGAGAGAGGGGAGGGGAGGGGAGAGAGGGGAGGGGGAGAGAGGGGAGGGGAGAGAGAGGGGAGGGGAGGGAGGAGAGAGAGGGGGAGGGGAGAGAGGGGGAGGGGAGAGAGGGGAGGGGAGAGAGGGGGAGGGGGAGAGAGGGGAGGGGAGAGAGGGGAGGGGAGAGAGGGGAGGGGAGAGGAGAGAGGGGAGGGGAGGGGGAGAGGGGAGGGGAGGGGAGGGGGAGAGAGGGGAGGGGAGGGGGAGAGAGGGGAGGGGAGAGGGGAGGAGAGGGGGAGAGAGGGGAGAGGAGAGAGGGAGGGGAGGGGGGAGAGAGGAGAGGAGAGAGGGGAGGGGAGGGGAGAGAGGAGAGGAGAGAGGGGAGGGGAGGGGAGAGAGGGGAGGGGAGAGAGGGGGAGGGGAGGGGAGAGAGGGGAGGGGAGAGAGGGGAGGGGAGAGAGGGGGAGGGGAGGGAGGGGAGGGGAGGGGAGGAGGGGAGGGGAGGGAGGGAGAGAGGGGAGGGGAGAGGGGGAGGGGAGAGAGGGGAGGGGGGGAGGAGGGGAGGGAGGGAGGGGAGGGGAGGGAGGGGAGGGGAGGAGGGGAGGGGAAGGGAGGGGAGGGGAAGGGAGGGGAGGGGAGGGGAGGAGGGGAGGGAGGGGAGGGGGAGAGAGGGGAGAGGAGAGAGGGGAGGGGAGAGAGGGGAGGGGGAGAGGAGGGAGGGGAGGGGAGAGGAGAGGAGGGAGGGGAGGGGAGAGGGGGGAGGGGAGAGGAGAGGGGGGAGGGGGAGAGGAGAGAGGGGAGGGGAGAGGGGGGAGGGGAGGGGAGGGGAGAGAGGGGAGAGGAGAGGGAGGGGAGAGAGGGAGGGGAGAGAGGGGGAGGGGAGAGAGGGGAGGGGAGAGAGGGGAGGGAGAGAGGGGAGGGGAGAGAGGGGAGAGGAGAGAGGGGAGGGGAGAGGAGAGAGGGGAGAGGGAGAGAGGGAGGGAGAGAGGGGAGGGGAGAGAGGGGAGGGGAGAGAGGGGAGGGGAGAGAGGGGAGGGGAGGGAGGGGAGGGGAGGGGAAGGGAGGGGAGGGGAAGGGAGGGGAGGGGAGGGGAGGGGAGGGGAGAGGGGAGGGGAGGGGGGGAAGGGAGGGGAGGGGAGAGAGGGGAGGGGAGAGAGGGGAGGGGAGAGAGGGGAGGGGAGAGGAGAGAGGGGAGGGGGAGAGGAGGGAGGGGAGGGGAGAGGAGGGGAGGGAGGGGAGGGGAGAGGAGGGAGGGGAGGGGAGAGGAGAGGAGGGAGGGGAGGGGAGAGGAGAGGGGGGAGGGGAGAGGGAGAGAGGGGAGGGGAGAGGAGGGAGGGGGAGGGAGGGGGAGGGGAGAGGAGGGAGGGGTGGGGAGAGAGGGGAGGGGTGAGGAGGGAGGGGAGGGGAGGGGGAGGGTGAGAGGAGGGAGGGGGAGGGGAGAGAGGGGAGAGGAGAGAGGGGAGGGGAGAGAGGGGAGAGGAGGGGAGGGGAGGGGAGGGAGGGGAGAGGGAGAGGGGAGGGGAGAGAGGGGAGGGGAGAGAGGGGAGGGGAGGGAGGGGAGGGGAGGGGAGGGGAGGGAGAGAGGGGAGGGGAGGGAGGGGAGGGGTGAGAGGGGAGGGGTGAGAGGGGGTGGGGTGAGAGGGGAGGGGAGAGAGGGGAGGGGAGAGGAGAGGAGGGAGGGGAGGGGAGAGGAGGGAGGGGAGGGGAGAGGAGAGGGGGGAGGGGAGAGGAGAGGGGGGAGGGGAGAGGAGAGAGGGGAGGAGGAGTGGGGTGGGGAGAGGGGGGAGGGGTGAGGGGGGAGGGGAGGGAGGGGAGGGGAGAGAGGGGTGGGGAGGGAGGGGAGGGGAGAGAGGGGTGGGAGAGGAGAGGAGGGAGGGGAGGGGAGAGGAGAGGGGGTAGGGGAGAGGAGAGAGGGGAGGGGAGAGGGGGGGAGGGGAGGGGAGGGGGAGAGGAGAGAGGGGAGGGGAGGGGGGGAGGGGAGGGGAGAGAGGGGGAGGGGAGAGAGGGGAGGGGAGAGAGGGGAGGGGAGGAGAGGGGGAGGGGAGGGAGGGGAGGGGAGGGAGGGGAGAGAGGGGGAGGGGGAGGGGAGAGAGGGGAGGGGAGGGGAGAGAGGGGGAGGGGAGGGGAGAGAGGGGAGGGGAGGGGAGAGAGGGGGAGGGGAGGGGAGAGAGGGGAGGGGAGAGAGGGGAAGGGGAGGGAGGGGAGGTGAGGGGAGGGAGGGGAGGGAAGGGGAGGGAGGGGAGGTGAGGGGAGAGAGGAGAGGGGAGGGGAGGGAGGGGAGGTGAGGTGAGGTGAGGGGAGAGAGGTGAGGGGAGAGGGGTGAGGGGAGGGGAGAGAGGGGGGGGGAGAGAGGGAGAGGAGAGGGGAGAGGAGAGGGGAGAGGAGGAGGAGAGAGGGGAGGGGAGGAGGGGAGGGGAGGGGAGAGAGGGGAGGGGAGGGAGGGGAGGGGGAAGGGAGGGGAGGGGAGGTGTGGGGAGAGAGGGGAGGGTGGGGGAGGAGGGGGAGGTGAGGGGGAGAGAGGGGAGGTGAGGGGAGGGAGGGGAGGAGAGGGGAGGTGAGGGGAGAGAGGGGAGGGTGAGGGGAGAGGGGAGGTGAGGGGTGAGGGGGAGGTGAGGGGAGAGAGGGGAGGTGAGGGGAGAGGAGGGGAGGTGAGGGGAGAGAGGGGAGGTGAGGGGAGAGAGGGGAGGTGAGGGGAGAGAGGGGAGGTGAGGGGAGAGGAGGGGGGGGGAGGGGAGAGAGGGGGGGGAGGGGAGAGAGGGGGGGAGGGGTGGAGAGGGGGGGGAGGGGGAGAGGGGGGGGGGAGGGGAGAGAGGGGGGGAGGGGAGAGAGGGGGGGGGAGGGGGAGAGAGAGGGGGGAGGGGAGAGGAGAGGGGGGGAGGGGAGAGGAGAGGGGGGGGAGGGGAGAGGAGGGGAGGGGAGGGGGAGGGGAGGGAGGGGAGAGGACGGGGGGGAGGGGTGAGGAGGGGGGGGGAGGGGAGAGAGGGGGGGGAGGGGAGAGAGGGGGGGGAGGGGAGAGAGGGGGGGGGAGGGGAGAGAGGGGGGGAGGGGAGGGGGGGGGGGAGGGGGAGAGTGGGGGGGGAGGGGGGGGGAGGGCGGGGAGGGGGAGGGGGAGGAGGGGAGGGGGGGGGGGGAGGGCGGGGAGGGGGGAGGGGGGGAGGGCGGGGAGGGGAGAGGGGGGAGGGGGAGGGGAGGGGGGGGGAGGGCGGGGAGGGGGAGGGGAGAGGGGGGAGGGGGAGGGGAGAGAGGGGGGGGGGGGGAGAGAGGGGGGGGAGGGGAGAGGAGGGGGGGGGGGAGGGGAGAGAGGGGGGGAGGGGGAGAGAGGGGGGGGGAGGGGAGAGAGAGGGGGGGGAGGGGGGGGAGGGCGGGGAGGGGGAGGGGAGAGGGGGGAGGGGGAGGGGAGGGGGGGGGGAGGGGAGAGGGGGGAGGGGGAGGGGAGGGGGGGGGAGGGCGGGGGAGGGGGAGGGGAGAGGGGGGAGGGGGAGGGGAGAGAGGGGGGGGAGGGGAGAGAGGGGGGGAGGGGAGAGAGGGGGGGGAGGGGAGAGGGGGGGGGAGGGGAGAGGGGGGGGAGAGGGGAGAGGGGAGGGGAGAGGGGGGGGGGGAGGGGGGGGAGGAGGGGGGGAGAGGAGGGGGGAGAGGGGGGAGAGGGGGGGAGAGGGGAGAGAGGGGGGGGAGGGGAGAGAGGGGGGGGGAGGGGGGAGGGGGGAGGGGGGGGGGAAGAGAGGAGGGGAGAGAGGAGAGAGGGGAGGGGAGAGGAGAGGAGGGGAGGGAGAGGAGGGAGGGAGGGGGGAGAGGAGGGGGGGGAGGGGAGAAGGGAGAGGAGGGAGGGAGGGAGGGGGGAGAGGAGGGAGGGGGGGGGAGGGGAGAAGGGAGAGGAGGGGGGGGAGGGGAGAAGGGAGAGGAGGGAGGGAGGGAGGGGGGAGAGGAGGGAGGGGGGGGGAGGGGAGAAGGGAGAGGAGGGGGGAGAGGAGGGGAGGGGGGGGGGAGGGGGAGAAGGGAGAGGAGGGGGGGAGGGGAGAAGGGAGAGGAGGGGGGGAGGGGAGAAGGGAGAGGAGGGAGGGGAGAGGAGGGAGGGGAGAGGGGGGAGGAGGGAGGGGAGGGGAGGGGAAAGGGGAGAGGTGGGAGGGGAGAGGGGGGGGAGAGAGGGGCGAGGGGAGAGGGGCGAGGGGAGAGGAGGGAGGAGGGAGGGGAAAGGGGAGAGGAGGGAGGGGAGAGGGGGGGAGAGGGGGGCGAGGAGGGAGGGGAGAGGGAGAGGAGGGAGGGGAGAGGGGGGGAGAGGGGCGAGGGGAGAGGAGGGATGGGGAGGGGGAGAGAGGGGAGAGGGGGTAGGGAGAGGGGAGGGAGGGGAGAGGAGGGAGGGGGGAGGTGAGAGGAGGGGGAGGGGAGGGAGGGGGAGAGGAGGGAGAGGGGGAGCGGAGAGAGGGAATAGAGAGGGAGAGGAGGGAGGGGAGAGGAGGGAGGGGAGAGAGGAGGGGGAGGGGGGAGGGGAGAGAGGAGGGGGGAGAGAGGGGAGAGGGGGGGGAGGGGAGAGGGGGGGGAGGGGAGAGGAGGTGAGAGGAGGGGAGTGGAGGGGGGGAGGGGGAGAGGAGGTGAGAGAGGGAAGAGGAGGGGGGGAGGGGAGAGGAGGTGAGAGAGGGGAGAGGAGGGGGGGGGAGGGGAGAGGAGGTGAGAGAGGGGAGAGGAGGGGGGGGTTAGGGGAGAGGAGGTGAGAGAGGGGAGAGGAGGGGGGGGAGGGGAGAGGAGGGGGGGGAGGGGAGAGGAGGTGAGAGAGGGGAGGGGGGGGGAGGGGAGAGGAGGTGAGAGAGGGGAGAGGAGGGGGGAGGGGAGAGGAGGTGAGAGAGGGGAGAGGGGGGGGGAGGAGGGGGGGAGGGGCGAGGAGGGGGGGGGCGAGGAGCGGGGGGGGAGGGGCGAGGAGGGGGGGGGAGGGGCGAGGAGGGGATAGGGGGAGGAGAGAGGGGGGGAGGGGAGAGAGGGGGGGAGGGGAGAGAGGGAGAGGGGGGATAGAGAGAGGGGGAGGGGAGAGAGGGAGGGGGAGGGAGAGGGAGAGGGGAGAGGGAGGGGAGAGGGGAGGGGAGAGAGGAAGGGAGGGGAGGGGAGAGAGGGACGAGGGAGGGGAGAGGGGGAGGGGGGAGGGGTGAGCGGGGGGCGAGGAGGGGGGGGGTAGGGGAGAGGGGAGAGGAGGGAGGGGGGAGAGGGGAGGGGGGGAGGGGAGAGAGGGAGGGGGGAGGGGAGAGAGGGAGGGGGGATGGGAGAGAGGGAGGGGGGAGGGAAGGGAGGGGAGAGGGAAGGGAGGGGAGAGGGAAGGGAGGGGAGAGGGAAGGGAGGGGAGAGGGGAGAGAGGGAAGGGGAGGGGAGGGGGAGAGAGGGAAGGGAGGGGGAGGGGGGGAGGAGAGGGAAGGGAGGGGAGGGGGGAGAGAGGGAAGGGAGGGGAGGGGGGAGGAAGGGAGGGGAGGGGGGAGAGAGGGAAGGGAGGGGAGGGGAGAGAGGGAAGGGAGGGGAGGGGAGAGAGGGAAGGGAGGGGAGGGGAGAGAGGGAAGGGAGGGGAGGGGAGAGAGGGGGAGGGGAGGGGAGAGAGAGGGAGGGGAGGGGAGAGAGGGAAGGGAGGGGAGGGGAGAGAGGGAAGGGAGGGGAGGGGAGAGAGGGAAGGGAGGGGAGGGGAGAGAGGGAAGGGAGGGGAGGGGAGAGGGGGAAGGGAGGGGAGGGGAGAGGGGGAAGGGAGGGGAGGGGAGAGGGGGAAGGGAGGGGAGGGGAGAGAGGGAAGGGAGGGGAGGGGAGAGAGGGAAGGGAGGGGAGGGGAGAGAGGGAAGGGAGGGGAGGGGAGAGGGGGAAGGGAGGGGAGGGGAGAGAGGGAAGGGAGGGGAGGGGAGAGAGGGAGGGGGGGAGGGGGGGGGAGGGGGGGAGGGGAGAGGGGGGGGGGAGGGGGGAGGGGAGAGGGGGGGGAGGGGGAGAGGGGGAAGGGAGGGGAGGGGAGAGGGGGAAGGGAGGTGAGGGGAGAGGGGGAAGGGAGGGGAGGGGAGAGGGGGAAGGGAGGGGAGGGGAGAGGGGGAAGGGAGGGGAGGGGAGAGGGGGGGAAGGGAGGGGAGGGGAGAGGGGGGGAAGGGAGGGGAGGGGAGAGGGGGGGGAGAGAGGGAGGGGGGGGGAGAGAGGGAGGGGAGAGGGGGGGAGGGGGGAGGGGGGGGAGAGAGGGAGGGGAGAGGGGGGAGGGGGGGGAGAGTGGGAGGGGAGAGGGGAGGGGAGAGGGGGGGGTGGGGAGAGGGGGGGGAGGGGAGAGGGGGGGGAGGGTGAGGGGGGGGGAGGGGGGAGGGGGGTGGGGTGAGGGGAGAGGGGGAGGGGTGAGGGGGGGGAGGGGGGGTGAGGGGGGAGGGGAGAGAGGGGGGGGGAGAGAGGAGAGAGGGAGGGGAGAGGAGGCAGGGGAGGGAGGGGGAGGGGAGAGAGGGGGTGGGGAGAGAGGGAGGGAGGGGCGGGAGGGGAGAGAGGGGGGGTGGGGAGAGAGGGGGGGTGGGGAGAGAGGGGGAGGAGGGGGGAGGAGGGGAGAGAGGGGGGGATGGGGGGAGGGGGAGGAGGGAGGGGGTGGGGAGAGAGGGGGGGTGGGGAGAGAGGAGGAGGAGGGGAGAGAGGGGGGAGGAGGGGGGGAGGAGGGGAGAGAGGGGGGGAGGGGGGGAGGAGGGAGGGGCGGAGGAGGAGGGAGGGGCGGGGGAGGGGGGGAGAGGGGGAGGGGAGAGAGTGGAGTGGAGAGAGGAGGTGGGAGTGGGGGAGGCAGGTGGGAGGGGGGCGAGCAGGTGGGAGGGGGGGGGAGGGGAGGGTGGAGAGGGGAGGAGGGGACCTAGAGTGGGAGGGGAGGGTGGAGAGGGGGAGGGGCGGGTGGAGGGGGGTGAAGGTGGAGGCGGAGGGGGGAGGAGGGAGAGGGAAGGGGGAGGGGGGAGAGAGGGAGATATTGGGAGGAGGAGGTTGGGGAGGGTGAGGGTGAGGGAAGTGTTAAACCTGTGGGGGTGGGGATGGAGGAAAGTAGGTAAACAGAGCAGAGCGTATCCCTGGGAGGGGAGAGGGGAAAGGGTACAGCTGGGGCCTGATGCTGTCGACCATCTCCTGGTTTGCACCGTGTTTTGGGACTGTGATCATAGCCTTGGGGCAGGGGAGGGGGAGTCACGACTGCGCTGTTTAAATTTCAAAAATATACTTTATTCATAAAAAGAACTTTATCTATACATAATTCATTTCTGCACAGTAGCATGTCAAGGCAACAAACGGACATCCTTGCTTACACACACACACACACACACACACACACATATCTGAGAACTTGGGGTCAGGACTGTTGTGAGAAGCTAAGGCCCAGCCTGGATTCTGGTCTCTTAGACGGCAGACGCTTTTTAACACTAACTAATGCAGGGTGTTACTCATTCTGGTATTGGTTACGTTAACCAGTATAGATTGTGGTGGTTCTTGGTTACATGGATTTGCTGCAGTTAACCTGTCAGTAACTATGACACTTAACCACTGGTTATAACATTTACTGATGATTGCAGGTTTCAGGCTATCATTGTCTGGTCAGGATCTGGTTGAATAGGTCATGGATGGAGTTTTGGAAGAGTTTATGGGTTATTGAGGATTATATCTGCAATAAATGTTGGTTGTGAATCCTGTCAGATCGAATGCATTGGTTGGAGCGACAGAAGCAATGAGGAATTTACAAAAGCTAAGGGCTGTGATGGATGGCAGTTATAGGAAGGGGATAAAAGCAACAGATACAGTCAGGTAGCTGTGTTAACTCCAAGATAGGTAGGAGAAGAAGGCGGGTAGTACAGGGGTCTTCTGTGGCTATCCACATTTCAAACAACTATGCTGTTTTGGAAAATTTAGGGGTGATGGATTCTCAAGGGAATGTAGCACGAACAGCCAAGTTTCTATTATCAAGACTGGCTCTAAGGTAATGTGTGGTATATCAAATTCCAAGCAATCGATTGTGTTAGGGGACTCTCTAGTCAGGAGCACAGATAGGCGTTTCTGCGGTGAGCAGTGAAAAAAAATCTGAATGGTGTGTTGCTTCCCTGGTGCCAGATCAAGGATGTCTCAGAGTGTGCAGAATGTTCTCAAAGGGGAGAGGACCCAGCAGGAGGTCATTGTACACACTGGTACCAATGAAGGGAAAAGGACGAGATTCTGAAGGGAGAATATAGAAAGTCAGGCAGGAATTTAAAAAGGAGGATTACTCTCGATTACTCCCAGTGCTATGAGCTAGTGAGGGCAGGAATAGGACGATAGAGCCGATAAATGCGTGGCTGAGGAGTTGATGTTTGGGAGAAGGATTCACATTTTTGGATCTTTTGGGGTAGAAGTGACTTGTACAAGTAGGATGGATTGCACCTGAATTGGAAGAGGACTGTTATACTGGCAGGGAGATTTGCTAGGGCTGCTCGGGAGGATTCAAACTAGTAGGGAGAGGGGGTAGGACCCAGGGAGATACTGAGCAAAGATATCAATCTGAGACTGGTACAGTTGAGAAAAGAAGCGAGTCAAATAGTCTGGGCAGGCAGGAACAAAGCAGAGAAGCAGGTAGGACTGGTAAATTAAAGTGTATTTATTTCAATACGAAAGGCCTAACAGAGAAGGCAGATGAAGTGTGGACACGGTTAGAAACGTGGAACTGGGATATCGTAGCAATTACAGAGACGTGGCTCAGGGATGGACAGGGCTGGCAGCTTAATGTTTCAGGATACAAATGTGATAGGAAGTATAGAAAGGAAGGCAAGAGAGAGCGGCATGGCTGTGCAGTGCTGCCTCACAGCACCAGGGTCGCAGGTTTGATTCCAGCCTCGGGCGAAGGTCTTTGTGGAGTTTGCACGTTCTTCCCGTGCCTGTTTCCTCCAGGTGGTCCGGTTTCTTCCCGCAGGTCAGGTGAATTGGCCATGTTAAATTGCCCATAGTGTTAGGTGCATTAGTCAGAGGGCGGTGGGTCTGGGTGGGTTGCTGTTTGGACGCTCGGTTTGGACTTGTTGGGCTGAAGGGCCTGTTTTCACACTTTAGGGAATCTAATAAAAAAAAAATCAAAGGGGGGGTGGGGGGGGGGGGTGTTGGCATTTTGGATAAGGGAGAGCATTGTAGCTGTACTTATGGAGGATATTCCCTGGAAATATATCTAAGGAAGATATTTGGGTTGAACTGAGAAATAAGAAAGGGATAATCACCTAATTGGGATTGAATTATCGACCCCCTAATAGCCAGCAGGAAATGGAGAAACAAATTTGTAAGGAGCTTTCAGTTATATGTAAGAATAATAGGGTGGATATGGTAGGGGATTTTAACTTTCCAAACATAGACTGGGACTGCCATAGTGTTTAAGGGTTTAGATGGGGAGGAATTTGTTAAGAGTGTACAAGAAAATTTTCTGAGTCAGTAGATAGATAGACCAGACCTAACAGTTGAACTTCGCAATTGGAGGAAGGCTAATTTTGACGGTATTAGGCAAGAACTTTCAAAAGCTGACTGGGTGCAGATGTTCATGGGTAAAGTGGCAGCTGGAAAATGGGAAGTCTTCAGAAATGAAGTAATGAGAATCCAGAGACCGTATATTCTTGTAAGGGTGAAAGGAAAGACTGGTAGGTATAGGGAATGTTGGATGACTAAGGAAATTGAGGGTTTGGTTAAGAAGGAAGCATGTCAGGTGTAGACAGGAGAGAGCGAGTGAATCCTTAGAGTGTAAAGACAGTAGGAGTATACTTAAGAGGGAAATCAGGAGGGCAAAAGGGGGGCATGAGATAGCTTTGGCAAATGGGGTTGAGGAAAATCGAAAGGGTTTTTACAAATACATTAAGGACAAAAGGGTAACTAGAGAGCAAATAGGACCCTTTAAAGATCAGCAAGGCGGCCTTTGTGTGGAGCCGCAGGAGATGGGGGAGATACTAAATGAGTATTTTCCATCAGTGCTTACTGTGGAGAATGACATGGAAGATATCGAGTGTGGGGAAATAGATAGTGACATCTTTAAAAAAATGTCCATATTATAGAGGAGGAAGTACTGGATGTCTTGAAATGCATAAAGGTGGATAAATCCCCAGGACCTGATCAGGTGTACCCTCGAACTCCATGGGAAGCTAGAGAAGTGATTGCTGGGTCCCTTGCTGAGATATTTGTATCATTGATAGTCACAGGTGAGGTGCCAGGAGCCTGGAGGTTGGCTAATGTGGTTCCATTATTTAAGAAAGATGGTAAGGACAAGACATGGAGCTATAGACCGGTGATTCTGACGTCAGTGGTGGACAAGTTGTTGAAGGGAATCCTGAGGGACACGTATTTGGAAAGGCAAGGCATGATGAGGGATAGTCAGCATGGCTTTGTGCGTGGGAAATGATGTCTCATGAATTTGATTGAGTTTTTTGAAAAGTAACAAAGAGGATTGATAAGAGCAGAGTATTGAATGTGATCATGTGGACTTTAGTAATGTGTTCGACAAGGTTCCCCATGGGAGACTCGTTAGCAAGGTTAGATCTCATGGAATACAGGGAGAAGTAGCCATTTGGATACAGAACTGGCTCAAAGGTAGAAGGTTGGTGGTAGAGTGTTCTTTTACAGACTGGAGGCCTGTGACCAGTGGAGTGCCACAAGGATCGGTGCTGGATCCATTACTTTTCATCATTATACAAATGATTTGGATATGAACATAGGAGGTATAGTTAGTAAGTTTGCAGATGACACCAAAATTGGAGGTGTAGTGGACAGCGAAGAAGGTCACTTCAGATTACAAGGGGATCTTGATCAGATGGGCCAATGGGCTGAGGAGTGGCAGGTGGAGTTTAATTTAGATAAATGCAAAGTGCTGCATTTTGGGAAAGCAAATCAGGGCCTGACGTATACACTTAAAGTGTACACTTAACACCTGGGGAGTGTTGCTAAACAAAGAGACCTTCGAGGGCAGGTTCAAAGCTCCTGGAAAGTGGAATCGCAGGTAGATAGGATAGTGAAGAAGGCATTTGGTATGCTTTCCTTTATTGGTCAGAACATTGAATATAGGAATTGGGAGGTCACGGTGCAGCTGTACAGGATTTTGGTTAGGCTACTTTTGGAATATTGCATGCAATTCTGGTCTCCATCCTATCAGAAGGATGTTGTGAAACTTGAAAGGGTTCAGAAAAGATTTACAAGGATGTTGCCAGGATTGGAGTATTTGAGCTACAGGGAGAGGCTGAATAGGCTGGGGCTGTTTTCCCTGGAGCATCGAAGGCTGAGGGGTGACCTCATAGAGGTTTATGAAATCATGAGAGGCATGGATAGGGTAAATAGACAAAGTCTTTTCCTAGGGGTGGGGGAGTCCAGAACTAGAGGGCATAGGTTTAGGGTGAGAGGGGAAAGATATAAAAGGGACCTAAGGGGCAGCTTTTTCACGCAGAGGGTGGTACGTGAATGGAATGAGGTGCCAGAGGGAGTGGTGGAGGCTGGTCCAATTGCAACATTTAAAAGGCGCCTGGACAGGTATATGAATAGGAAGGATTTGGAGGGATATGGGCCAAGTACTGGCAGGTGGGAGTAGACTAGGTTGGGATATCTAGTTGGCATGGACGAGTTGGATTGAGGGGTCTGTTTCCATGCTATGCATCTGTATGACTCTGTAGTGTTAGTTGTTTAACAGTAGTGTCTGGACTTAATCTGTAAAATAGTCTAATCCGTAACTGGGTTTGGGTAGGGGTGATAAGGTTCTGGAATGGGATGGATGTGGGTGAGGGATGGTTAGTGGATGTTACCCTGTGCTGAATCCACTTCATGTATTCGATTGAATGGCATTAGAACAAAATCAAGTAATGACATTGAGTGTGCAGAGCTCATAACATTGTTCCAGTCTGATAATCTCAGTTTTTGGACAGATTAGTGAAAGTTGGTTCATAAATGTATGGCAGGTCAGGAATTACTACTCAGTTTGTAAACATTATAATCGTGGAGCTGTCAATCTCTGATGTGGGACATCTTCTAATCACAACCTTCTGCTAAATCATAACCCCACCTAAACTTGGGTTAAGATGAATCTTGCATAGCATTCACAGACAGCAATACTTCGGCCATGTTTATTCTGTCAGTGTGGTTCAAACCGAGACCTGTCAACTGACAGACTGCGTCCTGAGGAGCTGAATTTTTATAAGAAGTTAGATGTCTGTCAGCTGGAGTTTTGTGTACAGTACTGGGTGCCACATTTCAGGAAGGTGGTGAAAGGAATTCAAAAGATAATGATTCCAGCAATGAGAAACTTCAGTTATGATGCTGGTTGAGATAAATTGGGGCTTGGACATGTGAAGGCTCAGAGCTGATTTGATTAAGTTCTGTAAGTCATGAGGAAACTGGACAGAGTAAACAGGGAGAACGTTTTCCTGATCATGAAATGATCAAGAATAAGAGGGCAAAGACTTGAAATGTTATTTGAAATAAATTTTCAGATTGTGGTATAGGTCTGGAATGCATTGCCTGGAAGTCTTGGAGGTATGTTCAGTTGAGGCAATGATTGATTAGGTGATTGTTTCTACTGAAATAAAGTGCAGGCTTCCCTGGAAAGGGTGGGAGGCTGGAACTGGTTCATAATGCTCATTTGGAGAGCTGGCACAGATTCAGTAAACCGAATGAGTGCCTTCTCCACTGGAACAGTTGTGAATCTGTGACTCATTGCCCCACCCAGTGCCCTGGCTTAATCTTGGCTTTTGCTGAAAATTGGATTTTATTTTTCATTGACTGGCTTAATGATGTGAACTAATAGGTAGTTTGTAACAGTGAATGTTCTTCATGTCTGACAGTGGCACTGTTTAAGAATGCGAGGAGCAATTGTGAATGTTGCCCTTTGTTCAGTAAATTGTGAATTGAGGTGAGACTAATATATTTAGGTTGACACTCCCCAATGCAATACTAATGGATAGAGAAGTGCAAGTGCCTTGTTTGGAGAATATATTGAATCCATTTGTACGTACAAAGTGCAGGACAATGGTAGAACTGTTAAAATCTGTTTATTATATGCTAGACCCAGTTTGAACAACTTCAGTATAGAGTCAGAGATATACAGCATGGAAATGGACCTTTTGGTCCAACTCAATCATACCAACAGGATATCCTAGCATTTGGCCCATAATCCTTCCTATTCATATACCCATCCCAATGCCTTTGAAATGTTGTAATTGTACCAGCCTCCTCCACTTCTTCCGGTAGCTCATTTCATATAAACACACTGCATGAAAATGTTGTCCCATGGATCCCTTTTAAATCTTTCCTCTCTCACCCTCAACCTATGACTTCTAGTTTTGGACTTTCCTACAATGGGAAAAAGACCTTGCTATTCACACTATCCACAGCCCTCATGATTTCATAAACCTCTGTAAGGTCACCCCTCAGACTCCGACACTGCAGTGAAAGTAGCTGCAGCCTATTCAGCCTCTTCCTATCGTTTAAGCCCTCAAGTTTAATTAGATTCATGCTTCATACCTGACGTTAATGAAAATGCATTGTAACTGGGTATATACAAATTGCGCAAGTTTAAAGTCTAATTTGCAATTAAAAGAAAAGGATGTTAGGTGGTGCTTTTTGCACTGGGTCCAGCCTTTATTGACTTTCTGATATCAACCATGTGTCCAATTTGCTGTTCTGGTGTGAACGTTGCCTGAAGACCTATTAGTTGAACCTGAAGTCAGTCCTGCCAAACAAGCTATAGCGTGGTAACCAGATAGGGAGCAGGAGGAACCTTGACTGGTGAGGGAAGCCTACTATGCAGAACTGACTCTCACATTCCAACTGCTGTCACGTCTGAGATGAGCCAACACAACAAAAAGCAGATGTCAGACCTGTGTCCATCAGCACTGTGTGAGGCATCATGGTGACTCAGTGGCTAGCACTGTTGCCTCACAGCTCCAGGGAGCTGGATTCGATTCCACCCTTCTGTGTGTGTGAAATTTGCACATTCCCCCTGTGCCCATGTGACGTTCCTCCGAGTGCACCGGTTTCCTCCCACAGTCCAAAAGATGTGTAGGTTAGGTGGATTGGCCATGGCGGATTGCCCATGGTGTCCAGGGATGGGTGGATTAGGCTTCAATAAATGCCGGGTTGCAGGGATAGGAAAAAGGGGTGGGTCTGGGTGCGATGCTGTTCAAACAGTTGGTGTGGACCTGATGGTCTGAATAGCCTGCTTCCACACTGTAGGGATTTTATGATTCTTGCTTATTTTATTTCTCAACTAATTTATTTGGGAGATTCTTCTATCTTGTCATTCCCTGAACTCTTCAGCTGACATTCTTCAGAATCTTTAACAAGGAATAATTGCCTTTCAAGAGAACCAATATCGAGTTAATCTTTTTACCTCACTCTATAATGATTCCAGTAGGTGATTGATAATGCATGTCATGCTGATGCTATTAAACTTTTGTATCTTTTTTGTGGAACACAGTTAATCCCCTTCTCTTCAAATTGGTTCCACCATAAGTACTACCAGTGACTGATCTTTAAACTTCAGTATTTTTCCTGATCATTACACAGGTCAGAATGGGCTGATTTTTGTTTTTGGATGGTGTTTCTAATAAGCATTAGACTAACTACTGTGGTGTTAAATATCACCCAACTTGACAACACAAAATGATGCAGAGAATGGTGACAGGATGAAGGACGTCAGCTGTGTGGTGAGTCTGGATCAGCTGATGTTCTTGACCAGAAGGGGAAGAGGAAGTTTAATAAATGCTTCCAGTGGATTAACTATGGAGAAACCATTTGCCCTGGAAAGTCTCCAAACCCAGAAGACCGTCTTTACAGAGTTGGGTGATTCAGTTTTAAGTTTCAGAAGGAAACTTGATAAATGCTTGAAACAGAAATAGTTACATTTGGGGAAGGGGTGGCAATCACTGATTATTTGGAGACCAGGGCAATATTCAGGCTTAGGCTGATAAGTGGCAAGTGACTTTTACAGCAGGCACCTACCAGGCAGTGATTGTCTTCAGAGGAGAACCTGATCATTGACCTTTGACGTTCAATGGATAGATAAAACCAAAATACTGTACTTGTTTGAGATCAGAAATAAAAACAAAATGCTAGAGAAACTTGGGTTTTGTAGGCTCTGTAGAGAGAGAGAAACAGAGTTAATGTTTTGTTCAATTTATTATTCTTCCAAAGACTAGAAGGCATTGAGAGAAAATTCCAGAATTTGGGACCTAGCTCATTGAAGGCATGGCTGCTAGTGGTAGGAGCAATTAAAATGGAGATGATCGGAATTGGAAAAGCATGGATACTTTGACATGCTAATGGACTGGAGAGGGTGACAGCAAGAGGAGTTGAGGCCATGGAGGGACTTGAAAGAGGCATAAGAATTTTAAAATTGAAGTGCTGCTTAACAAGGAACCAATTCCATTGGGATGTTAGGAGAATGGGATTTGGTGCGAGTTAGGACATGTACAGCAAAGTTTTGGTTCGCATTAATTTTATGGAGGTTTTAAGTTTTGGAAACAACACCAAGGTTATGAAGGACCCTGTCAGTCCAACAGGGAGGAGGATGGAGGTGTGGTGTCTGAACAGTATTTGTGGCCAGACCCAAAGACAATAGCCAAAATTTAGTTTGAAAACATTTCTGCTCAAAACAGTGCTCAACCCAAACACACAGTGCAATATAAATAGAAATGTTTTCTCGGTCTAATAACCACACCTCTTGCATTAATGTGGCTTTGAGAAGTGTTGCATGAGATTTGCGAGAGCATAACCTCTCTTTGAAAGGGGCACAAAAGTTTGTGTGCAGTTTGCCTTTGTGACAATTCATGCCAGGGGTGCATTGTAGTTGGGGCTAGGAGTGGAGAGAAATTGATCTACTTTCATTCTCCCCTCCCAGCTTACTCCTGGGCTCTGGTTGGTCCTCCTGCAGAACTCATTCTTTGTTGCTGTACAATATAGTGGTTTTGGTACTGGTCTAGTGATCAGACAGTGTTAGTCTGTGTTAATTTGAGAATTAGAATTTTTGGAAAAAATCCAAGTTAAATTTGCAATAGTAACAGAATCCATTGAATTGCTATAAAATCCATGCAGCTCCCTGATGGAAGGAAACCTGGTCTGGCCTGTAAATAGTGACTTTAACATTGGAATGCCCCTGAAGTAGCTTAGCAAGCTAGGTAGCGGAGTGGTAGTTTCATTGGACCAATAATTCAGAGGCCCAGTCTAATGCTCTGGCAGTTCCCATCACAGTACCTGGTGGAGTTTAGATCCAATTGATAAATCTAGAATTGAAATCCATTATTGTAAAAACCCATCTAGTTCACGAGAGCCATGAAAGACAATACTGTCCTTAGCCAATCTGGCCTATCATGACCCACAGCAATGTAGTTAACTCTTCACTGCCTTCTGAAATGGCTACTCAATTGGAGATCAGTCGTTAATGGGTGACAGGTTATGATCTTGTCAGTGACATTCACATCCCATATAAAACTGAAGTTCCTTAGTTTGGCAACTGACCGTGCAACATTTTTCCTGTATAGGACATAACTACAGGAGTAGGCCATTCAGCCCATCAAGCCTGTTCATCATTCAGTGAGATCATAGCTGATCTATGGCTTACCTCCATTTACCTGTGTTTGGACAGTATCCATTACTTAACAATACATTTGCATCTTTAATTTTTCCGGATGTTGAGACTTAACAATTGACTGAAAGTCTTCAAATATCTTAGCCCTAATCTCCTGTACATTTATTGACAGTGGGGTCTATACTTTGTTATTGGGACTATGAGCCAGTGCCTGGGAGCAACTCATACAGAATCTTGGGGCCTCATACAGTGGCTCAAAGGAACACCTCCATGCTTGAAATTTTAAACCTTGAATTCAAATTGCTCCATGACTCAACCTTCCCTATATCTAAATCCTCATGTGCTAAAGGTTGCACTCTGTGTGCCTCTAAACCCAGTCTCTGATCTATCCACAGTTAATCTCAGTCCACTATTAGCATCCATTGCTTCAACTACCCAGGATGAGAATTCTGAAATGCCCTGCCTAAATCTCTCCATCTCTGTTCCTCCTTTTAGTTCCTTGTGATGCTCCTTAAAACTGACCTGATTAACCAGCTGTGCCATTTGGTTTGGTGGCACTGTTCTGAAACACTCAGATGTTGAATTAGAACCACAAAATGGTCAGAGTTGATAAAGTGTGATGCTGGAAAAGGCACAGCAGCATCTGAGGAGCGAGAGAGTCAACACTTTGTGCTTGACCCTTCATCAGGACTAGTCATTCAGCTTGTGCATCCTTACTTTCTCTGCAATAGCAACTCTTCCCACCTTGCTTTTTCCATTTTGGTTTAAAGACTTAATTGATCTTGTGCTCCTTTTTGGATATATGCTCCTATAAAGCTTTTTGTTTCCCTTTGATGTTAGTTACATAATCCTCTTTGCTTACCTTTCTTTTATTTCCCTCTGCACCTATATCTGGCCAGATTGTTTCTTGTTTAATAAACCTGACATCTGTTGTAAGTACTACTTTGCTGCTTTGTTTTTTCTCTAACTCTGTTGTCATCCAGGGGACTCTGGTTTAATTTGTCCTCCCTTTCTGCCTTGTGGAAATCCCATGTGAGTTCCCCCATCTCCCTCTTTGACCAAGATTTTGGCATTCATCCTAATATCTCATGTGGCTCACTGTCAAAACTGTAGAACATGGAAAGAAACCCTTTGGTCCAATATAGACCACGTTTCCAAACTAAACAATGACCTGTGTTTGGCCCATATCCCTCCAAAACTTATCCAAATGTCTTTTAAATGTTGTAATTGTACCTGTGTCCACCATATCTTCTGACATTCACATACACTCTGTGCAAAGATGTTGCCCTTCATATCCTTTTTAAATCTTTCTTCTCTCACTTTAAAAATATACCCCCTAGTTTCTAACTTTCCCAACCTAGGGAAAAACCCCTTGCTATTCACCTTACATATGCCCCTCATGACTTTATAAACTTTATAAGGTCACTCTTCAATCTCTGACACTCCGGTGAAAACGGTCCCAGCCTATCCCTATAATTTAAACCCTCCATTCCTGGCGATATCCTGGTAAATCTTTTATGAACTTTTTCCAATTTATTAATATTATTCCTATAGCAGGGCAGCCAGAACTGCACACAGTACTCCAGAAAAGGCCTCGTTTTGTTGGATCACATTTCTTTGCAACACCTGGAAATATTTTACTTTGTAAATAGCACTAATTAACTATGTGTCATTGTTTAAACAGTGTATATTGGCCCAGATGGTTAGTTTTTATTTTATCTTGACCATTTTTATATTGCATCAACTGTAAAACGAATAAAATCAAAGCCATTTAATATGATACATTCAATTTTTATATTCTGTATCAACCAAATGAATTGACCAAATTATTTTATTAACGCTGTGACCGTTTCTTGTTTGTGCTTTCAGAAGCTGAGGATTTTTCACTAGGTACCTTAGCCTGTCTCATCTTGCAGCATGTCGTATCCTGGCTATCCTTCATCCGGCTATCCTGTAAGTCACGTTGCTATACACTGCTCACTACGGTCACTTCGCAAGTACATATGTATTATTTGTATAGGTCTTTAGAAAATAAGACACCATTGATAGCTGGTGTCATTGGTGTTTGTGTGTAAACATAGAACAATACAGCGCAGAACAGGCTGTTCGGCCCTCGATGTTGCACCAACCTGTGAACTATTCTCAGCATGTCCCCCTACACTATCCCAAAATCATTCATGTACTTATCTAAGGACTGTTTAAATCTCCCTAATGTGGCTGAGTTGACTACATTAGCAGGTAGGGCATTCCACGCCCATACCACTCTCTGTGTAAAGAATCTGCCTCTGACATCTGTCTTAAATCTATCACCCCTCAATTTGTAGTTATGCCCCCTCGTACAAGTTGACGTCATCATCCTAGGAAAAATACTTTCACTGTCTACCCTATCGAATCCTCTGATCATTTTGTATGTCTCTATCAAATCCCCTCTTAGCCGCCTTCTTGCCAATGAGAACAGGTTCAAGTCTCTCACCCTTTCCTCTTAAGACCTTCTCTCCAGACCAGGCAACATCCTGGTAAATCTCCTCTACACCTTTTCCAATGCTTCCACATTCTTCTCGAAATGTAGGGACCAGAACTGTACACAATATTCCAAGTGTGGCCGCATCAGCGTTTTGTATAGTTGCAGCATGATATTGCGGTTCTGAAATTCAATCCCTCTTACGAATGAAACCTAACACACGTCTTCTTAACAGCACTATCCACCTGGGTGGAACTTTCAGGGATCTATGTACATGGACTCAAGATCCCTCTGCATATCCACACTACCAAGAATCTTTCCATTGACCCAGTACTGTGCCTTCCTGTTATTTTTCCCAAAGTGCATCACCTCACATTTAGCTGCATTGAACTCCATTTGCCATCTCTTAGCCCAATTCTGCAGTTTATCCAAGTCCCCCCTACAAACTGTAACATTCTTCCACATTGTCCACCGACTTTAGTGTCGTCTGCAAATTTACTAATCCATTCACCTATGCCTGTGTCTAAGTCATTTATAAAAATGACAAACAGCAGTGGTCCCAAAACAGATCCTGTGGCACACTACTCGTAACCGGACTCCAGGCTGAATATTTTCCATCAACCACCACTCGCTGCCTTCTTTCAGAAAGCCAGTTTCTAATCCAAACTGCTAAATCACCCTCAATTCCATGCCTCTGCATTTTCTCTAACAGCCTACCATGTGGAACCTTATCAAAGGCTTTACTGAAGTCCATGTATATACCACGTCAACTGCCCTACACTCATCTACATGCTTGGTCACCTTCTCAAAAAACTCTGAGATTTGTGAGACACGACCTGCCGTTGACGAAACCATCCAGCCCCGGGGACTTGTCTACTTTCACTCCTTCTAGAATTGATAACACCAGTTCGTAACTAACCTCGATCCTTTCTAGTCTAATATCTTGTACCTCATTCTTCTCCTCTACAATATTCTCCTTTACCTAAGTAAAAACTGATGAGAAATGTTCGTTTAGCACCTCTCCGATCTCCACAGGGTCCACACTCAACTTCCCACTTCTGTCTTTGATTGGCCCTATTCCTACCCTAATCATCCTTTTATTCCTCTCATACCTATAGACAGCTTTAGGGTTCTCCTTTATTCTATTTGCTAAAGATTGCTCGTGTCCTCTCTTTGCTCTTAATTCTCTCTTTAAATCCTTCCTAGCTGATCTGTAACTCTCCATCGCCTTATCTGAACCATCTTGACTCATCAACACATAAGCCTCTTTTTTCTCCGTAACAAGAGATGCAATGTCTGTAGTGAACCACGGTTCCCTTACCTTATCACTTCCTCCCTGCCTGACAGGGACGTACCTATCGAGGACATGCAATTTCTGTTCCTTAAACCAGCTCCACATTTCCATTGTCTGCATCCCCTGCATTTTGCTACCCAATTCTATGCATCCTAATTCCTGCCTAATCGCATTATAATTGCCCTTGCCCCATTGATAACTCTTGACCTGTGGCATGTACCTATCCCTTTCCATCGCTAAACTAAACGTAGCTGAATTTTGGTCACTCTCTCCAAAGTGCTCACCTACAACTAAATCAAACACCTGGCCTGGTTCATTACCAAGCACCAGATCCAGTGTGGCCTCCCCTCTTGTCGGCCCTTCAACATACTATGTCAGGAAACCCTCCTGTACACATTGGACAAAAACTGATGCATCAACGTACTAGAATTATAGTATTTCCAGTCAATGTTGGAGAAGTTAAAGTCCCCCATAAGACCACCCTGTTCCTTTCACTCTTACCCAGAATAATTTTGTTAATCCTCTCTTCCACTTCCCTGGAACTCTGCGCAGGCCTATAAAATAACTCCCAGCAGTGTGACCTCTCCTCTCCTGTTTCTAACCTCAGTAGACGAGTCTTCATCAAAAGTTCTCTCAGCCACCATTATACTATCCTTGACCAACAAGGCCATGCCTTTTACCACCTTGCCTGTTCTTAACAAAAGATCTAAACCCTGGAATCTGCAACATCCATTCTTCGCCTTGCTCTATCCATGTCTCCGAAATGACCACAACATCGAAGTCCCAGGTACCTATCCATGCTGCAAGCTCACCTACCTTATTTCGGATACTTCTGGCCTTGAAGTAAACAACTTCAAACCACTTTGCTGTCTGCCAGCACATTTCTGTGACCCTGAAATCCTGTCCCTGTCCTTCCTATTTCATCCTCCTGTGCACTGCAACTACACCTCCGGTTCCCATCCCCCTGCTGAACTAGTTTAAACCCACCCGAAAAGCACCAGCAAATTTCCCACCCTTAGTATTATTACCCCTCTGATTCAAGTGAAGACTGTCCTGTTTGTACAAGTCCCACCTTCCCCAGAATGAGCCCCAATTATCCAAGAACCTGAAACCCTCCCTCCTGCAGCATTCTTGCAGCCACATGTTCAGCTGATATCTCTACCTATTCCTTGCCTCGCTATCACGTGGCATGGGTAACAAACCAAAGATAACAACTGTTTGTTCTAGCTCTCAGCTTTAGCCACTAGGTCCTAACGAACCGGAAGGTGAGAGTCATAGAGATGTACAGCATGGACACACATCCTTCGGTCTCACTCGTCCAAGCCGACCAGATATCCTAAACTAATCTAATCCTGTTTGCCAACACTTGTCCCATATGCCTGTAAACCCTTCCTATTCATATATCCATCCAGATGTCTTTTAGATGGTGTAATTGTACCAGCCTCCACCACTTCCACTGGCAGCGCAATCCATACAAGCATCCACCCCTGCATGAAAAAAATCGCCTCTTAGGTCCCTTTTAAGTCTTCTCCTCACACCCTAAACCTATGCCCTCTAGGTCTGGACACATTGACCCATCTGATCAAGATTTTCTTGTACTCTAACTTGACCTTCTTGGCCATCCACTACACCTCCAATTTTGATGTCATCTGCAAACTTACTAACTATACCTCTTATGTTCACATTCAAATCATTTATATAAATGACGAAAAGCAGTGGACCCAGCACCAATCCTCATGGTACACCACTGGTCACAGGTCTCCAGTCTGAAAAGCAACCCTCCACCACCCTCTGTCTTCTGCCTTCAAGCCAGTTCTCTATCCAAGTAGCTAGTTCTGAGTCTATTTCTTGTAAGCTAACCTTGCTAACCAGTCTGCCATGAGGAACCTTGTCGAACACCTGAGTGAAGTCCATATAGATCTCTGCCCTCATCAATCCTCTTCGTTACTACTTCAAACAAAACGTAATCAAGTTTGTGAAACATGACTTCCCACGCACAAAGCCTAATTATCCCTAATCAGTCCTTGCCTTCCCAAATACATGTAAATCCTGTCCCTCAGGATTCCCTCCAACAATTTATCCAGCACTGATGTCAGGATCACCTGTCTATAGTTTCTTAGCTTTTCCTTACCACCTTTCTGAAATAGTGACACGTGTTGGCAGCAGACATGGTAGAGGCAGGCATGATAGCATAATTTAAGATGAATCTAGACAGATACATGGATGGACAGGGAGCAGAGGGATACAGACCCTTGGAAAATAAGCAACAGGCTTAGATAGTGGATCTGGATCGGCACTGGTTTGGAGGGCTGAAGGGTCTGTTCCTGAGCTGTAATGTTCTTTGTTCTTGTTAGGCAACTTCCAGTATTCTGGCACCTCACTGTGGCTATCAATGATACAAGTATCTCAGCAAGGGGTCCAGCAATCACTTAGCTTCCCACAGAGTTCTAGGGTACACCTGATCAGGTCCCAGGGATTTATCCACCCTTGTGCATTTCAAGACATTCAGCACTTCCTCCTCTGTAATATGGACCTATTTCAAGCTGTCGCTATTTATTTCTCCTTATCCTTCTCCGCAGCAAATACTTATGCAAAATAGTTGTTTAATATCTCCCCTATCTCCTGCAGTTCCACACTTAGGTGTCCTTGCAGATCTTTAAGGGGCCCTATTCTCTCACTTGTTACCCTTTTGACCCTAATGTATTTATAGAATCCCTTTGGATTCTCCTTAACCCTATTTGCCAAAGTTATCTCATGTCCCTTTATTGCCCTCCTGTATATTATTTGAGGGAATCACTTGATTTCTGCTGTCTATATTTGACATATGTTTTCCTCTTATTCTTGATCAAAACCTTAATTTCTCTAGTCATCTAGTAATCCCCATATTTATCAGCCTTGCTGTTCACCCTAACAGGAACATACGGTCTCTAAACTCTTGTTATCTCATTTTTGAAGGCTTCCTGTTTTTCCAGCCATCCCATTACCTGCATGCTTCCACCCCCAAACAACTTTTGTTGATTGCCTAGCACAGTCAACTTTGTCCTTCGTCCAACTTAATATTTAGACTTGGTCTATCCTTTTCCATCACTATTTTAAAACTAATAGAATTTGCTGGCACCAAAGTGCTCCTCCACTGACTCTGTTGGATTTCTTCATCGTGTGATGCTTTTTGGATTTATTCTAAAACGTATTTTCCAAATCTTGATTCTTTCCTGTGTTTTTACTGAAGAATAAAGGTTGAATCTATTGAAAGGGGGAGGTGAAAGCAGAATGAAAACTTCAGGAAAAGAAAATGTGGAAGAAGCTTTTGGAAGTGGGATTTACTGACTTGGGTGGGGGGGGGGGGGGGGGAAGCTCTGCTGCTTGAAATCCCTTGCACCGTGGGAATGGTTTCCCCTGCCCAGACTGAGCCACACAGATTAGATGATTCCATGCTAACATTTCTCACCTTGCTAACTATGTTTGCTTTGTCAACAAATGGAAGCTAGAGACAGAGTTGGGCAAACTCTGAAACCCCTTTGCTGTATAAACTGAGCGTCACTGAGAGCAGTTTTAAATTACCCCCCCAACCTGCCAAATTTTGGAAACTGGTGAGATTGGGTGTAATGCTGTTTGTACACCCAGCCTATGTCTATTGTCACTAAGTTGCTGAACTTAAGTTCAGGGTTCCATCTGATTCTGTGCAGAATGGTTCCTTTTTTTATTAATCTGTTTTTCTAAACATTGTTTAGGCCACTTTTAGAATTATTTATGTTCAGTTCTGGTCTCCCTGCTATAAGAAAGATGTTGTGAAACTTGAAAGGTGTTGCCTGGGATTGCAGGGTTTGAGGTATAGGGAGCGGTTGAAGAGGCTGGGGCTGAGCAGCGATCTTAATAAGGTTTGTAAAATTAGGACTGGCAAGGATAGAGTGAATAGTCAAGGCCTTTTTCCCAGGGTAGGGAAGTCCAAAACTAGAGGGCATTTGTTTAAGGTGAGGGGAAAGATTTAGATTAGATTTAGATTAGATTACATTACAGTGTGGAAACAGGCCCTTCGGCCCAACAAGTCCACACCGACCCGCCGAAGCGCAACCCACCCATTCCCCTACATTTGCCCCTTACCTAACACTACGGGCAATTTAGCAAGGCCAATTCACCTGAATTGCACATCTTTGGATTGTGGGAGGAAACCGGAGCACCCGGAGGAAACCCACGCAGACACGGGGAGAACGTGCAAACTCCACACAGTCAGTCGCCTGAGGCGGGAATTGAACCCGGGTCTCTGGCGCTGCAAGGCAGCAGTGCGAACCACTGTGCCACCGTGCCGCCCATTTAAAAGGAACCTGAGGGGCAACTTTTATTATGCAGAGGGTGGTGCTTGTATGGTGCCAGAGGAAGTGGTGGAGATGGGTATAATTCCAATATTTAATCTGGATGGTATATGAATAGGAAGGTTTAGAGTGATGTGGGCCAAATGCTGGCAAATGGGACTAGATTTAGGATATCTGGTTGGCATGGGCGAATTGGACCGAGGGATCTGTTTCCATGTTGTAAAACTCTTTGACTCTATAATTAACCTTTCCAGAGACATTACTATGCACCTAAGGACCTTGAAGGTGGAACTTGAGCCCAGGCCTCCCAGTCTGGGGGTAGGAACACTGCCACTGTGCCACAAGAAGTTCCTTTGGGAGTTCTTGTGTCCAGTGAACTGCTACAAACCGTCTCTGGTGATTAGGCAGGAACCAACGAAGGGACAATAACTATTTCAGATTTGCTTTTCTCCAATATTTTGAGTTTTCCTAGTTAATGAATTGAGGTTGGGCTTCAACTCTGCTGTACTTTGTATAACTTCACTATAGCTTCCTTGGCAATTCATGAGCAAACTATTGACAATCATATTGAGAAAATATAAACTGAACTCTGAGAGAAAGACCCCAAAACGTGGGCTCCAAGGAAAGGCAAGTTTAGGACTACTATTGAGATGATCAACACCAAAGATGAGCACCTAAATAAAACAGAGGAGGTATCTAAGAATGAACTGGATTCTGCCATTGGGAAGAACTGTAGAACTGTGCGCATCCATAACCTCATGATCAAAGCAGGGAAAAATGGGCTTCTCTTTCGGTCACTGAGATTTTCTGACAAAAGAGTTTTCGTTGTTGCTGTCAGCTGAATTGGTTGAGGTAGTGCAGTTGGCTCCTGCAATTGGCACATGTGGATGCATTGCTTAAACCTAATAATGTTGTATCTCACATTTGTCACTATGTTGCTCACTCATTGATTGAAATGAATAACATGTTGTATAACTGACTGCAGCTCTCCTTTCTATTTCAGCAATCGGGTGAACAGTCTGGCTATCCACAAACAGGGGGACAGTACCCGTACCCTGGTGGTGCTGGGGGTGCGTATCCACCCGGTGCTGGGGGTGCATATCCACCTGGTGCTGGGGGTGCGTATCCGGTGGGTTCTGGGGGTGCATATCCAGCTGGTCCGGGCGGGGCCTACCCCCAGGCGCCGGGACCGGGCGGGGCCTACCCCCAGGCGCCGGGACCGGGCGGGGCCTACCCCCAGGCGCCGGGACCGGGCGGGGCCTACCCCAATGCGCCGGGACCGGGCGGGGCCTACCCCCAGGCGCCGGGACCGGGCGGGGCCTACCCCCAGGCGCCGGGACCGGGCGGGGCCTACCCCCAGGCTCCGGGACCGGGCGGGGCCTACCCCCAGGCTCCGGGACCGGGCGGGGCCTACCCCCAGGCTCCGGGACCGGGCGGGGCCTACCCCCAGGCTCCGGGTTCATATCCCCAGCCACCAGCTGGAGGTTATCCCCAGGGATCTGGTGGCCCTTATCAGTCTGGTGGTGGTACTTACCCAGCATCAGGGGGTTACCCTGCACCCCAAGGTAACCAGTCAGGATGGGGATCTGGCGGCTCTGGATATCCATCTTATCCCACAGGTAAGCTCCCTTTTTTTTATCAGCATTATAATTTTTAGTGGTGCCACAAATTAATTGGTTTACCTTTACAACTACAAATTATGCATCATATTGTGTGAGGAGTTATATATTTGAAGTGAAGTGTGTCTCTATATTGTGTCTGTGTTATGTATGTGTTTTTATGTTTACAGAAGAAATATGCATATGGTCAGTTCTTGTGGGTGCGAAGGGGTTAATTGTTTGGCTAGCTGTGCCTGTGTGTTGGTTAAATGTGGCCATGCCTGTGTTTATGTTGATTATAGGTTGTGTGCATGAGAGTTGGAGCGAGTGTGTACGTGCACACATGCACAACAAGAGTGGGTGCAAGTGTGTGTCGAGGGAAAGTTTGCATGTTGATGTCTCTGCTTAGCAATACAAAGATCAACTGTGGCTCAAGCCCCTGTAGAGTGGGCAGTACCACCTATTGGAAATATCCATGCATGGGTGTCATTTGGGCATTAGTCAAGTTGCATTTTGATCATGCTCCAGTGTCCAGAACACGTGCTGGGTCTGGCAGTGTGTGTGCATGAGGATGAGTCACAGATGAGGGAGTCTAGCATCACTGAAATCAGGCCCAATGAGAAGCATCAGATCAGGGAAGAGGCAAGAACAGTTATAAGGGATAAAAATGATAGGGCGTACCAAATGACAACTGAAGTATACAGTCTGACATTGAAACGCTCTTTCAACCCTTGAGGACTTCTCTCTTGTAGGTCCAGGTGGCCCTGGCTCTGCCCCTGGTTATGGAGGAGGTGGCCCTGGTTCTGCCCCTGGTTATGGAGGAGGTGGCCCTGGTTCTGCCCCTGGTTATGGAGGAGGTGGCCCTGGCTCTGCCCCTGGGTATGGAGCCCCAGGTTATGGAGGAGGCCCTCAGCCTGCTGGACAAAACTACTCTGGTGGTGGTGCTCCTCCTTCAGGTATTGTAGTAGAAATACATTAACTTAACTGTCTTGAGATATTGGAACAACTTCTTGTTTTCAGAAGGTTTATATCGTTGATATTGTTAAAAGGGATGGTTATTTGGTCCTTAGCTTTCTGGGTATCTTCAGCCGTTTTGTATCAAGCTCTTAATTATGATATGAGATCTTATAGAGTCATAGAGATGTACAGCACGGAAACAGACCCTTCGGTCCAACTTGACCATGCCAACCAGATATCCCAACCCAATCTAGTCCTACCTTCCAGCATCCGGCCTATATCCCTCCAGACTTTTCTAGTCATATACCCATCGAGATGCCTTTTAAATATTGCAATTGCACTAGCCCCCACCACTTCCTCTGGTGGCACATTCCATACATGTACCACTCTCTGTGTGAAAAAGCTGCCCCTTAGGTCTCTTTTATATCTTTTCCCTCTCACCCTAAACCTCTGCCCTCTAGTTCTGGATAAAGCATACTATAAAGGTCGTCTTCACTATCCTATCTACCTGTGACTCTACTTTCAAGGAGCTATGAACCTGCACTCCAAGGTCCCTTTGTTCAGCAACACTCCCTAGGACCTTACCATTAAGTGTATAAATCCTGTTAAGATTTGCTTTCCCAAAATGCAGCACCTCGCACTAATCTAAATTAAACTCCATCTGCCACTTCTCAGCCCATTGGTCCATCAGATCAATATCCCATTGTAATCTGAGGTAACCCTCTTCGCTGTCTACTGCACCTCCAATTTTGATGTCATCTGCAAACTTATTAACAAAACTCTTATGCTCACATCCAAATCATTTATATAAATGATGAAAAGTAGTGGACGCAGCACTGATCCTTGTGGCAATCCTCTGGTCACAGGCCTCCAGTCTGAAAAACAACCCTCCACCACCACCCGCTGTCTTCTACCTTTGACCCGTTCTATATCCAAATGGCTAGTTCTCCCTGTATTCCATGAGATCTAACCTTGCTAACAAGTGTCCCATGGGGAACCTTGTCGAACACCTTACTGAAGTCCATATAGATCGTGTTCATTACTCTGCCCTCATCAATCCTCTTTGTTACTTCTTTAAAAAACTCAATTAAGTTTGTGAGACATGATTTCCCACACACAAAGCCATGTTGACTATCCCTAATCTTGGCAAGGAAACCTTCTGATTGCTAATTGAGAAGGTGGTGGGAAGACACTTTCTTGAATCACTGCAGTCCACCTGGTTTGACTTATCTGTATCAGTTTGATGCACCCAAGCACCTTGCAAGGCCATTTCACAGGGCAGTTATTACTGTGGGTCTGGAGACAAATGTAGGCTAGATTTTCCTCCCCAAAGTTTCATGAGTATTCCATATGGGTTTTTACACCAATGATAGTTTCATGGTCACCCGTTATTGACCAGCTTTTGATTCCAGATTTTTAGCTGAACTTAGTGTTTCATTTTAAATTCAACAGTGCAACTATCTCCCTTGATTTGGTCTTGGCTGTGACACAATCTTGCCATTAAACAGCCTGCAGACTATATGAAGAATAACCTATGTAGGGAGGGACTAGTGGACTGCTAGAATTCACTAAACTGCCTCATGAGAGTCAAATGACTGGGGAAGGCCGTTCTGTAAATGAACTGGCTCTGTTTAAATGGTAAAACTACATGATGCCACTGTCTTAATGTGGAAGTTTACTACTTGTTTGCCTTGACTTCCAGGAGGGTATCCGTCTGGTCCAGCACCCGGCTCGACTGGCCCACAGCCAACCCCATCACAGGTATGTTACCAAAATGCATCCTGTTTACTTGTGGGCGGCACGGTGGCACAGTGGTTAGCACTGTTGCCTCACAGCGCCAGAGACCCGGGTTCAATTCCCGCCTCAGGCGACTGACTGTGTGGAGTTTGCACATTCCCCCCCGTGTCTGCGTGGGTTTCCTCCGGGTGCTCCGGTTTCCTCCCACAGTCCAAAGATGTGCAGGTCAGGTGAATTGGCCATGGAGAAATTAACCATAGTGTTAGGGGCAGGGGTAAATGTAGGGGAATGGGTCTGGGTGGGTTGCGCTTCGGCGGGTCGGTGTGGACTTGTTGGGCCGAAGGGTCTGTTTCCACGCTGTAAGTAATCTAATCTAATTTAATATTACTTAATGCCAGCAGGGTCCCTTGGCATCCTTTGTCAGTGTATGAATCAATGTACTTTAATACTGTTATTAATTCTTATAGATCATAGAATCTATGATCTAATAGAATCCCTACAGTATGGAAACAGGCCATTTGGCCCAACAAGTCCACACTGACCCTCCAGAGAGTAATCAACTGAGACCCATTATCCTACCCTGTTAATCTACGTATAACCCTGACTAATGCACTTAACCTACACGTCCCTGAACACTATGGGCAATTTAGCATGGGCAATTCACCTAACCTACACATCTTTGGATTGTGGGAGGAACCCGGAGCACACGGAGGAAATCCACACAGACACATGGAGAATGTGCAAACTTCACACAGTTGCCCGAGGCTGGAATCGAACCTGGGTCTCTGGTGCTGTGAGGCAGCAGTGCTAACCTCTGAGCCCTTATTATGTCTATTACTTGCTCTGTGAACGTGAGCAGTTTGGCTTGCAGTATTAGACCTAGGTTTGTACCCTGGTGGTGTACACTCAGACCTTTAGCTGCCAGTCCTATATTTGTGTTATAAATTGATAGTTATATATTAACTAGTACAATGCAGTGATGTATCGTGACAAACTGTAGTCACTGGGTATTGTAACCCAGTATTATACAGCACTAGACTTCATACCTATCAGTACTATATTCATGTTATACAGTGACAGACCTTTCCCCACCACTGCTGTCCTGTAGTTTAATTTAATGACATTGTTCCCACAAGTACTGTACACCAGTGTTATATCCTTTCAGAGCTATCCCTGTCAGTACTGTACCCCCAAGAGAGACAGATTTATCCGTACCAGTACTATGTCCCAGTTTTAATACATCTCTGAATGACCGCTGTTTCGAAGGCCACAGTTGTAGCACTTTGCACAGTTAAGGTGGATGAGATATAAAAATCTCCACACAACCAACATTATGCTGTATTGAAATCTGGCGATGGGAACTAGGCAAAGTGCTACATTCTGTCTTTTGACATCTTCAAATTCTGTGTTTCAATAAAATACTTTCCAATGCTATGTTTCCCCACAAGCACTGAGTGAAATCAATAGATTCTGATTATCATTAACATGCTGCTATGATGACTTCTCGGCAGGATAATTGTACTTGCTGTTTTATACAGCTGATAGTTTGAGCATTCAGTTATTACAAAAACTAGAAGGCCATCTGACCACCAAGAGAGAGCACTACTTTTCTAAAACCTTTCAGATGCTGAAATTGTAATCCAGTCCATTGTGACCTCTAGACTTGACTGTTCCAGTCCTGCAGGCCTCCCACTTTCCATCCTTTATGGACTCTGCTGCTCGTATCCTGGATCTGCGATTGTCTTTCACCTTGTCACCCTGTACTTTCTGAACAATTCTGGTTCGTCGGTGCTCCAGATTAAAGGCTTTCATAGTTGTGATGGCCTCCAGACAATCTCCGATGTACTGCCCCTTAATGAGTGACAGGAAATTATTGCTGCCCAACAATGCTGCAATGGAGAGCAACAACATGTGTACCACTGACTGCGCCTTTAACTAACAATCTGAGTAAGCCTATATGGAGCAAAACGTAAAATCCGAAAATAACCTGCGGTGCAGTTTGTGGCCATTGGTTATGATGAATAATTTAAACTACCAGGAAACAACATGTGTTTGTAAGTAATAGGTTGCTTTTTTTTTTGTAGCCTTCAATGCCGAATATTGGAGGCCTTACGATTGGGGGTGCGACACAGGGCACTATTAAACCTGTTGCTAACTTCAACGCACAAGCTGATGCGGAGATTCTGCGTCAAGCCATGAAAGGAGCAGGTAAGTTGTGTAGTGACAGAAAATTGTTTAAACCATGGATGCAAGGAAAAAAAATTCTGCCAACATGTACACACTGCTTGTGTAACATGCTGTAAGAACCTTTTCTGCAGTGAGGTTGCTCATCAGTTCCTGGGGATTTTTGTTGCCGATACAGGCCATTGAACTCAAATATGCCAGTCTTTATATGTCTCAAGGGTCTAACTGCCAAACATTATCATTTTATGTCTATCCCTGTATCTCTCTATTCTTTTGTCCCTCATAAATGTTATTTGACCTCTTCAATCATCAATTACCTTTGCTTCGATCACTTCATCTGGCAGGGAGTTCCACATTCTGCCACTCTGTGTTAACATCTTCTACCAAAGTGTTTTACTTGATCTGTTTATTGGATGTGTTATGTTTATCTTTCTTGCAGTCTAACTCTGCCCCACGTTGAATCATATTGGCCCTCATAAATCACAAGAACACGATCAGTTCTCTTCTGCAAAATGTAGAGGTCCTTCCATTTGGAACAAGAAATTAATGATTGTATTAGATTTTGAAAGAAAGAAAAGAGAAAGGAAAAAAGAACTGCAAGCTCAAGAATTGGGAGGCGGTGCTCAAAATCCCAAATTGCTTGGGAAAATTCAATCTCCCCAGGTAGACCAATTAGAGAAAAGTTACCCCCATCAACAGAATGGGAGGATATGAAGAGGAGCCACTCTACCAATCACAAGCTCTCCTGCATCTGCTGCCGCATAATCAGCCAATCAGAAGGAGATGTGAGAGTCAGCCTGTGTTTAGAGAAACGAGGTGTGTGGCGCCAATCAGTAAGGCAAGAGGGAGTGGGATCAGCAGCAAGGAGTGAGACCAGTGAAGAAGGCCAGGGATGTTGGGGTGGGAGGCCCTGGGAGTGAGTTTGAGAAACTCAAGTGATAGGATAAGGCTGCAAAGCGATGAGACCAGGGCTGTGAATGTGAGACAACAAATTTTAAACTTTTCAGTACTCACCCAGCTGAGAACTGGAAACCAGAGAAAAGTTCCTTTGCAAACTAGAGTCTCTAGATTAAAACTGTAGAGGCTCCTATATGGACGAAATGTCAAAGATATGATTGTAATGGGTAATGTGTTAATTTAAATTAACTTTACTTCGTGATAATACGCATTCCTGTGTTATCACTTGTCAAAGTGGTTTGTGTACTGTGAATTACTTGAAAAGCAATGGCTGTGTTAGAGACAAACATGCAAAAGTTGAATTGTGCCTTCACCAGTTCATGGAGAGCATGTTTGCGATGATGGCCTCTTGTGTGTAGAAGTGTCAGTTATTTTTCAAAAAGAGCATTTGTTGCTAACTGTCTGTTGTCTTGTACTAACTTAAATACTGTGGTCTCTTGAAATCAATGCCTTCCTTGTGCGTTGCGGGGGCTTGAAGTTTATTGGAATAGTAATGATTATTGAGGGTATTGATTAAAACTTCTGATTTGCTTTCCCCTGGGAGCACGTATCCCTAATCTATCAACACAATTACAGAAGGTAGATTACTAAATGATTGCATCACCTAAAGAAGGAGTTAGTAAGACTGAAAAAGAGACCCTGACAACCAAAAAAAAGGTTCCCAAAAGTCCTAATGCAGGTCTGAGAAATCTCAAGAGGAGCACTTGAAAAAAATATTATTTTGATCCATATTGGGGGCATTTTAAACTAGAAATTGATGAAAAAGAGAAATAAATTTGGGAAATGGGGTAAAGAATGAAAACATTGTAAAAGTTTTCATATATGTTGGCAAAAACAGGAGATATTGCTGTAATAAATAAGGTTATAGATACATTATGCGAATACTTTATCCATATTAAGAGGTGGAGTGTTTTGAAAATTGTGTGCATGTCTTGATCTATGGGACTTATGATTGAGTTTAAAAAAAAATGATTCTGGAGGAATTAATGGAACTAAATGTCAACAAATCTTTGGACCCGATGTCCCAGGATTTTCAAAGTAATAGCCATAGAAATATTGAATATGTTAATGTTGATTTTTCCAGTGTTCCCTAGATCTTAGAAATGTCTCTGTGGATTGGAAGCAAACTTAATCCTAGTATGTGAGAAAGGAGACTAAGCCTGGTGCTATAGAGCTGTTCACCTGACTTGAATGATCTAGGAAATGATAGAATCTATTATAGCTGTGATAACTGTGCATTTAAAAACTCAGCATCGAGCAGTGTCAACAGAGATTTCAGAGTAGTCAAATTGGTGACAAGATTGCAGTGGTGAGTTGGAGGAGACCAGATATTAAGGAATTGCCATATAGTTCATTGCAGAGATGCGGAACTAACCGGATTTAGAGCAGTTTGTAGCAATTGTTACACATTAAGAACTGGTTCCAAAGAGCTATTCTGGTTTAAGGTGGGTGAATCATCAAGACCTAAGTTTTTATTTGAAGATGTTTTGGGAAAGTCAGGGTAAACAATGCAAAATGTCTTCTGTTAATGACACGGTGGCTCAGTGGTTAGCACTGTTGCCAGGGATCAAGGTTTGATTGAGCAATTGTGTGGAGTTTGCACATTCTCCCCATGCCTGTATAGATTTCCTGCCACAGTTCACTTATGTGCAGGTCAGGTGACTTGGCCATCCCAAATTGCCCATAGTGTCCAGGGATGTGCAGGCAACATGAATTAGCCGTGGGAATTGCAGGCTACAGGGATAGGGTAGCGGGGTGGGTCTGGCTGAGATACTATTCGGAACATCAGTTTGGACTCAATCAGCGGAATGGCCTTTCCTTGACAGCGGGCCTGGTAGATGAATTCTATAGATGGGAGGTTGGCCTCTGTGATTGTCCGGGCCGAGTTCACCACTCTCTGTAACCATCTCCGATCTTGAATGGTACAGTTGCCATACCAGGTAGTGATACATCCAGACAGGCAGCCTTATTTATTGCTATTCCTAATGGCTCAGTTGCAACTAGCTCTTAGAAGTTTTGGGATTCTTGTCTTGAAGGGTTTAATTTGGAGTTTTTTTTGCGTCAAAACTTTGAGGGTGGCAAGTGTTATTCCCTTGTTCATGAAAGGGAATAGGGATAATCCTGGGAATTCCAATCTTGCATCTGTGGTGGGCAAATTATTGGAGAGGATCTGAGAGACAGGATTTATGATTGTTTGGAAAACCATAGTTTGATTAAAGATAGTCAGCATGGCTTTATGAGGGGCAGGTCATGCCTTACAAGCCTTATTGAATTCTTTGAGGATGTGACAAAACACATTGATGAAGGTAGAGCAGTGGATGTGATGTACATGGATTTTAGCAAGGCATTTAATAAAGTTCCCCATGGTAGGTTTATTCAGAAATTAAGAATGCATGGGATACAGGGAAATTTGGCTGGCCCATTGAAGACAGATGGTGGTAGCACATGAAAAGTATTCAGCCTAATGGTCATTGATTAGTGTTGTTCTGCAGGGATCTATTCTGGGACCTCTGCTTATTGGGAATTTTATAAAAGTCTTGGATGAGGAAGTAGAAGGGTGGTTTAGTAAGCTTGCTGATGACACTGAGGTTGGTGGAGTTGTGGATAGTATGGGGGGCTGTAGAATGTTGCAAAGGGATATTGACAGAATGCAGAGCTGGGCTGATAAATGGTTGATGGAGTTCAACCTGGAAAAATGTGAAATGATTCGTTTTGGAAGTTTGAATTTAAGTGCAGAATACAGGGTTAAAAGCAGGATTCTTGGCAGTGTGGAGCAACAGTTGGATCTTGGGGTCCATGTCCATAGATCCCTCAAAATTGCCACCCACGTTGATAGGGTTGTTAAGAAGGCCAATGGTGTGTTGACTTTTGTTAGCAGAGGAATTGATTTTAAGACTCACTAGGTTATGCTGCAGCTCTATAAAGCCCTGTTTAGACCACATTTGGAATGTTGTGTTGAGTTCTAGTCAGGATGTGAAAGCTTTAGAGAGGATGCTGAGGAGGGGCCTCTTTCCTTTACTCCACACTGAGGCTGGTGTCTGGAGTTCGTTGATTACTGTGGTGGTCTCTCTCCAGCAGGCTGTGAAATTTCAAAGACCTGGAATGCTGCAGTAGGGAAATCCCGCTGGAGAGAGCGCTGAACCAAACTCATTGTTTATAACCTGACCAGTGAGTCGGAACTTACCTCCACACAGTAATTGCGACCGCCACCAATGCCTGGGCATTTGCCCCTCTCGTTGGGGGACAGTGGCTACCTGGTACCTATCCACTTGGGCAAGAGAGAGAAAAAGAGAGGTCAAACTGTTGATCCTGGCCAGCAATCCCCCTTGAGTGGGCGGTTCGAATCGCCCGGATCACCCTTTAGTCCTTGACACTGGAATTGCAGTTTGGGATCTGCTGTGAACTCAGCCGGAATTGGTGTCCCCAGAAGGGGCACACACGGACTCATACACAAGTTCAGAGTTACCAGTGAACTTTATTACAGGAAAAAGTTCAACTTGTCCAATCCGTACAATACTTTGATGAAACTTGTACTTGATACTAAAATGTAAGAAAACTGGAGTGGACACAACATAAATCTTTAACCTACACAATTTACAGGATAGTTATACTTTAAGAATTACACAACCGCCCTTCCCCTATGCCTAACCAACTACTCCACAGTGCAAATGTCAGAGACCTGAAAAGGGTTCTTACAGTCTCGGGGGAAATTGTTGCTTATCCGGTGGGGCTCCCTCTCCGCCTCAGGTGTTGTTGCGGACTTCCAAAGTCACAGACCGTGTTGATGTCTTCAGTCCAAAAGGGTTGGCATCCAGAGAATCAACGAGCTCAGTGAGGAGAGTGAAGAAGAAAAGAGCCCCGATAGTTGGCCCTGCTTCCCCCTTGACCCTTGCGATTGCAAAGGGCCGGCCGGCTCCGCCCCTCAGGTCATTCCATTTCGCAAAGCATCTCCGGTGATTGCTGGGGCCGGTTTTAGTCTCATGGTTCGTGGAAACAAAAGGGTCAATGCTGTCCTAAATTTACTAAACTGAAATTTTGGTGACTTCATGGAGCCTCCCAACTGTTTTCAGATTAGAGTAAATCGTTATCCCATTAATTAGATAGCCTCCATTGTTCATGGTTTCGGGGTTCATTAACATTTCTGTGCCTGTCCCTTGAGACGATGTCTGGCAGGTGCCATTTTGTTGGTCGAATTGTCTCATATCTCTGTCCCCAGAAAAAGGTATATCCTTATTCTGTAGGCCTGCTGGGAAATCCTGCCTGCACAGATGCCAGGTTGACCAGTTTTTCACAAAAGGCCATTTTCTACCAGTCTTTCCTTTTTAAAACTGGGGATTGCCCTGAAACTGCTACAATCCTGCATGTCAATGAGGGCATGTCTTATGAAGAAAGGTTGAGGGAGCTAAGGCTTTTCTCATTGGAACGAAGAAGGATGAGAGGTGACTTGATAGAGTTGTACAAGATGATGAGAGGCATAGATAGAGTGGATAGCTGTAGACTTTTTTCCCAGGGCAGAAATGTCTATCACGAGGGGGCATGATTTTAAGGTGATTGGAGGAAGGTTTAGGGGAAAGGTCAGAGGTAACTTCTTTACACAGAGTGGTGGGTGTGTGGAATGCACTGCGAGCGGTGATAGTAAAGTCAGATACATTTATCGACTTTTGTATAGGCACGTGGACGATAATAAGATGTAGGGTATGTAGGTTAGCTTGATCGTAGAGTAGGATAAAAGATCGGCACAACATCGAGAGCCGGGGAGAAAGTGAGGACTGCAGGTGCTGGAGATCAGAGTTGAGAGTGTGGTGCTGGAAAATTCGTGATGAAGGGCTTATGCCCAAAACGTCGATTTTCCTGTTCTTTGGATGCTGCCCATCAAGGGGAGAGGGCCTGTTCTATGTTCTCTGTTCTAAAACTGGCAGGTATGCTTAGGGTTTTTATGGTGAAAAGAGACACCAAGCTATGCTAAAAAGACATGCCTGTTCAAAATTTTAGTTTGCGCAGAATTCTGATCCTGGTTGCTGATTACCATAATATAAGATGGATTTAAACGTGAACTTTATAAATGGACATTATAGTTTTACCACTTGAGTACTGATTTGGTGAAATTTTTACGGAGCAAATGTGCTGAAAGTGTAGAGTGTCCAAACTGATAAAGTGTGCCCACATTTGAAGGTGGATCAGTGGCATGTTCGTGGGTACGGCACTGGAGATCCTAGTGATCCCAGTGGTGGTGGTGTCTACCTCACACTAGTGTCTGTTTGTCCTGCAGCAGCTGGTGTAGCTCTGCCTGCCCTCCCAGCCTCCTCCCGATCCTTCTAGATCTAGGGTGACCCCTAGCAAGGTACTGATATCAAAACAGTCCCATTTTCCTGGTGAGTCACGAGGTCCTCGAGAATTTGCAAAATAATTCATGTTAGAATGTTGGTTAAATCTTGAGTAACGTAGAAGTGTGTATCCACAGAAATATGTGTCCAAAGTTCTCTTCAGCTGTCCACCAGCAAGTGAACAGTGAAAGTTGGAACACCTTTAAAGAGTTGATCAATTTTTACGAGCATGTTAGGTCAAACATGGGTCAACAAAGTGCTGTGCACCTCCTTCACAAGTGCTGTCTGGTAGCTTAATTAGCGATCAGCTATGTCACAATCCTCCACACAGCATTTTCCAGTTCATGCCTCCGTTCCTTTTTTAGATTCTTGTGGCACAGTGGTAATGTCCTTGCTTCTAGGCCTGAAGATCTAGTTTCAAGTCTCACTTGTCCTGGAGGTGTCTCAACATATGCAAACAGCATGATGCAAAATCCTTAAATAAACCAAGAAGTTGGTAAGTCATATTTAGAGGGCTCCTGAGGTGCAGTCTCTTCTAGGTGAGAAGGTCCAGGTTTAACTCCCACTTCCTGCAGACACGTGCCATAACACATCTGAACAGGTTTCATCAAAGCAGTGAAACCTGATGGACCACTTAGTACTGATCTAGGCACCGGAAATGACAAAGTCAAAAATAGCCCTGTTAACCCTGCAAAGTCCTTCTTATTAACGTCTGACAACGAGTGCTAAAATTGGGAATGCTGTCCCACAGACTGTTCAAGCAACAGCCTGACATAGTCTTACTCAGAATCATAACTGATAGGGAATGTCCCAGATACCACCATTTTGGGATATGTCCTGTCCCACGTAGGTCAAACCCAGCAAAGTTGGAGGCACAGTGCTATATGGTCAGCTAGGAGTTGCTCTGGGAGTCGTCAACATTGATGCTGGACCCCATGAACTCTCATGACACTAAGTTAAAAATGGGCGAGAAATCCCTCTGCTGATTACCGTATACTATCCTCCCTGTGCTGATGAAACCGTACTCTTCCATGTTGAACAATACTTGGATATTGAGAGTGTCGAGGGCACAAATAGGGTGTTTCACTATGCATTCCCAAGAGTGGCTCAGCAGCAGCACTACTGATTGAGCTGGTTGATTTCGAAAGGACATAGCTGTGAGACTGGGTCTGCAGCAGGTGGCAAAGAAGCCAAGAAGAGGGGAAATACATAGTTGACCTCATCCATACTGATTTGTCTCCTGGGGATGCATCAGTTTACAATAGTATTGCTAAGAATGCCCACCACAGAATACTTGTGACAAGGTTATGCCTTCACATTGAAAATACCCTTCATTGTCTTGTGTGACACCATCACTGAGTTAAATAGGACAGACATCAAACAGACAAAAGACTGTGCATCCATGAGGTTCTGTGACCCATCAGTAGCAGCAGAATCGTCCTCCCAACAAAACTGACACCCTCTCGGATATCCCCAACTCAGCCATTACTGTCCAGCCATGGAATCAATACTGGTTCAATGGAAAGTGCAAGAAGGAATGCCAGGAGTTGCAAGAGGCATGAAACATGAGGTCTCACTTTGGCGAAGCTATCAAACAGGACTACATGCATGTCCTACAGCATAGGCGGTGCTTACTGATCCCACAACCAACGGATCAGATCTAAGCTCTGCATGTTGGCACATCCCATTGTCAATGGTGATGGACAATTAACTAACCCACTGGAGATCGGAGCTCCACAAACATCCTCATCCTCAGTGATGAAGAGCCCAGTACATCAGTAGAAAAGATAAGCTGAATCATTTGGAAGAACCTTTAGCAAGAAGTGATCCATTTTGGCCACTCCAAATGGTCCCCAGTGTCTCTCTCACCAGTCTACAGCCAATTCAATTCATGTGATATGAAGAAATGGTTGAAGGCATTAGATACTGCAACTGCTATGGGCCCTGACAACATTCCAGCAATAGTACTGTAGACTTGTCCTCCAGAACTTGCCATATTCCGGTCAAGCTATTCCAGTACAGCTACAACATAGGCATCTACCTGACAAGGGGGAAAATTGCCCAGATATGTCCTGTACACATACCAAACAGGACAAGTCCAATCTGGATAATTATTGCTCCATCAGTCTACTCTTGATAATTAGCGACTTGTTGGAAGATGTCATCAACAGTGTGATCAAGCAGCATCTGTTTAGCAGCAACCTGCTCATTGACACCCAGGTTGGGTTCTGCTGGAGCACTCTGCTTCTGACCTCGTTACAGCCTTCGGTCAAGTGTAGACAAGAATTGAATTCCAGAGGCGAGATGAGAGAGACCGCCTTTGAAATCAAGGTTTTATTTAACTGAGTGTGGCATAAAGGAGCCTGAGCGAAACCGGAATCAGTGGGTATTGGAGAGAATTCTGTTGGTTGGAGTCATATGTGGGACGTAGATTGTGGCCATTGGTCAGTCATCTCTGCTTCAGGACATCCATGCAGGAGTTCCTCTTAATAGTGTCCTAAGCCCAACCATCTTTAACACCCTTCCCCCCTTCTTAAGGTAAGAAGTGTGGGGATATTTGCTGATGATTGCAAAATGTTCATTCACAACCCCTCAGACTCTGAAGCAGTCTGTGTTCAAATGCAACAAGTTCTGGACAGTATACAGGTTTGGGCCAACAAGTGGCAAATAACACTTGTCACATTAATGGCTGACAATGACCCTCTCCTATAAGAAGCAATCAAACTACTGCCCCCATGACATTTGATGATATTACCATCACTGAATTCGCCCAGTATCAATATCCTTCAGGTTACCATTGATCAAAAACTCAACTAGACTCGCCGCCTAAATGAAGTAAGAGCAAATCAGAGGGTGACAATACAGCAGCGAGTAACTCACCACCTGACTCCCCAAAGCCAATCCACTGTATTTACAAGACATTAGTCAGGAGTGTGATGGAACGCTCCTGACTTGCCTGGATGAGTGCAGCTTCAACAACGCTCAAGGAACTTGACCTTGACACCATCCAAGACAAAGCAGCCTGCTTGATTGACGCCATATCACAAGCATGCACTTCCTCCACCACTGGCATTCAATAGCAGCAGTGTGTAGGTGCACTGCAGAAATTCACCAAAGATCCTTAGACAGCACCTTCTAAATCCCCGACCACCTCCATCTAGAAGGAAAAGGGCAGGAGATACATGGGAATGTCACCACCTGCAAGTTCCCTCCAAGTCACTCACCATTCTGGCTTGGAAATATGTCACCTTTCCTTCAGTATTGCTGGGTCAAAATTCTGGAATTCCCGCCCAAGGAGCTGGTATACTTATGAAGCAAGGACTGTAGTGGTCCAAGAAAGCAGCTTCTCACCATCTTTTCAATGGCAATCAGGGACAAACAATAAGTGTTGGCCAGCCACCGATATCCATCTCCCAGGAAACATTTATCAAAAATATATACGTTTTAGAAAGGTGGTACCTTGAGCTAAACTACAGTTTCAGCCTCCGACCCTGTCTTGACCACCTGAGAAACTCTTTAACATCTGAAGCATCGAAGAAAACTTAGATGGCTTTTCCTCCTTGGTGCAACTTGTTTCACAATCTATTGTTGGAATTGAATTCGTGACTCTCGCTTACCATACAATTCTAAACTACCACAGTTAAAGTGTGTATTTCTTTGGACAATCCTGTGACAGGAAGGATGCCAATGAAGAGCAGCATAGATTGACGAGGATGCTGTCAGACAGGAGGGAAGGTAGTTATGAAAAAAGTTGTGGCTTTTTCTTACTTGGAACTGAGAAAACTTAAGAACTAACCTGATTGCTCTCTGGATTGTAAATGTTTATGAGCAGCTGAACAGCAATGGACTATTGCCTTGTTGCTTGGCACACCAGCCTCATTCCTGAAGAAGGGCTTATACCCGAAACGTTGATTCTCCTGCTCCTCGGATGCTGCCTGGCCTGCTGTGTTTTTCCAGCACCATATTTTTCAGCAATGGACTATTGCCATGTTTTATGTAATGGTAGTAAAGGGACTCACATTTCAGGAAGTATTAAAAAAAAAAGTAGAAAGAGTCTTTTTTTTATTATTATGAAGGATAATTAGGTTTTCATGACCATGGCTATATGTTGAAGCAGAGTCAAGAGTTTTGTGCTGGAAAAGCCCAGCAGGTCAGGCAGCATCTGAGGAGCAGGAAAGTCGAAGTTTGGGGCATAAGCCCTTCATCAGGAATGTATATTCATTCCTGATGAAGAGCTTGTGCCTGAAATGTCGACTCTCCTCCTTGGATGCTGCCTGACCTGCCGTGCCTTACTAGCATCACGGTCTCACCTCTGATCTCCAACATCTGCAGTCCTCACTTGCTCCTATATGTCGAAGCAGAATCTTTTAATGGTTTGTAAAGGAAAGAAAATAGTTGCTTGGAAGAAAGGAATATTGGTAAGGGAAGAGAACAACCAGGTGGGTTTAGATGGGCTGGGATATTACTGAGTTTGGGAAGTGAGAGGAGATTGGGGTTACAGTTAAAGCAAACAACGAATTGCAAATTATGGAAATCTGAAACAAAAACTGAAATGATCAGATGGGCCAATGGGCTGAGAAGTGGCCGATGGAGTTTAATTCAGATAAACGTGAGATGCTGCCTTTTTGGGAAAGCAAATCTTAGTAGGACTTAAACACTTAATGGTAAGGTCCTAGGGAGTGTTGCTGAACAAAGAGACCTTGGAGTGCAGGTTCATAGCTCCTTGAAAGTGGAGTCGCAGGTAATTAGGATAGTGAAGAAGGTATTTAGTATCCTTTCCTTTATTGGTCAGAGCATTGAGTATAGGGCTTTGGAGGTCATGTTGTAGCTGTACAGGACATTTTGTGTGCAATTCTGGTCTCCTTCCTATGGGAAAGACGTTATGAAACTTGAAAATTCAGAAAAGATTTACAAGGATGTTGCTGAGTTGGAGAATTGAGCTTTAGGGAGAGGTTGAATAGGCTAGGGCTGTTTTCCCTGGAGCATTGGAGGCTGAGGGGTGACCTTATAGAGGTTTATAAAATCATGAGGGGCATGGATAGGATAAATAGACAAAGTCTTTTCCTTGGGGTGGGGGAGTCCAGAACTAGAGGGCATAGATTTAGGGGAAACCTACAAAAGAGACCTGTGGGGCAACTTTTTCACGCAGAGGGTGGTATGTGTTTGGAATGAGCTGCCAGAGGAAATGGTGGAGGCTGGTACAATTGCAACATTTTAAGAGGCATTTGGATGGGTATATGAATAGGAAGGGTTTGGAGGGATATGGGCTGGGTGCTGATAGGTGGGACTAGATTGGGCTGGGATATCTGGTCGGCATGGACAAGTTGGACCGAAGGGTCTGTTTCCATGCTGTACATCTCTATGACTCTTTGACTCTATAAATTGCTGAAGAAATTCAGCAGGTCTGGTAGTATTTGTGGGGAGAAAGAAGAGTTAATGTTTCGAGCCCAGTGTCCCTTCAGAATTGCTGGTGTGAAAAGCTGGTGTGTATGTTAAAGACTGGGTGGGGTCGGGAGGGTGGATTCAAGGAGTGAGCTGACTTGTAGAGATGGAGCCCAGGGAGAGAGAACAACAGACAAAGACTTGGATGATTGTATGCCAAGGAGAAAGAAACGCTGATAATGGAGACCATAAGTCAGTGAAAATGGGTTGGCTATGCTGAAAGCAGCCCATGTCATAACAGGGGTGTGGGATGGGTAAAGGATATAGTCAGTTTCTAAAATTATTGAATTCTGTGCAGAGTCCTGAAGGCTCAAACGGAAAATGTGATGCTGTCCTTCCAGCTTGCACTAAGTTTCGCTGGAGCACTGCTGTAGACCAGGACACCAATATTGGCTGGGAAGCACAGTGGTGAATTGAAGGAGCTGGTATTTTTAGGTATTCCTGTTTTATCTCCCCAATGTAGAGGAGACCACAATGTGAGCAACAAATAGAGTAGACTAGATTGAGTGAAATGAAGGTAAAGTGTTGCTTCAAATGGAAGGTGAGCTTGCACAGTCAGAGGAAAGAATGTAACTAGGTGGGTGTGACATGGGAATGCATGGGAAGTGGGAGTGGAATGTGGAGAGGTTATTGGGGAATGGTCACTACAAAATACTACAAGGGAGGGGACTGGTGGTGACGACTGTTCCAGATGGTGGAAATGGTGTCTTGTGATTGGGCTTCTGCTGGGTTTCATATTACCTGTTTAACGAATTAATGGCAGAGTGGAATTAGATATGGAGAATGAGGGGGACTTTGGAAGTAGACCAGGTTGGACCTGAAGATAGTGGGATGAGTGGAATTTGACCAAGTGGGCTATTACTAGGTGAGAGTAGTGAAGGAAGATTGCAATTAGACTGTGTTTGATATTACTATATTTGGGGAGTGTGAGGAAATTGGAATTATGCTGTTTGGGATATTACTAGGTATGGGGAATGAGGGGAAGAGTGGGATATTATTGGCTATAGGAATGAGGGAGGGGTGGAATATTGCTGGGCATGAGTGAGAGGAGATTGGGATTAGACTGGATGTGCTATTGATGATTATGGTGAATGAGAGGGAAGGTGTAATCTGACTAGGTGAAACTAACGCATGTTACAGTTTAGACAGGTCTCATGATCTACATAGAACATAGAAGAATACAGCGCAGTACAGGCCCTTTGGCCCTCGATGTTGCGCCGATCCAAGCCCACCTAACCTACACTAGCCCACTATCCTCCATATGCCTATCCAATGCCTGCTTAAATGCCCATAATGAGGGAGAGTCCACCACAGCTACTGGCAGGGCATTCCATGAACTCACGACTCGCTGAGTAAAGAATCTACCCCTAACATCTGTCCTATACCTACCACCCCTTAATTTAAAGCTATGTCCCCTTGTAATAGCTGACTCCATACGTGGAAAAAGATTCTCACTGTCGACCCTATCTGTTTTGTGCTTTCGAACATTGTGATTGTAAGTTGCTGATATTATGGGTAACATGTTGCAGTTGACACCAAAGAACAATTAATTTGTTTTAGTGAACACGTAACAAAATGCACTAACTTTTCTCCACAGGGACCAATGAGCAAGCAATAATTGACGTTGTCTCCAACCGCTCAAATGATCAAAGGCAGAAGATCAAATTGGCTTTCAAGACCCTCTATGGCAAGGTGTGTTTATAAACTATTAAACATTTGGCCCATTGAGCCCACTGCACCATTCCTGCCATCTCTCCACATCCCCTGATAACTTGTGATGGACCCACCTGGACAGGGGAATCATCATTCACTTGATCCAGTGTGCCAAGTCCAGTTAGGTCATCAAAATGTATAAAATTCTATCTCCTCCTCCAAGATGAAGATACAGTTCTTAGAGCTTAGTGATCAAAGGGTGTGTGTGGGGAAGTGGGGGGTGCGTGTGGTCAAAGCGGGAACAGGGTACTGAAGAGGATGATCAGCTGTGATTGCATTAAATGCTACAGCAGTCTGAAAGGGCCAAATTGTCTCTTTCTGTTTCTATTTTCTGTGTTTCTAAATCTCCCTTCACTAAATTTTTTAAGCTGTACTGAGTATAGGAACCTTTTGAGTCATTTTGTCCTCATATAACAAACATGCCATCTGAGGAATCAGTTTGGGTGCACTCCCTCTGTGGCTAGTATTCATTCATGGAATGTGGGTGTCTCTGACTAGGCCAGCATTTATTGCCTTTCCCGAACTGCCCAGAGGACAGTTGAGAGCCGATCACACATTGTTATGGGTCTGGAGTCACATGTATGGCAGACCAGGTGAGGATTCCAGTTTCCTTCCCTAAAGGTCACGAATGAACCAGATAGGTTTTTTCCAACAAGCGACAATGCTTTTATGGTCATTGTGAGACTTTTAATTCTAGAGTTTTTATTGAATTCAAATTCCACTATCTGCTGTCGCAGGATTTGAATTGTTATCCCCAGAACATTATCTGGATCTCTGTATTAACAGACCAGCAATAATAACCACTCAGGCCATCACCTTCCCAGAAGGGAGGCACCCCAGGAGCAGGTAGGACTTGAGTCCAGGACCCTGGCCTAGAGGTAATGATACTACTACTGTGCCACAAGACCCCTCTATAGCAAGTATATCCTCTTCTTTATAAGATCAAAACTGCACACAATATTCTAGGTGTGGTCTCACCAAGACCTAGTACAGCTGCAGTAAGACTTTTGTACCCCCTACTCAAACCCTTTTGCAGTTAAGGCCAATGTAAAGCTTGACCAGTGTACATAGGCACCCATGTCCCTTTGTAAACTGGCATTTGCCAACCTGTCACAATTGGAATAATAATCTGCCATTCTCTTTTTCCTACTGAAATGGATAACTTCACACAGATACTTATTGTATCTGTTATGCATTTTGCCCACCCCCTCACTTCTCTAATTTGCCCTGAAACCTCTTAACTCATTCTCACTCCTCGCACTCCCATCCAGTTTTGTCATCAACAAACTTGAAAATCTTGCATTTGATTCCATCATCCAAATCATGGACGTACATTGTGAAACACTGGGGCTGAAGAACTAATCCTTTGGTATCTCACTACTCACTGCCTTCCACTCTGAAAAAGATCCATTTATTCCTACTCTGTTTCCTGTCAGTTCATGTCATAGTATTATCCCTAATTCCATGTATTTTGAGATTGCACATTAATCTGTTGTGAGGTGTTATCAAAAATTCTGAAAATCCAAATACACCACATTTATTGGTTCTCCCCATCTATTATACTCCGTGTCTTCAAAAACCTCCAGTTGGTTTGTCAAAGATGATTTCATTTGCATTAATCCATATTGATTTTATGTAATGTTTTAGGTATTTTTTAAGTATCCTATAATCAAAAAAACTTCAACATTTTCCCGACTATTGATGTTTGGTTGACTGCTCTGTAATTTCTGGATTTCTGTTTCTCTCCCTTCCCAAATAATGGGGTTATATTTACCATCTTCCAACATGCAGGAACTGTTACAGAATCTACAAAAATTTGGAGGATTACAATTAACTTATTCAGTACTTCAGTGGCCAGCTTCCTTAATACTGGGGTGTAGATTATCAGGCTCTGGGAATTTGAGCTTTCGGTTCCATTAATTTGTCCAGCACAATTTATTTGTTAGTAATTGACCCTTGCTCCCTGACATTCCTGGAAAATTACTTCTATCACCTTTGAAGATTGAGCTAAAATAACTGCTTAACTGCACTGTTGTTTCCTCATTCTCCATTAACAGTTCTCTTTCAGACTGTAAAGGGTTGATTAAGTTAATCTTTTTCTTTTTGCATGCTTAAAAACTCTTAGTCTGTTTTACTGTTCTTTGCAAGTTTCCTCACATTTTTTCCCTCCTAATGAACATCTTGGCTCTTTGAATTCTGAACTGTTTCCAGTCCTCCAGGCTTGCTATTTTTTTTATGACTTAATATGACTTTTCATCAGAATTCTGTGGGGAGAAGACACAGCTCCGTTCTGATGAAGAGTCACCATATTCACAACATTAATAGTTACTTCCTTTAGGAAAAAGTAACCATAACATAGAGTCATAGAGATGTGCCGCATGAAAACAGGCCGACTGGATATTCTGAATTAATCTAGTCCTATTTGCCAGCACTTGGCCCATATCCCTCTAAACCCTTCCTACTCATACACCCATCCAGATGCCTTTTAAATGCTGTAATTGTACTAGCCTCAACTACTTCCTCTGGCAGCTCAATACATACACACCACCCTCTGCATAAAAAAGTTGCCCATTAGGTCCCTTTTAAAATTTTCCCCTCACCCGAAACCTATGCCCTCTAATTCTGGACTCTCCCACCCCAGGGAAAAGACCTTGTCCATTTATCCTATCTATGCCCCTCATGATTTTATAAGCCTCGATAAGATCACCCTACAGCTCCAGGGAAAACAGCCCCAGCCTATTTAGCCTCTCCCTGTAGCTCAAGTGATAGAAAATGAAATTTCTGTTTGGGTTGGATTACTTTGTTTTCTATCATATTACAATTACCTTTTTCTAAAGAAATTCCCCCCCAGTGTTTTGCATGCAGTCCTCTCCCAACAACCTCGCTGCTTATCACAGGACCCGCGGGTTCCCCTCGAGTGGCATAGCCAGGCGATGGCAGACAGTGCAACACTTGGTCAATTGTTGTTCTGATTGGAGGAGTTAGTTGGCTGATCTGTTAATTTCACATGTACTTGATGTTAACCCTTGAACCCTAAAGGTCTGCATGATCTTTGGGAGAATTGGTTGACATTCTGCAATAAGAGTTTTCATTGTGGGAAGATTTCCATGTTCTTTGCAAACTGAGGTTCCCTTTGAATGAGGTGAAATTTGTTACAAAGGCACACATCCTCCAAACCACAATGTTTGTTTGTTTTTAATCAGTCATGGGATTTGAGCATCACTGTCCAGGCCAGCATTTATTTCTTATCCTGAATTGTCCAGAGGGCAGTTAAGAGTCAACCCCTTTGCTGTGGGTCTGGAGTCCCATTTAGGCCAGACCAGGTAAGTTTGGCAGTTTCCCTCGCTAAATGCCACCAGTGAACTAGATGGGCATTTCCAGCAATGGACAATGGATTTATGCTCATCAATAGATTCTTAATTCTAGATTTAAAATAATTAATTCAAATTCCATCATCTGCCATGGTAGGATTTGAACTCTGGTCCCCAAAACATTATTTGGCTCTCTGGGTTAATAGTTTACCAATAATACCATTACATCATCACCTGCCCTTGTGAGGAAGGATCAGCTAAACAGCTTTAATGGTGTTCAATATTGAAGAAATATTAGCTTGGGTATTGGGCCAAATCCCTGAACTTAAAATCGTAGAATAATACGGTACATAAGAAACCTTTCAGTCCATCAAGTATGTATTGCCAAAAATATCTTACTCCTTACACTAATTCCGCTCCTGCAGTAGGCCCATATCTTTGAATGTTACCTCCTTCCAGATCTTTAACTCATCCTGTCCTTCTGCAGCATCTAGGACAATGCAGCACTCTCATCAGTGAAATGTCAGCCTGCAGGATGTCTTCCAAATGGAGATTGAACCCACTACCTTCCAACTTGGGGATGAGAATGCTAGTAACATACATCTGAGGCTGATCTTGCCTGTTTAGGTTAAAATAAAGAGATGACATTTGAGCAAAATATGAAGCTAATGACCAATAGGAACTGCTTGGCATTTTGCTCAAAATGTAATCTTTGTGAGACCTGCCACAAAGCATCGAGTTACAATATTTTGTTACTGATGGACAATTCTTTGTGAATTTGCTTTCCTTTTAAGGATTTGATTAAGGACCTGAAATCAGAACTGACTGGAAACATGGAGGAGATCATTCTAGCCCTCTTCATGCCTACCACTTACTACGATGCATGGAGTCTGAGAAAAGCCATGGAGGTTTGTTGACTATAGCACTGTGCAGTGAAATGTATCCGTGCATTTGAGGAAATGCTGTTAATACCAAACTCTCTCTCCCACAAACAGTTCAGATTGTTCTGTTTCTTAACACGTTGTTTGTAATGTCTAAACTATTTAATGAATTGGTGTTTATTTTGCAGTTTAGCCTCTTCCATGTCACATGACTGAATGCATCCTCTTTCTTGAGTTCCCTTAGATGAAGATGATAATGTAGTTTTTCAATCTCCCGATGAAGACTAATATTCTCTGGACAAAAGAGGATCAGTGACAAAGCAAAGGATCCATTTGTGGTGTCACTGAGCATTGAAACAGAACAAAATACCTCTGAGTTCACAATTTAATGGCCATGGGAATAGAGAACAAGGAGTTTAACTCTGAAAGGTCTATGGAGTTACAATTGTTACCTCATCACCCCACAAAGTGTCAGTGTATGGACTGTGTATGGATGCTGTTCATTAGAAATCCAATTTGGGGCTACAAAGTCTCAAAGAAATGAAACCAGATGGATCACCTGGCATTGTCCTAGGCACCAGAAAAGACAACGGCAAAAAACAGCTCTGCTGACCATGTGGAGTCGTCCTCACTAACATCTTGGGGGGGGCTAGTGCCAAAACAGGGAGAGCTGTCTCATAGACCAGTCAAGCGACCGCCTGACATAGTCATTCTCACGGAATCATACCTCACAGGCAATGTCTCAGACACCTCCATCACTGCCCCTGCATATGTTCTGTCTCACCAGCAGGACAGACCCAGACGAGGTGGCAGCACAGTGGCATACAGTCGAGAGGGAGTTAGCCTGGGAGTCTTCAACATTGACTCTAGATCCCATTGACTTTAAGACCTGAGGTTTTGTGGCTCCAGGTCAAACATGGGCAAGGAAGCCTCCTGCTGATTACCACGAACTGTCCTCCCTCAGCTGATGAACCAGTACTCCTTAATGTAGTACAACACTTAGAGCAAGCACAATGGATGGCAAAGGTACAAACTGCACTCTGGGCGATTTGTGTTCACCACCAAGAGAGGCTCAGCAGCAGCACTACTGGTCAGGTCCTAAAGGTCCTAGCTGCTAGACTGGGTCTGTGACAGGTGGTGAAGAAACCAACAAGAGGGAATAACACTCTTAACCTCATCTTTAACAATCTGCCAGCTGCAGATGCAATTGTCAGCGACAGTATTGGTAAGTGTGGCCACCGCATAGTCCTTATGGAGATGAAGTCCCGCCTTCACATTGAGAATAACTCAATATCTTCTTTTCAGTGAATGCTATGTTGGAGGGAATATTACAGCACAAATAGTGCTGTATCACATGTTTGTGTGTTGTTAACTCAGATTGCTGCATTGTACAGCTTAACATTGTTCTTGTTGGAGCTGGAGAGTAGCTGTGGTAAATGCAGGAATCAGGTTCTGCATCATTATCTGATCAATTCTCATGGAAGTTGTTTGGACAACATCAAGGTTTTTTGGAATGCATTCCTCAGGCAAATAGTTTGCTTGCTTTTCTGTCCAGGGTAAGGGGGGGGGTGTGGGTGCATGAGTGAGATGTTTTGATTAAGTGCATTAAAAATGTATGACTAATTTTGTAGGCAGTGTTACTTTAAGACTTGGAGCTGCATTTAATTACTCAGTTGCTGCCTGGGATTTCTTCCTGCAGCATATACCCCTGTGGTTAGTGCTGCTGTAACAGGAAATGGAAAATGTATTTCAGCTTCCCTTTCAAAGTTCCCTGGATTAATGTTTAAACTAAAACTTGGGCATTTTGGTCTGGATTTCAGACTTTAAACTGAAGTGTGATGAAGAAACCTGTCTTGTTTCAAGGTCCAGCTTCTGCCACAGATACACAACACTGCACATTCTGAAATGGAGAGTTTGAGAAACCTCAGTGTTTAAATTGCTGTCTCCATGTCCACGCCCAAACTGAGCTCACTTTGGTAGCTACAGCTGTACTGGGTGGAGGCTTGAAAATGTTAGTGTTTGGAAAATGAGAGACACCAACTGCTGGTTTTAATTTAAATGTTTTATTTAAAAATATTTTTCCCCTTTGAACGAATGTACCCTCAGAGTACTTGATTAGTGAGTGAAGAGGGAACTTTATTTTGTATTTAACCCTGTCCTGGGATTGTTTGATGGGATAGTACAGAGGGCGCCCGTGATCTGCAGGTGTTTGGGGTAGTGGATATTTGTACAAATGTGCATGCTAATCTAGAGCCTCATGACAAAATAGATTGGACTGTCAAGTAAAAATCAGTGATCAGGAAATTCAAAGGTGCAGTAGGCAACTATTGCATTAAGTGGTAAATCATATAACGTACTTCAAAGATTTATGAATATGAAGGAATTAATGAATCAAAAAATCATGGTTCTTGAGTGCAGAGGAGAGTTGTCAGAATGGGACTGTGCATGAGAATCTTTAGTTATGTGGGAAGACTAGACAAAATGGGATTGAGGTGAAGAAGAGATTCATTAGTGCTGTTCAAAGTGGATAAGTGGACCGTAAATATAAAGTCAAACTATTTCCACTAGCAAGCATTAACCAATGAATGTGGACTTAATATGGTTGGTGAAAGAAGCAGAATGGAGCCGATTAATTTTTTTTTTTGCACAGTGAGTTATTGTGATCTGGGCTAGTTTGCCTGAAAAGCTAGTGGAAGATTCAGTGAAGAATTCCAAAAGGGAATTTACTTATAGATTTGAGAAAAAAAAAATGCAGGGCTTTGGCGACCAAGGAGAACAAGGGCCTAATTGGATAACACATTTGAAGAGCCAGCACAGGCATGATGGGCCACATGGTCATCCCCAAATTCTATGAATGTAATAAAAAAATTTAAATAAATTAAATTAGGGGGAGCCCTTGCGATGGTGACAGTCAACTAGTAACTTTGCAGCTTCTGAATGTAGTGTTGTGCAGAGAGATCGGTAATTGTCTTTATATGTTGTTTACAATGCAACTGTGGCTTCTCTCTCTGTCTATTCATAGACTCTGCAAATATCAAGTCAGAGGGAGTAGTCCAGGGCCCCTTGACTGCAAATGTGGCAAGTGATTAGTGAGGCAAACCGCGGAAAGTGGACACGAGGAATGTCTGATCAGTCATAATCCTATTTGAGGGGCAAATGACCTACTCCTGTTCTTATTTCTTATGGTGTTATTTATTGCAAAAGGGTTATACTTGGAATTGGTATGACTATATCTGTTGTACCATGTAAAGTTTTGGTCTCCTTATTTAAGAAATGATATAAATGCAATGGAAGCAATTCAGAGAAGCTTCAAAAAACTGACACATGGGTTGGGCAGATCATCTTGTGTGGAAAAGTTTGACAGGCTGGACCTGTATTCAGTGGAGTTCAGAAGAATAAAAGGAAATCCTGTTGAGTAATAGAGGATCTTGAGGGGACTTGACTGAGTGGGATGCCGAATGGAGGCTAGGAGACAATGTTTAAAAATAAGGGATCTTTCACTTAAGATTGAGATGAGAATTTTTTCTGAGGTTTGTGAGCCTTTGGCGCGCACTTCCTCCAGAGTAGCATAGGCAGTGTCATTAAACCTTTTTTTAAGGCAGAGGCAGATTCCTGAATGACACAGAATTCACAAGCAGTACTGGGAGGGTCAGCAGGAAAGTGTATTTGACAGCATTGAGAAAGTAAGGACTGCAGATGCTGGACAGTCAGAGTTGAATGATATGGCACTGAAAAAGCACAGAGGGTCAGACAGCATCCGAGGAGCAGCGGAGTCAACATTTAAGGCTCTTCATCCGGAATGAAGACAGCACGTAGTTGAGAGCATGGTCAGGCCTGGGGAACCAAATTATGTACTTCATCTCCTAACTGTGTGTTTGTATGCTGCACTGTGGGTTGGACAGTCTTTTGGAGGAGACATTAAATTACCTTAGGCTTTTTTGGTTGAACAATGCATTCTATGACACTGATCACAGATTTCCCTGTGGAGTTATGACCCATTTTCCCCTCACTCAACATGGCTAAAACAAACTGATTTTAATCACATTGCTGTTTCCCCTACTTCCAAGCTGAAGTTTCTGTAATTTCAGTTTTACTCTTGCTAAAGCCCTGTGATGAATCTTCATTATCTACTTCTCTTGGCCTCTGGACCACATCCCAGCTTCCCTGAGTGAAAATACACCCATCTAATGGAGAATATATGAGGGTGTAAATCTCTTTATAAATTTATTGATTTGCAAATTAATTGGAATTACATATGTTCCTGTATAATGGGTTCATTTCTGTTCACTGTGCCTGGTGTTTTGTGGTTCCTGTTACGATTTCAGAATAATGCTGACTGCCTTACTCAGTGTTGGTACGATCACTGTGTTTCCACTCCTGTGCCTTTGGCAAAATATCTCTGCTCCACAGAAGTTTAGAAATGGCGTGTTGTATTTACTCCGAAAATATCCGAGGCAGCGCTAATTTGTGTGCTGCTTAGTTGGAACCATTGCATTGTAGCGAGGGACAGTCATCCTGCCTGATGACCTTATTAATCCTCAGTGCTTGATTGACGCACCAGCCTAGGTTAGACGTTCAGGTCTCCGGAGTAAGGCTTGAGTCAGCTTTTCTCGCTGAGTGAAGTGGATAGTGTTTCGTACTAATGGGTAATGGTATACTGTGATCAAATGATGGACTCTACACCATTCACAATGTGCAGAATGACTAAATGGAAGGGGTTGGGAGGGTGTGATGGTGAAGGTGAAGTTGCAGTGTGGGTTTGACACTCTCAATACCAGTTACACCACCTTGTGTTGCAGAAATAATTGCTTCTAATCCCCTTGTTTTTCTCCCTTCACTCCCATAGGGAGCTGGAACACAAGATCGGGTTCTGATTGAGATCCTTTGCACCAGGGGTAACCAGCAGATCCGAGACATTGTGCGCTGTTATAAGGAGGAGCTGGGTCGAGATTTGGAGAAGGATTTGAAGAAGGATACGAGCGGCCATTTCAGGAGATTGCTGATCTCCATGTCTCAGGTCAGTGATGTGAAGAGCTTGCTTGGATTTACCAAGGGGTCATCTGATTGTCTGCGTTTTCAATCCAGTGAATTAGATAATCTACCGGTGAGGAAGTGGGGAGCTCCTAGTCATTGTCTTGTCATGTATGAATGTTCCCCTCCATGACTGTCTCGGGCTGGTTCTCAAGCTGCCCGGGATGCTCCTCCAAGCCATTGTGCATTGGTACAATGTATAACCAACCACTAACGGTTTAAGACCCTATTCCAGGTAATGAAGTTTTAAACTGAGCTAGCTTAGATATTTCTTTCCCTGCTCCAGTGAGGATGACCATGTGAGAGCAGAGCATCTTTGCTGAACTATGCATCCACACTTTTGGCTGTACAGTGTGGGGGTCTGGTTGCTCAGCACTATCCACTGAATTTAACACAATGCACATATTCTTCCTGTTTCCCTTTGCTCCTCCCTCCACTCTCCTCTCCCTCATGCGCCTCTCTATAATCTGTGCATTTTCTCACTGCAGCAACTGAGGAAAAGACCTTGGAGATTTACCACACCCTTTAGAAAGTCTTAAGGCCCAATGAAAGCTCCTTAGTATTTTCTTTTGCTAACAGTGCAGTGTCTGAGGTTGGCCTGGGAGTAGGTTGTGTGTCTGTGTGGCACACGAGGAAATCTGGTGCTCTGGCTTTAGGGTTTTTTTTGTAAAGTTCAGCTGTCTGAAAATTGAAAGAGGGCAAGTTCACTTGTTTCACGGTTACAAATCTGTTGCTACTTTACAATATTAACCATGTTTTCCACACATTCAAGTATCTTTAACCAGTTAGGTTTTCACTCCTGTATGGGTACAGACATAGCCTGACTGGCCCCAATCTGTGTTGAATAAGCTGCTTCCAAACAGGGAACTAATGTGAATGTTGCTGTGACAACTTTGTTCCCTTGGGTGTAGAGGATTAAAGAATTAAAAACCAGGGAGATGGAGGGTGTGCATTAGCCTGGAGCATCTGTAATGAACCAGCGATGCTCAGATTGTACTTTGTGGAACTGAATTTAGTAATTCTGCCCGATCTGATGAAACTGGTAAAAGTGTGGCCTGGCATCTGGATCCTAATGCACTGAAGTATTTCCAGGATTGAAACCTGCCAGCACTATCTAGTCTAGCCAACATACCAAACCCACAATGCATGGGTGGCTGATAATTCTCTCAGGACAACCAAGAGAAGAAATAACTGTTCACATCAGCTTTGACCACTTCCTAACACTCATGAGAACAAAGCAGTAACTCCCACTGGAGTGTGTGTACGTGTGTCTGTGTGAAACAGCCTTGGACAGGATACTGTACACTGAGTGAGTTATCAGGAGCTGCTGTTACCTTGGAAACAATATCCAAGGTAATGAGGAGGATCAGAGGCCTCTGTGTAATGAGATCTCCTTTTAGCTGGAGATGAGCCCCAGACTGGAAACTAAAGTGTGAGCCTGATTTAAAACCCATTGGAATCATCTCTTGATTTCTATTCACAGGGCAACCGCGATGAGAATCAGACGGTGGACATGGCAAAAGCGACTGCAGATGCAGAGAGACTATTCCGGGCTGGGGAAGGGAAGCTTGGCACAGACGAATCGACCTTCAACATGATTCTTGCAACTCGCAGCTTCCCCCAGCTAAGGGCAACTATTCAGGAATACGGCAGGGTAAGCCAATGTAAACCTCCCCTCTGTCAGCATACTGAACAAGGGACAGATGGAATTGACCTGGACTGTGTGGATTTATTTAAGGGTTTAAATTTATTAAAAGTTTTCATGGACTTTCCTATTGCTTGTGATAGTGGAGTTAAGGGGTAAAAGCTAATCAATTTAAACAAACAAAAGTCTCTATCTCAGGATTCCTTTAGTCTATTTATGCAGTTGCTGAGTCTCCTGACAGCTCTCTGTCTTATCCTAAAGCAGTGTGCGTTGCTTGACATGGGGAGTGGACAAGAACACTGGAAATGGTTTGCAATGTTCTCAGCAAAGAGCTAGAATAGACATGGTGGGCCTAATGGTCGTCACCTGTAGTCTGACTTTAGGTTCTGAGATAAAAGATTGAAACAGATCAAAAGAGATTTCCTTGGGGTGCTCTGGTTTCATCCCACAATCCAAAGATGTGCAGATTAGGTGGACTGACCGTGCTGAATTGCCCATAGTGTCTAGGGATGTGCAGGCTAGGTGGATTAGCTATTGGAAATGCAATGTTAGCAATGGGCATAATGGACTGAATGGACTGTTTCCATACTGTAGGGATTCTATGAAATCATTTTCAAACAAAAACAGGAATAGCTGAAGAAACTCAGCAGGTCTGGCAGCATAATGCCTTCTGAAGTGGCCACTTGGATCTGAAAAGCTAACTTTGCTTTCTCTTCACAGATGCTGCCAGATTTGCTCAGTTTTTTTCGAGCTATTTTTGTTTTCATTGAAGATTTCCAGCATCCACCGGGTTTTTGTTTAATATTCAAATCATGTTGCTTTTCTGCATCTCCTCATTTCTCACCTTTTAAGGAGAGTCATTATTACGGGATCCTCTCCCATATTATTGGTGTCAATCATTATTTGTTTGCTCAACAGTAAGGGTTCAATCAGTTTGTAATTTCCTCCTTGTCAATGACAGTGTCACTTATGTTTGTTCTTCAGGGACCTTACTTTTTATGAGCATTTTATTTTTCATGTTCATCTTTGGAACCTTTTTAATACTTGTTTTATATTCCTTTTTTATTGTTTTGTACAGTCTGCCAGATTTTATTATTTCTTTGTATTTCTTTTCATTTGACATATCTTTGACCACATGTGCCTACCTGCATTTTGGTCCTTGTAGATGATGATTGTTTTCCGACAAATGTTTCTTTGAATACCTCCAAGATGAACAGATTTTTCCTCCTTGTCCAATTTAAGCCAAACCCAGCAGATTGCATTTTGTTGAATTGAGCTTTGATTTAAAAGTGATTTCTCCACAGTTATCTAAAAGGGAATTGCTGAAAGCTGTTGACCGGGAGTTTTCGGGAGATGTGCGTGATGGAATGCATGCTATTGGTAGGTTTGACTGTTACAATTATCAGCAGTACCCTACAACTTGAACTTGGCTTCTTCAGTTGAGGATCATACACTACCTTTCTTTCCTCTTTCACTGTCTCTCACCTCCTGTCTTGCACATCGCTCCTCTCGGCCCTTCTTTATCCCCCTTCTCTATTACCCTCCCTTTCCTCCACTCTCCTCATGTCTGTACCATCCCCTCTGAATCTTGTATCCCACTGCCAGCTCTGTTTTCATTCTCCTCCACCCAGCCCGTCTGCTATTCACACTCTGCCTGCTTTATCCTGCACAATTACCATGATTCCTCGTGCTTTCTTGCTGCACTGGGCCAGGACCTGGTACTGGTCTCCCTGCCTTAAAATTCGCACACTCCATTTGATAACAACATTCTCTTGAGTCTTTCCTTCGAACAGCCTGATTACCGAGTTTCACCAAGTTTTTATCTTCTGGAGTCTCACCACCTCTAGTTTGAAATTTGTTTTTATTATTGTGATTGAGAGACCCCTCAGAATGTTTATCTGTCTTAGTGGCACAGAATAGAAACAGCGGAGTCTGTAAAATGTATCAAAATTGTTTAACAAAAACAGTGATTGCTGATTCAGTTGGAGGGAGAAGGAACAGTGTTGGGTAAAAGCAGATTTTATTTCATGGGTAGCTATGACATGCCTTCAATATTTTCGTGTTTTGATTGTCTTGTTACAAGCTGTTGCTGTTTTTGAAGGCTTATCCTCTTGCCTTTCCCTTCTAGTTCAGTGCGTGGTCAACCGCCCAGCATTCTTTGCTGAAAAGCTCTACAAGGCCATGAAAGGCGCTGGTACCAGTGACTCTACTCTCATCCGATGTATTGTCACTCGCAGCGAGGTATGAATGCATGTCCGAGATGGCGAGTTTCTATGCATTGTTCTGTTCCTGTCGGATGCTTTTATCATGCAAATTGTAACTGTGTTTAACTGGGTTGGTACTATTCTCTTACAAAGCTGCCATCCTCATCCAAATGCACAAGTTCTAGATTCAATCCTGAGTTTATTGACCAAATTGCTCTTGAATGCACCAACACATTCGATAATAACTTGAGAAATTGGATGGTCATCTGTAAAGGAAATACTTGCCAATTGGCAGTTATGAGCCATGGTGTGGGATTAACTGGATGGCTCTTTCACAGACAAGCTGGTTGAAAAATCCTCTTTCTGTGCAGCAATATTGAGTGATCTCAACCAGCAGCTGCAGCATTTATTTACCTGGGTTACATGTTTGTGACTCTGGATTGGGAGCTTTTTCAGAAATCAAATGACACGGACTAGGTATAAATTTTGAGACCATTGGATCTATTTGCTCCACCCCTGCCCTGTGGTGTATTCAGAGCTATACATTAGACTCACATACGTGATGTGAAAGACATCTCAACACTACATAAACTGAAAGCCCACTTCATTGAGTGAAAAGTGATGCAGGTTTCTCATGCATTTTGGATCAGCTGCAATCTCTATTTCATGCCATTGTGCATTCTGATTTTTAATGTCCTTTCGCTCATACTGCAGTCACCATTGTTATTCATTGGTTACATTTATATTTGTAGGTTTTGCACTTGCCCATTACTCCCAGCAATCTGCCCTCATTTCATGGCTGAATATGGCCTCCTTTACCCTGCCCTCTTCTCTCTGCTATTCAGCTCACCATGACAGTGCTATTCATTCTGTCTTAGTTTGTGCCCCATCAGCAGAATACAGCTCTCCACAACCTGCAGACCAGCTCTGACTGCTTACAGTTGTATAATTGTTTCATAAGAGTCTGAGTAACATTACTACAGCTTTCTTTCTTGAACTATAATTTATTATACCAAATACAAATTTAAATTTTATTTTATAGTTCTGAAATAGAAAGCAAAAAGTATGAATCCATCTCACTGTATTTTGATTATGAATGTGTCCTCCACAGATTGATCTTGTTCAAATCAAGCAAGCGTTTTGGGAGAAGTACCAGAAGACTTTACGTTCGATGGTGGAGAGTGACACGAGCGGAGACTACAAACGTTTGCTGGTGTCAATTATTGGGAACTAATTCTGAAATTATAGCTTCTGGGTGACTTAGAGTTTCTCTTAACAATTGCATCAATCTTGACTTCATTATTAGTGAAAGGAGAAAGAGACAACATTCCTTCTTGAATCATTTCTCACTTGATAAATTTGGTCTACTTAAGTGATGATATGACATAATGTCCCACACGAAGCCATTTTAATGTTAGACTTTCCTGTCCAGCCAAAGGTAGCTGGATGGAAACTCTTCCTGCTGAAGCTACTTGGCTGACGCAATCAGCTACCCCACCTGACAGGAGAACAATCTGCTCACAGTCACTTTCCATAATGGAGAGAACAAATCCAGGCATTTGGAATAAGCTTCTGGTAGTCCATGTGGGATTTCAAACAGTGGGTTAATAGTTAGTTAAGTGTTAAACAGCTTTCAGTGCTGTTTAACACTGTTAACTAACTATTAACCCAAAGTGGATGTTCTGGTGACAAGTGCTAAGTAATAGTTTGTGCTGTAATGGTAAGATTGTTTTCTTTTTTTTAAAATGAAACAAAAGTATGAATTGATTTTGCTTCCTATTTCACCTTATCTGCTCATGGCCCATTATTGAATTGCAGTACACCCACGTGCCAGTTTTTACTATTCTACAATTTCTTTCCCTCACTTCTACTGAGGATGTCTGGACTGCAGCTACTGGACAGTAGCTTAGAGTTTTCAATACTACCTCAAACAGTGCTCTCGTCTCTCATGAGTTTTCTCAACCTAGTCAGTGCATCATGTGGAAAGGTTTTGACTTGATTAATGTGAAGAAATATTGTCTCTGAAATTTCAAATATAAGAAACTGTTAAAAATTGGGAATATTTCTGAACAGTGGTATCATTAATCCTGTGGGGTCTAGTAATTTGAATTGTCATAAGATTGTATTCAGTTGTATTCCCTGAAATTGTTAATGGATGAAATATGTTCACCCTCCAAACATGACGTTGATTGCAACACAATGCTATAGACTTGCATACTAATGATGGAGATATGCTGCGGAGGTCTCTTCAAAGGACCTTCATTCCACCCAATATAGCTCAAACTTTGGCTGAATTCAGAAAGCAATCCACTGGAGATGCTCATCTGTTGAAATAAAAACAGCTGCAGCACTGAAGATCTGAACAGAAAAACAATGTTAAGTTTTTCTCTCTACAGATGCTGTCAGAACTCCTGTGTTTCTCCAGCTTCATTGCCTTGCTCCCTATGAACCTGTGCACTTCACTGCTTTATTCTCAGCTTGGTGGCAGGGTGGCATGTTATCTGCACTAAAATGTATTTAAAAATTCTATATTAGTAACATATATTTACTCTACAATATAGCTCTCACTTATACAATATTTGCCTTATATACTGAATGCAATTCTATTTTATATTTCTAAAGTAGAAAATAAAGAATATAATCCTTGTTCCTGCACTTTGATTGTAAATGTGTCTCTTCTACAATGAGGGTCAGTGGGTTGTGAATTTAGTGTGTGTCACCCTTACTGGGTCTGAGCATTAAATTTGTAATTTTGTTTTCTGTCTGGATACTGGTAGACTTCCAGAACTCAAGTATGCTGCTGCTTCTTATTATTTCACTTGATTTTGAAAGCTTTTGACCTATCGTGAAGTAGTCTCTCTTTTCCATCACGTCGTATCACCTCCCCTCCCACAGCAACACTGCATGAATCTGTCCCACTTCTCATCCAGGAATGGGTAGTAAAGACCATTGATTTGCAGAAATGCTAGTATTTGCTAAACTAGTGCTCAGGGAACAGAAGAGGAAATTGGAGGCTGTGGCCTAGTAACTTCTCCCAGGAGCTTGCGGTTGCTCTCTTGTGACCCCTCCTGGTAAGGGCTGGGTTATTATTTTGAATCTGATGAAATGAAGGCTGGATGACTTGAGTATGGAACATTGGCTTTACCCCATGGACTTGTGAATCACTGCAACCACTAACCAGCCTTGAACGGTGGGCCACACTGTAACCCGTAATCCTGATTTATCATTGCTCACGCTGGATTATAGTTTTCTACTTTAAAATTATGTTGCCAATATTCTTAAATGTTTTTAAAAAGTTCAATGTCAGTAAAATGAAATCACTTACTTAAAAATGCTCATGGCAGAAAGCTGTACAAGAATTTGTGCATCCTGATCTGATGCTGGTTCAAATTGTCAAATGTTTTGCCAATAGTGAAATAAAAGTGACCTTGAGCTGTGTAGTTTTCTTGTCTTGTGTGTCTGTGTACAGTGCAGAGGAAAAATTGGTCCCTACACCAGTTATCTAGATTGCCCTCAAATACACATGTTCATTGCATCAGTCTTGGTCCTGTAATATTTATAATATTACCCCTCGTGCTGGTCTACACAAGGGAAACAGCTTCTGTTTATAATGAGGGTTTGCTGAGGTAAAGACCTTCATCAAGCCACCCCTCGTCTTTCACAGAGAAAAGAGCCTGAACCGATTTAAAGTTTCCAGATAGGGTTAACCCTATGTCATTATCATTTCTGGTGAATTTGTTTTTGTGACCTAGTGGCATGTTTTCTGGTCTCCACATTCTGAAGAATGTGTTCTCTGCAGAAATTGTCTTCAACTTAATGAAGCACAGATTCTTGAGCAAGGATGAAAATGCAAGACTGAGTCACTTCCAAGGCCAGTCCTCTCCCATATTTGTGGATTAGCAATATACAGACTTCTAGTTTACTGAATAACATGAGTCATTCAAAGGGCTAACTAGTAATGATACATATGGTAGGTTCAGGACTTGGTGTCTAGTTTGTACAGAGTATGTGGGGTTGGCTTTTCAGATGAAACTTAAGTTTGGACCAGCAATCTGGCTTCTGATTGGTTAGAATAAGATTAGCTTGTGCTGTGATATACTAGGCAGTATGATCACATTTAAAAGTTGAGGTGCTGCAGAAATGGCAGTTACCTTAGGAAGACTGCAAGGAAATTAGACTTAGACTTAAAACACTACTTTAGGAGAAAAATATTACTCATTGCACTCGACGGTAGTAGACGAGTAAACCAGAATTAAGGTGCCTCACTGGGGAAAAGGGTCAAATTCCACTTTGGTAGCCGATTTGAATTTAGATTCAATAAATAAAATCTGAAATTGAATGCTTATATCAATAGTAGTTGTTGTTGTCACGGTTTGAGAAGTCCCACCTAGTTCACTAACGCCTTTTTAAGGAAAGACATCTGCTATCCATACCTGGTGTCCTATATTAGTCTCTACACTTATGTCAATGTGCTTTTTCTCAGTTGTCCCCTTAAATAGCTGAGTGACTCACTCATGGACAATTAGGGATGCACACTCAAAGTCCAAGAATAGCAGGAGTGCAGCAGCTTTGGAATTTTTCAGGTCATTTCATAAAACATTAACTAAATAACAACTCCCTTTGCATTAGAGCAAGGCAAACAGCTTCTTAGTAGTTAATGACCAGGATTCAAATGCCTCCTCCACATAATAGACACCTGATCTTGTGCTTCAGAGGTTAAGATCCCTTCCTAACAGCTTAGCGTTTCTGGTGTAATTAACCTTCAGACACTAAGCAGAGTGGCGCAAAACCCAGGCATTGGTTATGCTGTGCCAAGACCCTGTTACATCTCAAACGTCTCAACTATATCCATGTAGCAACATCCCTGAATCTCACTGTCCTTCCAGGAGTCTTACGAGAGTCTGGTACTTCACACAGATACACTCAACCTTCCCTCCAGCTTTTTGTAAGCTCAGAAATTGTTCCCAATCTTGGATTCCTGCCACCTAGTGCTGTTGATGTCAGCAGGAAGTGAGAAGGAACTCTGATCCTTCTCTGGCTCCATCTGCTATGAGATGGGGATCACATTTGAACAGAATGCCTGAAGGCTGTGATTACAGTGACAGAGTTCTCATGCTCTTCTCCCCTGAGACAAGAGTAGGAATGGAAAGCAATTCCTTAAAGCTGCTGAGAAATGCTCTGCTCAGAGACAACAATCAAAAACGTGCTTTCCAGTCACCTCTGAAAGTAGTGACTTGCTCCTAGGCAGAAATACATTGAGAACTCAAGACTGAAATTTCACCAAACATGTGGAAACTCCTGCAGTCTGCACAACACTCCCCCCACCTAGTCAAAATCCATCCACAGCTGCCTCCTTCATAACCCTTAATGCCTCTCTGACCTCCTCTCCAGCTAAATATGACACTACCTCACCCCTGCCAAATTGGGCAGTGGGTGCACAAATCTGGTTTTGGTAGATTCCATGCATAATTCTACCCCAGATAGTAGTGAGACAATTCAATGTGATATACTATAGCAACAACACATGGCTAGAAGTGTTTTCGAAGATTGAAATGCTGCCTATCAAAGCCTGGAAGCATATGTTCAAAATCAAGCCACAACACATTGAAGCTGCTCAGCATGTCAGATTAGTCATAAACCTGCGAGACTTCCTAGCAATAATCTCAAGAGCTGCAAATTCTATAATTGGTTAGATGGGGAAATTCAAGCTACTACAGACAGAGGGGTCTAAAGGATAGCAATCTACAGGGAATTCCTCCACTGAAAACATCTTTATACTTGCCTTAATATCAAAACCCAGGCAGGTCATACAAACAATTAAATTTAACACTGCCAACTCTATAATTGGACAGTTTTTTGAGGAGAAATGTCTTCATTTGTGGTGTTTCAGAAGTTTCTACCCAGAAGGTTGTTGATGTTTTAAAACATTTTTAAAACTCTCAGGAATCAAAGGATACAGGCAGTTCAAAAACGTGATGGTTACATTCTTGTGCAACCCCACATTATAGAAAAATCGTGCTTTAGAAACAGCGCTTAAAGTGTTGGTGACATAATTGTGTTACAGCCAATATGTTTTAAAAGTTCGTGCTTTCGAAACAGTGCCCCCAATTTGTCAATCGCCTTACAGCGAATTCACACTAACCAAACAATCATTATAGCAGAACAACCTGTCTTGGCCACACCGAGTGTCACAGCAGGTTTAAAGGGCTGTGCACGCTCTACCCAGTTTGACTAACCACCCTGTCGAGATATAACCTTTTGATTCCCATCTCCAATACGGTCATTAATCATAAATGGTAATGTTCAAAGAAGCTTCCAATTAGGTTTGAAACCTCCATAGTTTTTCCCATAGGTGTTTTCTGACACCAATACCTAGGAGATGTGTTCTCAATTTCTGGAGACTTCAGAAGAGAATCCTTCAGGGTTTGTAATTTCAATTGCAACTTGGAAGGAGTAAGAGATTTATTCTGTGTTGCTGGCATAGATAGGCAATTTAATGCCGAGACTATGTAACCTATATTCCAGAAGCATTTGAGTTGTCTCCAAACAATGAAGATGCTGATAAATAATTCACTTGCCCCTGAATCCACACATCTCAGTCAATGGAAGTTACCACTACAGCCCAAAGGCAGCTGTCATTAGAAATTGCTCTGTGCTCTGGTGACTGTCATGTAAGTCCTGATTCTGTGATAGGGATGACAGTGAATGGGTACAAAGGCAAGGATTATTGTATTAAGAGGAGTGAGGCCGAGAGAGACCTGAAGGCCACAAATATTGGTCAGGCTGGTTATAAAAAAAGAGACACGAGGAATGAAAGAAGAACAGTGAAGACAGAAGCCATGCTGAATTGAAATGCAGGTTAAAAATCACCGAATATCAGAAGTCACCTTTTGGATTTGTTGTACTTCCTATTTTCCTATTTCTCAAAACACAAAACTCCAGTTTTTCTGCCTGACTGCATCTGCAGTTTTTAAAAAATAAATCCAAGCAAGTCATCCACCTCATCATCGACTGACTTTATCTTTTAGTTTCCTCTTCAGGTTCCAAGCATATCCTGCACTGTGAATGTTCGACCAACTCCTGTTTTTCCAAAACAAAACCTCGGCATCAATCCAAAAGAGGGATCTTTAGACAAGGAAAGATTTGCATTTATATTATTTCCCTGACCTCAGGATTCTGCAAAGCATTTTATAAGCTAATAACATCAATTTGATGTTTAATCACTTTTAATATAGCAAATATGTCAGCCACAGCAGGATCACAGCAGCAACGACTTGCTAAATACCAGCTAATCTGGTTTTACGTTTGGCTGTGGGATAAATATTCACAGTCACCAGGGAGAATTTTCCTCCTTCAGTATTAATGCCAACAGATATTTACATGCACCTCACTGGGTGGACACGGACTTCAATTTAATGCTCCATCTTTCAGGTAGCATCTTCAGTATGCATTAGAATGTTAAATGAGACTAAGACTGAAGCATGTAGAACTGGACTTGAACTCTTGAGGTGACTCAGTGGCAAGTGTGTTATCAACCGGACCAAAGTTGACACTTAGCTACTTTTGCAAAGTAAGACCATGAGATTCTCTTGTTAGAATGTTTTGATGGAGATCCAGTGATATTCTCAATGTCGGCCAAAGCTAATATCCACAGCACAGCATGAAGGATACTGAATGAAAGTGGAATGTTCAGAGAAACTATTTCCCTTTTTGTTCACAAGTTCTTAACAATCAAGTTAATTCAAATTAAACTTCTTTAAGTCAATTCAAATGAAAAATAAGATTGTAAGTAGAAAATTTAAAACTTCATTGTAATTAGACAACAAACATCAAATGCAAAGCTGATTAATTTGAGTGGAGCCAGGAAAGGAATAAAAAAGAGAAAATCTGCTTTCTAATCACCACTGGGCAGGAAACATTTCATGCAAGACAATGAATATATCTGTAACACTTAGCATGCAATGAAGGGGCCAGGGTATTTTAAGTAATTGAATTCTAATCAAATCAAGCAAGGAGACTGATTGAATAGTCCATATACTCTGAGGGACTGTGCAGCATCTTGTTTGCTTCTGATGAAGGAATTTTATGATTTCCAACAGGGGCGAAAGAATAAATCCACACTGTCCGGTAAAAGCCGTGGCCCATACACAACATTTATTGTGTACCATCTTAGAAAATATTAAATATGTCAGAGCAAGTGTACAGCTTCCAGCTGAGACAGACTTATGTACATGTGCTCATGGCAAACAAAGAGGGGAGACAATTACTTTTCTTTCCCATGATGTTTCAAGTTTGGTGGGCGAGAGATTGAGAAATGGATCCGGTTGCAAATGCATTAAAATGCAGCCAAGTACTGTGACAATCAATATTGTTATTAATCAAATAAAACATTAACTTTTTGACACAATGTATTTGAACAGAGCAATATTATAAAAAAAAATTCACATGCAACCTTGATTTGACACTGCCACCACGATCCTGGTTTTAAACTGGACAATAGCTTGCATCGCATAAACAGAAACATGTCAAAACGCCTGAAGCTCTTCCACCCTGGGGGTTGCTGCAATATAAGCCAGTCGAATACTCACAATGCACTAAAAAGGTACCCATTACATTTATGCAACCCTAGGATGCTGTCCTGTACATAATAGGTCTAATATATTAAATATCTGCAAAATGAAAAAACATGCATACACAAATTACACAGCTAAGCTTTACAGACTTGATATGAATCAAATGTCTTTTCACAATGTACAAAATCCAATTTAAAGTACCTTTCAATTAACATTGTGTGTGGGCTAGTAATTCAAAATAAGGTTAAAACTTAAAAAGGGGTCAGAAATGTAAATTTAACAAAAGCTGGGGTCTACGGGCCAGTGTCCTTCTGGGTTAAATAGCTTTGGTTTCTTTTAAAGCAAGAAACATTTCTACAAACTAGAATGCAGCAATTGTAGCACAGGCTTAATAACGTCCGATAGAAGGAATAAAGCTGAGGTCAGCATGTTACCAGGCCCTGCCATCCAATAGATTTATTTTTGGCATTTTCTAAATTTAAAATACATAATTTTGCAGCCTCAGAATTACTTTTTAAGACCATTCTACAATTTAAAAACTTGTCTTTAGTAGACATTATTATGAAACAATGTTCAGCAATAAATAGTGGCTCTTCAGCATTAATTAGGGTTTCTGTTCAAATTTTGATTGGAATCAACTAAAGCTATTCAACAAAGATTGTAAACTTAACAGGTGTTGAAGTCGATGGGCGTGAGATGCTATTCTAGACGTGATTTAGTGAAAACAGTTATGCCTTTCCAAGGGTCCAGAAGTCTTGAGTATATGCTGCATGCACATGAATCTTCATCTACCACAGGCCGTTCTCTCAAAAGCAGGATGGCTTTACCGTAACTGATCATTTAAAAGTCACCAAATTTGTTCAGTCGTTCAAAAAAACATATGGATAGATCGCTTTGGCCAAGAAACTGAAGCCATTTCAGAAGCTGTGATTCAGGGAGATCTCAGGCAATGAGAGAATGATAAGGGGAGACAGTCACTGTATGTTGCTGTTGCCAGTTCCATTGTTCTCGTTAGTATTTGACGCATTCACAGAGTTGATGCCATCTTGCTGGGTAGCATCCTTCCTTGGAGGCATTCGCTCATTAATCCTGTCCAGCCCTTTAGCTTCTTCAAAACTACAGATTTTGTGTTGTGGTGAGAATCCTCGGATTGCTTAATGAAATACAGAATAAATGAATGAGTGGTGGAAATGGGACAAAGTAGATTTCTTATAAGCAAAAAAAATGGTCAGCTCAATATCAGAGGTAATGGCGTTTTAAAAATTTAATGTGTATTCAGTGAAACATTTCTGTCCCTCATTCACCAACATAAATCTGTTGACAGACAGTTCTCCATTTTACAGGACAGAAATAGGAGACTGAATACCTGAAGAAAGTACAGAGCACCAAAATCCTTACGAAGCAAACTATCAGAGGACAATCAGAAAAAGCTACAGTTCGTACAAGGGATGAATTTCCCTGTATGTTGGGGTAGTGATCTGCGTCTGTCCTGCTAGGTACAGCGAAACAGTCGGAAAATCAAATAAGAAATTTGACAGACAGCAACAAAGTCCAGCATCTAAACACTGACGTTTGATTCATCTTGTGGCCAGTGTGACCAGGATTCTTCTTTACTGGATCTGGTACAGTTTTTGTCTTTTTTCACAGTTTGAAGAAAATATCAAGCGCATGAATAAGTTCACTTTTAATTAATTTTTTTTTTTGCTTTTGCAATCAGAATTCAAGCCAATCTTCGGGATCAAATTTCCAAATATATGCCAATAACTGGAGGCCTCCCCACCGTTTTTTGCTGACTGGAACCTATTGCAACATCAGACCCAGATCAGTCTTCACGAAGGAGGGGGGTGGGGGGGGGAGGAATGTAAGCTCATCACTTCCAGCAAATAATTTTAATTAAAGACGACTATGTTGGTGAGTTTAAGTTCCAATAACTTTACTCAAAAGATGACTTTTGAGCTAAAAGTACACTTTTAAAGAATTACAATGCAATCATGTGAAATGGCTGGCTCCACTATTGTTTGGCTGCTGTTTAAGGACGTGTCAGAGCTTATAGACTAATACACAAGAATTTGCTCCATAAGAATTTGAAAGATACTTTGCTTTTTGATTAATGTACCAATCTCCATGTCAAATCTAAGTCAATACCACATTTAACGATTATAAAGTCTATTTTAAAGTAGTTTGTCACAGGAAAATAAGCTATCTCGAATACAGTGCTGTTACCTTAGCTGTTAACTTACTTGAAGACAGCTGAAAATATCAACACCAAGCCCTTTAATCAGAGGGCCTGCATGAAATTTGCAGTTTAAAGTCAATCACTATTAATCTTACACAACCAGGCAGATGCGTTGTGAACACTATTATATATAAAGACAAAGGAGCAACCTTATTGTTCACAGACTGTAAGCAAGCTGAAGGCCTATTTCATTGCAGCTCTCAGTAAGGAGACCACAGAAAGCTTATTTGGAAATTCTTGGCTAATTTCTAAGAGCCAAGTTCTGATGGATTAATTTGTTCAAGAATTCACAATTTAAATAACTACATCTTCAAATGAATTCATAAAATGCACAAATTCAACCATAATTTATGAGTATGAACAGAAACTGCCTCATAAGACACAGGAGCAGAAGTAAACCTTCCATCCCATTGAGTCTGCCATTCAATGGCTAATTTGATACTCAACTCCATTTTCCTACATAATCCCCAAATCCTCAATCTACTAACTGATTTAAAAATCAGTCTACCTCAGCCTTGGTAAAAAAAGATGTCACAGATTCTCTAACCAAAGAAATTCTTCCTCATTTCGGTCTTAAATAGGTGACCTGCCAGTCTGAGATTATGCCCTCTGATGCTAGACTCTCACATAAAGGGAAACAACTATCCTGTCAATCCCCTAAAAATCTTATACTTCAGTAATGTCATCGCTCATTCTTCCAAACTCCAGTGACTACAGGCCTAACCTACTCAAATGCTTCTTATAAGACATTTCTTCCATGGTTAGAGTCAACCCACTAAAACTTCTCTGGACCGCCAGAATAAATTTTTCTTTAGATAAGGGGCCCAAAACTGTTCACAGTATTCCAGCTGTGATCGGACTAGTGCTTTGCATAGCTTTAGAAAGGCTTCCACATTTTTATTCTATTCCCTTTGAAATAAAAGTCAACATTCCATATGGTTTCTCGGTTGTGTACTTCTGGAGCCTTCCCTAATTAGCATTCAGCTCCTCTATTCGTCCTGTCAATGTGCATAACCTCATTTTCCTTTTGGCATATTTTCACCATTCACTTAACCTGTCTAAATCCCTTTGCATCCTCACCACTTGCCCTCCCACATATCTTTATGCCATCTGCAAACATGGCGATTGTACAATCACTTTCCTCAACCAAGTCATTACTATATATATTAAAATGAATTGCGGCCCCAACATCAATCTCTACAGCAATACACTATTACAGGTTGCCATCCTAAAATGCCCCCATATCCAAACGTGTACCCTAAAACTCTGTGGGAAGCTAGGGAAGTGAGTGCTGGGTCTCTTACTGAGATATTTGTATCATCGATAGTCACAGGTCCTCCACAGGAAGACTGGAGGTTGGCTAACGCGGTGCCTCTGTTTAAGAAGGGTGGTAAAGACAAGCCAGGGAATTATAGACCACTGAGCCCGACGTTAGTGGTGGGCAAGTCGTTGGAGTGAATCCTGAGGGACAGGATGTTCATGTATTTGGAAAGGCATGGACTGATTAGGGATAGTTAACATAGCTTTATGAGTGGGAAATCATATCTCACAAACTCGATTGAGTTTTTTGAAGTAACAGAGAGGATTGATGAGGGCAGAGCAATGGATGTGATCTATATGGACTTCAGTAAAGCATTTGACAAGGTTCCCTATGGGAGACTGGTTAGCAAGGTTAGATCTCATGGAATACAGGGAGAACTCGCCATTTGGATACAGAATTGGCTCAAAGTTAGAAGACAGAGGGTGGTGGTGGAGGGTTGTTTTCCAGACTGGAGACCTGTGACCAGTGAAGTACCACAAGGATCAGTGCTGGGTCCTCTACTTTTCATCATTTATATAAATGATTTGGATGTGAGCATAAAAAGGTATAGTTAGTAAGTTTGCAGATGACACCAAAATTGGAGGTGTAGTGGACAGCGAAGAAGGTTACTTCAGATTACAATGGGATCATGGGCCAATGGGCTGAGAAGTGGCAGATAGAGTTTAACTTAGATAAATGCGAGGTGCTGTGCTGTGGGAAAGCAAATCTTAGCAGGACTTATACACTTAATGGTAAGGTCCTAAGGAGTGCTGCTGAATAAAGACACCTTGGAGTGCAGGTTCATAGCTCCTTGAAAGTAGAGTCGCAGGTAGATTGGATAGTGAAGGTGGCGTTTGGTATGCTTCGCTTTACTGGTCAGAGTACTGAGTACAGGAGTTGGGAGGTCGCGGTTGTACAGGACATTGGTAAAGCCACTGTTGGAAATGTGTGTACAACATTTTCTGCTCGAAAAGAGGTTGTGAAACTTGAAAAGGTTCAGAAAAGATTTACAAGGATGTTGTCAGGGTTGGAGAATTTGAGCTCTCGGGAGATGTTGAATACATTAGATAAGATTCCCTACAGTGTGGAAACCATCCCTTTGACCCAACCAGTCCACACCGACCCTCACGAAATAGACTGGGGCTGTTTTTCCTGGAGCATTGGAGGCTAAGGGGTGACCTTATAGAGGTTTATAAAATCATGAGGGGCATGGATAGGATAAATAGACAAAGTCTTTTCCCAAGATTAGGAGAGTCCAGTACTAGAGGGTATAGGTTTAGGGTGAGAGGGGAAAGATATAAAAGAGACCTAAGGGGCAATATTTTCACTCAGAGGATGGTATGTGTATGGAATGAGCTGAAGTGGTGGAGGCTGGTACAATTGTAACATTTAAAAGGCATCTGGATGGGTATATGAATAGGAAGGGTTTAGAGGAATATGGGCCAGGTGCTGGCAGGTGGGACTAGATTGGGTTGGGATATCTGGGCGGCATGGGTGGGTTGGACCAAAGGGTCTGTTTCCGTGCTGTATATCACTATGACTCTAATTAGCCAGTTCTCTATCCATACTAACAGACTACTCCCAACACCACTGGCTCTTACCTGAGTAAGGTTAAGTAGCCTAACTTGTGATATGTTTTTCACTGTGTTTTGGAAATTTACATAGATTACATCTACTAGTTCTCCTTTCATCCAGTCTTCTCCATCTTCAAAAGACTTCTAATAACTTTGTCAGGCATGAAGCAAGCCACAAGGGCTCTGCTTGACTATACTATGCATTTCTTGATGTTCTGTTACATTCTTTATAATAGGCTCAAATCTTTACCCACTAACACGTGTTAAGCTAACTGGCCTACCTTTTGTTTTCCTCCAGTCTCATTCTCTAAAGAGCCTAACTTCACTTTGTCTTCTCTTCCTTTCTATAAAGAAGCACATTCAATCCCTATTACAGATTTACCCTCTATATTTCGTCCCTCAGCTTTTGGTTTTTAAAAAGTTCCTCAATCTTCTACTTTACCACTAAAGCATACCATATTGTATGTTCTTTTTCATTCAAGGTGTGACTCTTGTCAACTTCTTTATCTCCATTTCTAGAATCCTTCTTCACTCATCGTTGGGAGTCATGAACTATTTTCCTCTTGCCCCTTCTAAAGCTCATTTGAAGGCTACAGATTTATGAATCCATAAATATTACATCATTCAATACATGGTGTGCCTGAGCTCAGCCACTCCCTGGACCAGTTCATGGGCAGGAGGATGATCTGTACTTTTTTGTAAACATCTTAGAACAATCTTGAACCATCTGCTTTTGAAACAAGTAGGAATGAGCATTTCTGAGGCAAAGATCGGAAAGAGACCAATGAGATCATCCAAATTAATTCCAAGGGGAAAAAAATAAGATTGCTGGAATAGGAAATCATCCTTCAGCTCACTTACTATCAAGATGGTGGTGCATTTGTCTTTAAGAATCTAACAGAAACATGCAAATTGTTTTAGCACTCTCATGCAGTAACTTCAAACACTGGAAAGACTGCACTCTTAACATGCAGAACTTAAACTAATGAAACATGCTCCATATAAATTGACAAGGTTGTTAAAGAAATTATTCATCTAGCAACTCACTTCCACAATATCACCTCATACAAGGTAATGCAGACAGTGAGACGACTAAACCTAACTCACCTTTACAAAAGGAAAAACACAATATTCCTCAAAAAATTCTCTATTCACAATAAAAGTGAATGAGAGACCAATTCAATTTCTGTTGTGCAAGTTAAGATCTACCCAAAATCTACATCATTTTCACCCCATATCCCCAGAATTCTGCCATTTATCTCTATTTCTGACACACTGGGCGTACCTTCATCAGTCTCAATTGCCTCAATTGTGGCTGTACAGAAGTGAGCAGTTGCATGCAAAAATGAATGAGAGAGATGAGTAGCGTAGTATTTCATAGAAATAGTAAGGAACAAACAGCAGCATAACATTATTCCCCAGACAGAACCATAATTAACTCCAGATTCAGGGCGGCAGCTTTAGTATGCAAAAGTGTTAATATACAACACAGGAAACAGAAATTTCAGCAGTGTACAATTTATAATTTGTTCAAAGCATAGATGATACTGGTACTGTAATGCAAAACAATATGGATATTAATCAATTCAGTTCTTACTTTGGTTTTGCTTTTTATCTTAGCTCGAGAGAAAAAGAACAGATCACAGCTCATGCATAATTTTATATTGTAATGGACATGTAACAAAGCTTGTTGGTATGGAGAATGATTAATATCTGAAAATCAGTTTATGTATAAAACAGAGCTGAAAATGTGTTGCTGGAAAAGCGCAGCAGGTCAGGCAGCATCCAAGGAGCAGGAGAATCGAAGTTTCAGGCATAAGCCCTTCTTCAGGGCGGCACGGTGGCACAGTGGTTAGCACTGCTGCCTCACAGCGCCTGAGACCTGGGTTCAATTCCTGCCTCAGGCGACTGACTGTGTGGAGTTTGCACGTTCTCCCCGTGTCTGCGTGGGTTTCCTCCGGGTGCTCCGGTTTCCTCCCACAGTCCAAAGATGTGCAGGGTCAGGTGAATTGGCCATACTAAATTGCCCATAGTGTTAGGTAAGGGGTAAATGTAGGGGTATGGGTGGGTTTCGCTTCGGCGGGTCGGTGTGGACTTGTTGGGCCGAAGGGCCTGTTTCCACACTGTAATATAATCTAATCTTATGCCTGAAACCTTGATTCTCCAGTTTCTTGGAAGCTGCCTGACCTGCTGCGCTTTTCCAGCAACACATTTTCAGCTCTGATCTCCAGCATCTGCAGTCCTCACTTTCTTCTCTTATGTATAAAACACTCATGCCAACACCTGAGTAACTCAGAATGAAGCAAACTTTACACACCCAGAAATCTGCACCAAGATTGGAAAAACCTTTACATGTGACAGCTGCAACATGAATACAGAATTGGCTGACTGATAGGAAAGAGAGAGTAATGTTTGGTGGATATTTTTCAGGCTGAGGAAGGTTTGTACTGGAGTTTCCCAGAGGTTGTTAACAAGACTCTTGCTTTTCCTGATATTTTTTAGTGATTTGGATCTTGGTCTGCAGAGCACAATTTCAGAGTTTACAGATGATATGAAACTCAAAAGTATTATAAACTGTGGGTAAAGCAGAGTAGAACTTTGAAGTGCAGAAGTGAAAGATGATGCCTTTTGGCTGGAAGAACAAGGACAAACAACATTAAATAGGGGATGCAATTCTAAAGAGGTTGGAGGAGCAGAGGAACTTGGGTGCATATGTGGACAGATCACTGAAGATGGCAGGACACGGTGAAGACAGTAGTTAAAAAAAGTGTTCTCATTAATAGGGGCAAAGAGAGAGAGAGAGAGAGAGAGATAGGAAGACACCATTCTCCATTTTCAAAGGATCAAGAATAAAATGGCTCAGATTTAAAATGATTTGTGACAAAAAACAAACGTAACGTGAAAAAATCTTTCTTACACAAGTGTACTGCCTGGAGGTGTGGTTGGAAGCAGCTTCAACTGGGGCATTCAAGAGCACATTGGACATTATTTAAAAAGAAACAATGTGCAAGGGTACGGGGAAAAGTCTGGAGAATGGCACTGAGTTATTACCCTCAACTGGACAGCCTATGTAGATATCGGATGGCAGGTAGCAAGTAAAATCAGAATCACAGAAGTGTTAAGTATGAAAATTGGTTGAGAAGAAAACTAGGCCAGATCTTTGAGAGAGATTGATTTGGGCATTGGTTGCACTGATTCTGAGCTATAAAAATCTGCAAGTTGAAAGGTCTAAGAAGAAGAATGAACACAGGAATTTATAGACAAGCCAAATAATTTTGTCTCAAGCATTTGTCAATTCCATCTATCTGATTTTTGATACATTTTTATCCCTCAAACATTTTTGGATTATTTCTACCTTTGTTAATGTGAAGTATATCACTAAATTCCATTTCAGACATCCAGTGATAAGCATCCTTTTAGATAAAGTTCCCTCTACTAAATCAAACTGCCTCAGATGTAAACCCAGAGGGGCTGGCAAGAACGCAAAGATATCCAGGATTAATGATTTTGTTGTTCAATTTCGATCTTGCCCTGTCCCAACTTCAAAACTGGGGTAGTGGAACAACGATGTTATACTCAGAACTGGGATTCAATAATCCAAAAGATAAAGAGGACTGCTGAAAAATAATCAATTCAACTGTTTCACAGTGGGAATGTCAACACTGCATTCACTGCAGGTAAGAAAGCCCAAGAGTAATGTGATTACTTCAGCTGTAAACAAATATTCTACTAATCCAACTGATGCAACAATTTAGTCAGCTCATACCCAATCTGGGATAGCCCCTTTCAATTTCTATGTAAAAGTCCCAAACTTATCTTGTGTATTATTTCTATCCCAATCCTTAGAAAAAATATTCAACTTTTATATCTCTATCTAAATTTTCACCCTCGCCATAAAGACTCTGGTAGCTTTTCAGTTCCTCACTCAATTGGCCATCCTCCACATTCTGCAAGTTATTCACCCTTGGAGGCATCACACTTGATCATGTCCTCAGGTTGTAGCTTGATGTTTAACCTAGGCAGTGTCCATAAATCAGGAAAAGGATTCTAATTATCCAATGCAAGAAGCATCTGCAGCTTTCAAAGAAGTCTTGATTCAAGTTTTTTATCCACTTGTACTATTCTTATAAAATATACAAACATCTGTTTCAGTGAGGAAAACCTGCATGATTAAACACATCACAATGCAGCCACAAAACAGTGTCAAGTTAGAATGGATATGGACTGAAATGGCAAAGTAAGTCAAATTTTGCTTTCACCAAGCCAGTAAACTCCCTCTAACATTATTCAGGTTCCACTATCAGGGTCTCTTGCCTTTTAAATGCAAATACACACCATGTGCCTGTAACCCAGGGCATTGCCTCATCTACCTCAGCAATATTATCTCTCGATTCTAACTCAATTTGCCACTCCAGAAAAGAAATTATTTGCACTTTATCCAGCACCATTTGTGAAATCAGGCAATCCCAGGACACTTTACAGCCAATCAGGTAAGGAGTGAAAAGACACCACTGTTATAATACAGGAAAACATGGCAACTAATTACTATAAAGCAAGGCCCCTCAAAAGGTAATGACACACATACCCAGACAATTTTTTTTTTGTGATATTTACTGAGGGATAGATACTGCCCAACACACCAGGAGACCTTCCCTTCTTTTTTTCAGATCGGATCACGGGTCCTTTTACAACTCGCCACGTGGCAGACAGTATTGTTTTGTGTCTCATAGTCAGTATATGTTTGAAGGTAATGCTCATGATATTATCACTGTACCATAGCAGTATTATTCACACAGCAGGTACAAATACCGTGTTGGAGGTAAAGCCCTGAACCATGGTGGCAGATCAGAGTTTTGGCCTATATTTTGTGCGCAAAACTGCTGAGATCCTCTAATTGAGAGAGGAGAGTTCCACTATGAAACCACAGTATTTCCTCAATTAGATTGAACTATTTATTTGATATGATTTCATTCAGAGTGCTGTGCTTAGTTTTAGTCCCTCAGCCCAAGAGGAACAGAGATGGCGACATGATTTGGGGGATAATTTATACCTCTTTAGGAAGCTTTAAGATGTAGCGGCTAGGACAACATATGGAAACAGAGAGTCATCACTCTGGATTATTAATTGGATTGAGGCTACCTAGGTGTTGTCTGATTATTCAAGGTCAAAGTGGATTTTAACCCTCAAATTGGCGTACTGGGAAGACTGATGAACTGCAAATGATATACCTTTATTCACAAAAAGGGTGTGAAAATAAACCCAACAATTACAGTCCTCTTAATTTAATCTTTGTGTTGGGGAAACTTTGAGAAACAATTATTCAGGACAAAATGAATAGTCACTTGGCCAGCATGGACTTAAGAGGAAACTGCATTTGACTAACTAGCTTGCGTTGTTTTGATGAAAGGCCAGAGATTGACGAGAGTAATGCTGTTTGTATGGTACGCATAGATTTCCAAAAGGGACTCGTTTAGACTCGTATAAGAAATTGGCTGAATAACAGGTCAGCAGATTAATTGCTGTTTTCCAGAGAGGGGGATGCTCAGGTTAATAGAATTCCTTGGGCATCGATACTTGGAAACAAGTTGAGAGAATGTAAATCATGCAGGGATGCCAGAATTTAGCATTAGAGTATAGAATGCAAGAGCTTGTAAATTATGTTTAACTTCAACTCTGGTTTGGCCGCAAGTGGAGTTAATACACCACGTTCTAGGCACTACATCTTAGCAAGGATGCAAAAGGTATTGCAGAAGCATTTCACAAAAATGGTTTCAGGGATGAGGAATCATTCACAGAGCCAACAACTCAATAAAGCAAATTCTCTTCACTCCTCTCTTAAGAGCCAATGGTTTTGAATTAATGGCCTTTGGATACTGAGTGACTCAGATGGAGGCTAATTTATCTCTGCCTACTCACTCCAAAATGTTCATCTTACTTAACATCACCTCACAGCTGAAGTCACTCATTCTTCCTAACATCCTGGAAAGCATCCTTTGAAGTATGCTCAGAATCAGCCTCAATACTTTAGCTGAGGCCAAACCAGTGTAATTTGTTCCTCAATTTATGGATTTGTGGGATTCATATGCTTCTTAAACCATTTTTTCAAATTGTCCTGGACTTTCGGGACAAGGGATTGAGGGTTGAGGGAGATGGTATTATCACTAAACTAGCAATCCATGGTACCAGGCTCCGGGAATATGGGTTTGAATCCTAGCACTGCAAATAGTGAAACTGAATTTCAATCAGTAAATCTGGAATTAAAAACGAATCTAGTGGTGACCACAAAGTCATTGTCAATTGGTGTAAAATGCCCCCTGTCCCTCTAATTCCTTTAGGAAAGGAAAATCTGTCTTCATATGGTCTGGCCTATACACAACTTCAGATCTACAGCAATGTGGCTGACTCTTGAATGCCTTCGAAGAGAAAGTGAGGACTGCAGATGCTGGAGTAGCTGAAAATGTGTTGCTGGAAAAGCGCAGCAGGTCAGGCAGCATCCAAGGGGCAGGAGAATCGACGTTTCGGGCATAAGCCCTTCTTCAGGGCTTATGCCCGAAACGTCGATTCTCCTATTCCTTGGATGCTGCCTGACCTGCTGCGCTTTTCCAGCAACACATTTTCAGCCGACTCTTGAATGCCCTCTGTAATGACCTAGAAGCTGCTCAGTTTTGTCTAATCTTTATGAAATCTGATAGTAGGAATGAAATGGGATAAGACAGCAAGCATTAACCTGCTACAGGAAGTGACCTGACTGAGGATCTGGGGTTTTGTATCGAAATTAGGAGATCTGATGCAATCTAGTTAATCCAGTAAGTTATGTATGATTGTGACATTCACAATGGCCCAGAAATCATCAAATACACATACAGCTGGGTAGATGATGTCCTAGGAATGCTCAACATAGATTCTGGATCTTTTGAAATAAACAGTGTACTATATATAATAAATGACAATCTTAGCAGAATCAGCATGCAGAAGAATCTAGGAATTTAGGTCTACAGTTCCCTGAAAGTAGCATCAAGATGATACGGTGGTCAAGCTGGCATATGGCAAGCTTGCCTTCATCGCCACGGCATAGAGTACAAAAATTGGCAAGTCATGTTGCAAGTCATGCTTATGCCCGAAACGTCGATTCTCCTGTTCCCTGGATGCTGCCTGACTTGCTACGCTTCTCCAGCAACACATTTTCAGCTCTGATCTCCAGCATCTGCAGACCTCACTTTCTCCTCAAGTCATGTTGCAGCTGTACAACAATTAAGTTAGGCCACATTTGAATACTGTGAACAGTGCTGGTTGCCACACTACCAGAAGAATGAGGGGGGTTTGGAGAAGATACTGGAAGTTCACCAGGATGTTGCAAGGTTGGGAGGGTATTAGCTAATGAGGGATTGGACAAACTTTGTTTGTTTTCACTTGAACACCAAAGGACGAGTGGCCACCCGATGGAAGTTAACAAAATCATGAGAGGCACGGATAGAATGGACAGTGGAAATCATTTTCTTTGGAGTAGAAATATTACTAGGGTTTATGGGGATAAGTGAAAGGGGGTCAAGCTTAAAGATGTGACATGCAAGGGTTTTTTTTATATAAACACAGAGGGTGGTGGAATGAGCTGCTAGAGGTAGTAGAGGAGACAGACAATAGCAACATTTAAAAGGCATCTTCACAGATACATGAATAGTTAGGGACTAGGGATTATGGATAGCATAGAGGCAAAAGACACAGTCATGGTTGGCCAATGGGCCTATTCTTGCACTGTACTGTTCTTTGTCCTTGTTCGTTGAAGTTTCAGCTTCAAGAGCAAGGAAGCACCCTGCTGAATAATCAGCTGAGATTGCAGTAGGGCATATTCAGTACTTCTCTAAGCTAAGCACAACTTAGAAGAAGAACTGAGGTTGGCAAGAGCATAGAATGAATTTTAGGTACGGAACTTTGAATTTTTTCCCCCAGTTGTGGGACACTAGAGGGGCCAGCATCAATTACCTGTCCCTAGTTACCCGCCTTCCTGAACTGCTGCAGTTTGCACTGTAAGTAGATCCACAATGTCATTAGGGAGGGAACTCTAAGATTTTTGTCCATCAACACTGAAGGTATGGTGATAAATTTCCACATCAAGTAGTGAACTGCTTGCAGGGAAATTTGCTGGTATCAGTGTTCCCATGTACCTGATGCCCTTGTCCTTGGTCATGGGTTTGGAAGGTGCTGTTAATGAATTTTTGGTGAATTTCTGCAGTGCACGTTGCAGATGATACACACTACTGCGGCTGAACTTTAGTAGTAAAGAGTGGTTGGTTATGGATGTGCATCAATCAATAAGGCTGCATTTGTCCTGGATGGTGTCAAGCTTGAAGGTTGTTGGAGTTGCAGAGATCCAGACAAGTGAATAGCATTCCCTCACACTCCTGACGCAGAGGTTTGTAATCACATCTGACAGGTTGATTAGGAAATATCTACAATCATTCCATTACAACATATTAGATTTACATGTTAGTCCTCGACAAGGGCACCTCCTCAACACAAATATAAAGATAGAAGAGTACAGTCTCTTAAAATTAAACTCTGTTTACGACATGCAAAAGAGTTCATTGTAAATCAGGGTCTGTGACATTGCAGCAACTGTTTTATAGATGAAATTGCTGGCACTAAAGCTATTGGGACCAACATGATTTTACATAAAAAAAGCTTTTGATTCAAAGGAGGTGGCTTTAAGTTTCCACGTAATTGAAAAGCAAGTTCATTTAGTTTTGCCAACAGAGAATTATTCCATGTTAAGGAGCTTTTGCGATTGGTTAATGTCACATTGCGAACTAAGTTTTAATTAAAATAGATTTATCAGCTATTAAAGCTGATAGTTTATCAAATAAATTGCAAAAGCTGCACGATGGGAAACAAAGGGAAAGATTAGTAACATACTTTATAGATATCGACTGGTTTTCTTTAAAAGACAGCTGAATGCTCAGTTAAAGGCAGAGAGGCCTTACTGATCATCCAGCTATGCATTTTCAATATTTCTTGTATTTGTCCAATTACCATATGGGCACATTTAGTTCTGGGGAGCTAATGTTGCCGGAGCAAATGTTTTTGTCCATCACTTCTAAAACTCTCCATTTTTGATATACGAATGCTGCAGCCTATTTCACTAACTACTCCAGTAAGCAACATCCCACATACTGGGGAACATGGGCTTTGCTTGTACCAGACACCACAGTACAGGAAGAGTCATACTGGCACTGTTCCACAAGGGGAGAAAACATCTTCAATGTCCACGTTATCAATTTCATTTAGTACTTGATATACCTCAATCAGATTCCCTCCCCTCCCAAATTCTTCCGAACTCTAGCAAATACAAGCCCAAACTATTCAATCACTCCTCGTACAACAGCCCTTTCATCCTTGGAATCAACCTGGTGAATCTCTATTAAACTACTTCTAGTGCCACCACATCCTTCCCCAAATAGAGATCACACTATTCCAGGTGCGATCTCACCAACACCTTATATAATAACAACACTTCTTTACTTTTATAATCCAGACCCTTTGCAATGAATACCAGGATTCCACTTGCCTTTAAGTTGTAATTGCATACCCACTTTGTGATTCATGCACAAAAATACCTAGATCCCTATGCACTGACGCACTTTGAATTGGCTTCTCATTTAAAATAATAATAACTTGCCCTTACAGTTTTCCAGCCAAAATGGACAACCTTGCATTTATTTTAAACTGTTTCAATCTCATGGGTTTTGTGCTTTTTTTTGCCCCCAAGATTTCAAATAGCTTTCAAGGACAAAGTATTACAAAAGCAAATTTTATTTCCACTGATCAGTGAGTAGAACATAACACTGGCAGTAAAGCAGAGGGGAATATTTGGGGCAAGAGAAACTAGATATGGAGACTCAGCATGGCACCTTGAAACAGAGTTAAGGAGCCGACTTCATATCAAAACTGGATACCAAGTTGAAATGTTAATTCTATATTTCTGTCCGCAGTGATTACAGATATTCTTCATTTCTCCAGATGCTACATAATATTCTGGAAACAACCATCATTAGGACACCTGGATGCAATTCAAATCAGTTTGTTCCTTTCCAGCCAACTCCCAATCCCTGACTTCTCTTTGCTCGGGTACAGTTCTGTGGGTGATATACCTCACCCAGGTTATTTCAACGCATGAACGAATGCAGACAAACCTTGACATAATAGGATTATTAAATCGAAGAGGGAGTGATCACAGGCAAGTCCATTCCCCCTCACCTCTGGAGTTGACAATCTGGACTACTGAGCAGAATGACAGGCACTAGATCAACTGCATAAAAATCTGCATTAAATTCATGAAGAATCAGAAGTTGAACATGGGTATTTCCATGTGTACTGCTAAGCCAAGTCTAAAACTTTTGATCTCTTTCATAGAATTTTTGAAGAAAATCTAAATTTAGAAGGCAAACCCAGGGTGTTCCTTACAAGTATAGCACATTCACCTAATTTTTTATTTGTTAATTTAGTGAATAAAATAAACAACTCCCACTGTACCAGTTGCATGTTTTTGCTCTGCTTTTAGGTTGCTGGGTAAGGATCAGAAAAGTAGGTGTTTTAGAGTTAGGGTTATACAGAATAAAGTTGAAACTTTATTGCTGGAACAGCACAGCAGGTCAGGCAGCATCCAGGGAACAGGAGATTTGACGTTTCGGGCACAGGCCCTTCTTCAGGAATCTCCTGTTCCCTGGATGCTGCCTGACCTGCTGTGCTGTTCCAGCAATAAAGTTTCAACTTTGATCTCCAGCATCTGCAGACCTCACTTTCTCCTTATACAGAATAAAAACAGGCCTTTCGGCCCAACTCATCCATGCTGACCAGGTTTCCAAAATTTAACTAATTCCATTTTCCTACTTTTGGCTCATATCCCTCTAAACATTTCCTATCCCTGTACCTGTCCAAATGCCTTTTAAATGTTTTAACTGTACTGCTTCTACCATTTCCTCTGGCAGCTTGTTCCATACAAGCTGTGTGAAAAGGTTGCCTCTCAGGTCCCTTTTAAATCTCTCCCCTTAGCCTTTTGCTCTCTAGTTTTGGACTCCCCTAACCGGAGGAAAAGGTCTTGCCTATTCACCTTATCTATGCCTGTCATGATTTTATAAATCTCTATAAGGTCACCCCTCCAAAAAAAAAGAGTCCCAGACTATTCCTCAAACCTTTAAGTCTTGGTAACATCTTTGTAGATCTTTATTGCATCTTTTCCAGTTCAATAACATCCTTCTTACAGCAGGGCAACTAGAAATGTACACAGTATTCCAAATGTTTGGCACCCTTACCTTCATTGATCAGTGCACTGAGTAAACGAGTTGGGATGTCATGTTGCGTCTGTAAAGGACTTTGGTGAGATGACTTTTTGAGTACTGTGTACAGTTCTGGCTGCCCTTCTATAAGGAAGAAGATTATTAAATTGGAAAAGGTGCAGCAAAGAAAACTTATTTTCTCTATGGCAGGGGAGTTCAAAACTAGTGGACATAGGTTTAAGGTGAGAGGGGAAAAGATTTAAAAGGGACTTGAGGACAACTTTTTCCTCACAAAGGGTGGTGCATATATGGAATGAGCTGCCAGAGGAAGTAGTAGATGCAGATACAATTACAACACTTAAAAGACATTTGCAGCTGAATTTCTGAATGACTGAAGGGAGTACATACTTTAAGTCTCGTGAGGAGTTCATTTAATGGCCAAAGCAACTCTGCAATATTAGAGGGGTCCAACTGCTTCATTGTGCAGTGAAAAATTCAGTCAGCAACAGGAAGAGGGCTCAGGAAACATGTGAAATGTCCTTACTGGATTAAAAAGGTAGATGCCCACCAAGAAGCTGTCCTGTACAAACAGCCTCAGTGCTCAGCCTGCTTGTTATCAGCACACAAGGTAAGCTGCAATCTCCAAAATACATCAGATGATCCGAGTGCTGCGAGAAGCAGCATAAATTAGGTTGCCAATGATAGTACCACTTAAGATACCCTGGGCTATTTTGCAATTCTGAGCACAGAAGACTATTGTAAACCATCCAGTTTAGTATTTTGCCTTTGTGCGCTCTGTGGTTTAAAATCAGCTTTCCATGATGCGAATGAACTACTCTCAATCCAAACGTTAATAAGTATTATAAGGAAAGCACAGGTTTATTTCAAACCCACTACACTGATATAGAAAAGCACGTTTTCATTAAACCTGAAGTGATACATTTTAGTTTATCTAATCGAAAGAGCATCACAAATAATGGTTTTACAACTGTGTTTTCCAACAAGGTAAATGTTCAGACAAATGTTGAAGACAGCTGGGGAGAGAACGTGCAGGTAATTAGATACTTTAAAGGTACTGAGACTCTGGACTCAGTGCAGTCCTCTAAATCACTGGTGAAAGGAGTCTAAAATTTAACCCACAATCTCACCTTTCATATCCAACTTCTCGCACTGTCGGCGCTGAGTACGCAGCAAAACGGAAAAATATGCATCTTTGAAGGGCAACAATGAAAGTACAGCATGGGAAATCTTTTTCAGATTTTGAAAATGAGAAGGAGATGGGAAGACCCAAGGATTCAGTGAGGCCTTCTTCGGGGAAGGCAGCTGTCGGTCAAAGTGCATTGTCAACGATCCAAAGTGATGGGGGTGGGGGGGGAAATAGTGCATGGAATACAGAGTAGACAGATACCAAAGGTTTGGCTACAATACACATATACAGATTAGGGAACAGCCAAGGAGAAGCTATAGATGGATTCGAAAGCAAGCATTGGAATCTTTAATTCTACTGGGGCGTGAGGCAACTATGGAGTCTTCAAAGAAACAATGGCGATAATAGGCTTAAATGTAGATGAGGTCAAGCTCTTGGGTTAAACTGCAGTTTGTAGAGAGTGCAGATCAACATGGAGTAATCATGGGGGACTAATCACAAAATACTGTTCAAAATACTAACCACTCTTATCAAGATGATGCTGCATTGCCCAATATCTGCTTAAATAAATCAAAGCACAATGCAACAGATTTAGGTCTGATTCCTGACTGTACAAATTTGGAATTAAAAAAATGTATAACTAGCTTTTTGCATGCTTCTACATGGTATGTTTATAATCCTGAATGCATAAATTAAAAATTTCAAACTTTAAATAAAACAAATGTATTAAATCTGATAATACAGATTTGCATCATGTGGTGTGAAATTTGGTTAACCCTTCATTACAGTCTAGTTAATCCTTGCATAATTCCAAGCAGCAAGGCCCTCCATTCATTTCTGGGAAATAGCTCAAGCATGTTGCACAGCAAACATTAGACACAAGTCTCTGCCTGAAATCTTTAAGCAGCTTTGAGGAACAGTTTCAATATTTGGGTCTTTATCAAGGTTGTATATGCAATATAGGTTAAAATTTTATTTTCCAATAAAGGATAAGGGCATTACTGGCAACGCTACCAATAAATGCTCAACCCTACATACCCTCAAATTTCTTACTAGTCCACTTCAGATGTCAGTCAACAACTTTGATGTCAGACTGGAGTCACATAATAATGTGTTTCTTTCCTGAAACAAGAGTTCCCAGGTATGAATTAGTTGTGCATTTATTCACAATCTGACTGCTTCATTACCGTTTTTACTATTCTATTTTATAACATTCCTATGAAGCACTTTCAGAAGTTCTATTACAAAAAATGTGACACATTCTTGTTATTAAAGAGAGATTTGCCAATTACCACATTCTCGTCATAAGTATGCACGTGTGATCTTCACATCTCTGTTCCTGCACCCTTGATAACTCTTCTTTTAAAAATCTATTATGGATTAAGCTTTGATGTTGCTTCCTGCCACAGCTCCTGAAAATATATATATGTGCCTTGGCAACTGGTAAGCATGTCAAGTTAATCATGTGGAGAAGTGCCTGGGCTCCACGTGCTCATCAAGGTTGTGAACATACAGAGAGAGGTTCAAAGACAGATACATGAGCTGTCAGTCAGGTTACTCTTTCCAAAGAAAGCTAAGGCCATGGATTTCCAGCAAAGGCGGAGAGAAGATTAGAGTAAGGTTAAAGATCATTTCATTTGCCAAAGTAAAGAACCCATGTGAGCAAGTATAATATTTTCATTATTTTACAAGATGACAATTTGTACCAAACATAACAATTTTTAACTCGATGGATGTAAAATAAAGTAGCTCCAAAATGTCCTCATCCAACCAAGTGGTTTCCTTCTCCATCCTCAAAAAGATTGCAACTCTTGCAGATGACATGGAGAATGAAATTGATCTCTGCTAAAAGTGCAGAATGAGTCTGGTGCATAATGGTAGTCAGTTTTATATCTTGTTCAATTTTCTTGATCATTAACGTCAATTGAAAAGAAAACTGGGCTTAGTGAATACCATGATGTGGAGGTGCTGTTGTTGGATGGATGGACAAAGTTAAAAATCTCAACACCAGGTTATAGTCCAACAGGTTTATTTGGAAGCTAAGTTACCTGAAGGAGCAGTGCTGTGAAAGCTAGTACTTCCAGATAAACCTGTTGGACTATAACCTGGTGTTGAGATTTTTTAACTTGGAAAATACCTGATTGTTTACATTATTAATGAAGGCCAACTTTGAATTTAAAACATCTCATTTAAAATATCGAGGGGCATAATGTTAGGTCTGTGTAACCAGGAGGTGCAAATAGATAATGTACAGTTTTTAACAATTCTTTCATGGGACATCAACACTTTATTATTTCATGACATACAGTAGCCAAACCCTAATTACCCTTGAACAGTGTGTTATTCAGCCATTTCAGTGGACAGTTAAGAGTCAACCACATTGCTAAGAGCCTGGACTCACTGTAGGCCAGTCCTGGCAAGAACAGCCAATTTCCTTCCCTAAAGGACATGAATGACCCATATAGGTTTTTGAGGAAAGAAACTGATAGCATTACAGGTACTCTTCTGGAGGTTAATGTACAATTCTAGATTTCATTAATTGAATTTAAATTTGACAGCTGCCAAGGTGAGATCTGAACTAGTGTTCCCAGAGCATTAACTAGGCCACTGGATTACAATTTTCTTCGCACTACTCAACCATTTCCCTCTCAGCCTAGATCAATTCCATGTGCAATATTTGTTGCCTGAAGAAACTGATGTTCTGAAGCATATAACCTAACTTACCACCAAGGAACTCAGGTTCTAAATGGAACACTGACAAAATGTCTTTAGAAGTACAATACAAATGTCAGAGATATGAAACAAAATCAAAGTGCTGGAAAACTTGGCAAGTTGGGCAGTACAAGTGCAGATAGAAACAAAACTAACATTTGGTTATGACCTTTTCAGAGCCAAAGATTACTATTGGATGTGAAACATTAATCTGTTGCTCTCTGCACAGATGCTGCTAGACCTTTCTCAGCACTTCATTTTTCTTGCTAAATTTCCTTCCTTTCCAAACACTAAATAAACTAATTTGACTCTCAAATCAAAGTTGGCCAATTATGTATGAGAACAGAAAAGATTTGATCTGCATAGTTGAATGATCATCACACTACAAAAAAATCAATGAAACAACTACTGAGTCTAGAAACGTGTATTTTCAAAGATGTACCAGTGTGATCACTCAGGCTTCAGTACTATAATGGTGGCACATGAAAGTTTCCATTACATGTACAAATTATATATCATTTAAATGTTTCAATTAGAATTTACCGAATCCAAAATTTTTAAGAACCTACTTTTCTGTGAAAAAACAGCAGTGTGAACAATCAGTTATGCAGCATTGGGATGAAATATTAGTGCCTCATGTCCAGAAGTGACTTTATATAGATGCCACAAAATCCTGAGATCTTACAACAATCTCTCACTGTCAACAGTCTGCTAGGAAACTGACCAAACGAGAATACAATTAATCTTACCTCAGTTGTTGATAAACTTTAAAAGCCCATAATATGGGATGAGGGTAGTAATCACTTTGAAAGGCAAGGGTTAGGCATGAAAACACAGCAAATGATTTTGAAAGACAGACTGTGCTTGATGAAATTAATTAGTTGATAAAATTAAGTTAGAGAGATAACACATTGATTTTTATGGATACGTATTTTCCAAAGACATTTAATAACTTGTAACAAAAAAGTCTTAAGTGACTATAGCCAGTCAGGCTACAAAATTGGAAAGCGAATACAAGTCAAAATTTGGGATAATTAGATTTTTTTTCAGATTGCTGAGATGTGGCTATCAGGCAACTGGGATTTCCATTATTCATTTACAGTATTGACTTGGACCTGGGGTGTAGAAGAAATACTGTAAAGGTTTGTTCAGTATACTAACTTAGGCATCAATACAAACTATTGCGAAGACCATAAATAGGTGGCAATGAACAGAAATATGACAGATGCAACTCAGTGCAATGAAACAACTGATACATTTTTGAAAATAGTGAAAGATAAACATGCTAAGCCAGCAAGATCCTAAACAGACTGCAGAACTGATAGATGTAACAGAGCAGACAGATTTTTAAAAGGTGGAAGACTGTAGGTAGCAAAGGCCATGGACTGGCAAATTCATTTCATTAAATTAAACCCACTGCCCATGTATTTAAAAGCAAGAGAACAATATGACAGGGACAACTTAACAGAAGGATATCAGAATCAAAGGGTTCAGAAAGAATGATACCAAATGAGAGATTATAACAACGCCAAAAGACTCTACAACTGTTTACTTTTCCAGCTGAACAGAGGTTTGAGAACAACCTATTAAAAGTTTGAAAAGCAATGAGGGATGATTATGACACGGATGATAATAGACCGCTATAACTGTTTGGTGAATCAATTAATGAGGGGCCGAAAAGATATCAACAGGACAAATGGAGAAGTCAGAATAATTTGTTTCTCACAGAGGACTATTACAACATAGAATATTTCACAAGTAGCTAAAGAGGCAAAGACATTACAAAGTGTAACACAATCTCAGTATTTTAATAAGGAAAAATTATGATGATAATGGGTAAGAATGAGGAAATTGAGTTAGGGTAGGCAGTTTTGGTTCAGCAACTCATATCAGCAGTCACTCATTCTTTTGTTGTCATACATACTCAAATATTGAATTTGATTCCAGATAAAGTTTCAAAATATTTTGGGCCCCTTCCTCCCAGTGTTGCAAAGTATTTGAATCAAACCAGTTTGTAGTTGGAATTCCATAGGCTATTTTTATTTTGAAATAAAACAAGTATGAACACTCAAAGGAAGTTTAATCACAAGCCAATGCTGGGATGAGTTTCCTCCCATTCAATTGCAATGGTGTCAAAAAGACTTGATCACAATTTCAAACACTCACTCTTACACAATCAATCATCTTAAGTCCCAATATGAATTAACAGACTCCACAATATTTCCTGAAAAGATACTTCTGGAAAGTTACACAGACATAACTACTTCTAACATTGATGCACAGAGCCACAGAAGATTGTTTTATCTGTGGAGGAAGGAAAAGCACATTACAAGATCTGAAGACAATTCAAGCAAACGGAGTGAACATGCATGCACCGTACACAAATATGAACAGAGGATAAATACTTTGGTGCCATTTCATGGGGTATATGTGATATACTCCACGCTTACTGTGCCTCATTTATTGGTTTTCTCAAGTTAAGACTGAATATCATACAACGATCATAAACAAATTGACTTATAGTAATAGGACATGTAAAATATTTGTGCTCTTTTCACTGAAGCTTGGTTTGTTTGGTCATGGTCACCTGAAGTCAACAGGATATGCAGCCTGACTGTTTATGGGACTAAGAGCTGTAGTTTACACAATTTAAATTATTTGGATGTCTGAATTTACAACATACAAGGCAGCTCTCCTAAAATAGTCACCTTTAAAAATACCCCCGACCTGAAGAAGCATCTAAGCAAAAGCAAAGGTCAGGAAATAAAACATGACCAATATTGATATCTGATATGTAGACCTTGGTTAGCATGCATTCATATTGCCTGGTTACAAGTAACAGTGCTTAGGTCAGCCACTGAGACAGGAGCTAAAAAGCATCACAAACTCCCAGCATGCATTAGGTGCAGTGCTAGTGAAACAGTGAGATATGCCCCAATCCACTTGAGGCACAGGAAGAGGCAATGCATCATTACCACTTTGTAGGGTCTGTCGTCCTCCTGCCAACACCCCACTTGGTAACATTCCGGTGGGAGTTAATCCCTTCAGTGTCAGCACACTCTCACTCTCCTCTCTGTAAATGTGAAACATGGAGAATATTATGCAGAAGTTCTGAATACAAAGAAAATAAATTCTGCCTAATATAAACAGACGTGAGAAACTGCTACCTAAATAACCACAACAACATCCCTTTGACCCTCATGTGTTGTTGAAGATTTAGATCCATGCAATTACCCATTTTCACCTGAAAGTAACTGCCAAATTCAATGACACTATTCAACAGTATGAAGTTTCCAGGGAGGGTGGCAAGTGGTGTAGTGCTGTGAACTGCAGACCACTGAATCCCAATCAGGTTGTGATCGGGTTGAATACTCCCTCCCCAGCCAACATTGCAATAAGATCTATTCCAGAGTTTGCACTGTGATCAGGAAAGCAGTGATTTATGAATATCCAATTCAATACCACACCTTACACTCCAATTATTCGTTAAGCCAAGATCGGAGTAGGGAGACATTTGCTATCTTATAAATCCAATAAAACAATGTGTTTACAAAATAATTAGCAAAACCACTGTAGATTCTAGAGCCATATAAAACGTTAAGTGATTAATAACCAAAAGGTTTGCTCAAGGTGTTCTTTAAAAGCTTTCCTTAAGAGGACATTATTGAAATAGATGCTCACATTTGGTTCTTACACTATGAACAATTAGAAGACAAAAGGAATTCTCACCTGAGAACAGAAAATACTCTGGCCATTTTGCCAATTGCTCGAATCTTGTTCCTAATGATCTCCTTCCGAGCTGCAGCTGTACCTATTTAAAAAATAAACCACACTTGAAGCTTAGACTAATACAGCATGGAAGTAGACTCTTCAGTCCAACTAGTCCAGGAAAACCACGTTCCCAAATCAAACTCATCCCACCTGTCTGCGTTGGCCCATATCCCTCCAAACCTTTCCTATTCATGTACTTATCCAAATGTACTTTAAGTGTTGTAACTGTATCTGCATCCACCACTTCTTCTGGCTGTTCATTCTATACATCAACCACTGTAAAACAAAAAGTTGCCCCTCACGTCTTTTTTACATCTTTCTCCTCTCACCTTAAACATGCATCGCCTACCATAAAGCCAATTCTGTATTTAATTTGCTAGCTCTCCCTGAATCCCATGTGATCTAACTTTACTAATTAGTCTACTATGCAGAACCTTGTGAAAGGCTCTATCAAAGTCCACGTAAACAACTTGTGTTTTGCCGTCAATGTTTTTTGATACCACTTCAACAAACATTTTGTAACAATTTTCCTGCAGGGCATTTTTCCCATTTATACTTAGCTCTGTGATCTGTCCACTGACTTTGAACTAATGATTCAAATTAAACTCTTACAGTTAACCTGCCAATGCTTTCTTCGCAGGAGGATCATTGCTATATCAATGCTTGGGATGAATTACGGTATTGAGGCTGGAGCTGAAGGTTTTACAAAAGGTTCCTGAAATCTTTGATTGGGAGACCTGAACTAGTGAAGCTGCCTTACAAAAAGCAATGCCAACAAATCAACTCTCCAAGACACTATTTAAATTCTCCAGAAATAGTGTGTTTGAAACACATAATATGTTAAGAACTTGTTGAGGGTAGTTAAGAACATTTATTGATCACTTGAATAACCTGTACACCATTAAAATACAAAGCTCACTTACCATCAAAAGCATCATCGCCTTCAGACATAAGCTCATCATCAGAGCAAATATTGAGGACATTAACCAACATCTCCGTTACTGTACAAAAGAAATAAATTTATTTAGATTTTATCTTTCATCTGTACCACATGTTACAATTTTACTTTGCTAATATTTTAAATTTACCTTCAGTAAAATGAGTGTTCAATAGCTATACCTTTTTCTCCGACAAATGGCAGCGACCATGTAAAGACATCCATGAAGTTAGGCAGCCAGTAGGGATGAGGAGAACAGTTGAACTGTCGAATATTCATCACATTGTTTTCATACTTCAATACAGCAGCTGAAATGAAAATTGTTTCTCAGTGATGTGCTAAATATTGCAGCGTACAACAGAGAGTTGTGTCAAACAGTAAAAGCACCTGAGTAAACAGCCTGAAAGAAATGTTGATTTTACTCCGAGGAACAAGTTTGTAAAATGGACCAGGCAGAGGCAAATCGACTGAATACTTGCTGAACAGTTGACAAATTAGCTCGTGCGCCCAACAGAAGTTTACAATGTTGCTACTGGCCTCAATGGCTCACATGCCTGAAAAGAAAATTAAAATCAGGTTTCCCAATGCTGACCACTATCAGCTGCCCCTGCAGTATAGTGCGTGAGCTAATTTGAGAGAGGAAGAGTGAAAGCACAGTTGATCATGGTGTCCCTCTACAAGAATTCTTCACTAGGCTACTTAGATGTGAAGATGACAATGGCCTGGGAGCATGCAACTTGCAGCAGTCTGTCAGCAACAAATAAAAGAAAGTCTTTTCTTTGAAAGAAGGTGGAAGCTAATAGAATAAGATTGAAATAACTTGCCTTTATTATTGTAGACGTCTAAGTAGTTTGGTGCAGAAAAGATTGTAATTAATGATGGAAACCCAGTGGTTTGGCTTTTTCTGTACATTCTATAGCTGTACAAATAAAAATATGGAAAGCAATTATAGATACTCACATTTGAATTTAAAACCTGTATATAAAATAATCCCTGTATAATTATCAGAACTTAGTAACCAAAGAGAAATAACTTTCATTTATGTGGTGCATTTGAAAATCTCAGTCTCTGTTCAGTTGTGTGCGAGAGCACCTTAAGATGGAGGCACACTGAACTGTCCAGTGAAGTCAAAATATAAAGATTAGAAAAGCTGTCAGTGCCCTCCACAGGAATGCTGGCAATTGTGGCTGTGACCCTCCTGATCCTCATGGCTCCTAATTATGAACTCTCAGCTCCATTCACTTTGCAGCACGAGTCTGCCTCCAGCCAGACTGCAACAATAATAGGACACTTATTCAATCCAGGAAAATCCCAATACCATCAGCAAACTGCAAGTGCTGACTTGACCTGAGTTTTGGCAGGGGAGCCTGAAAGCACATGCAAGTCAAGGGCATCTGATGCATTATTTTCTAGTTTTGCTGCTGGCCTCACCGCCAAACGATGGGAAAATTGTGCTGGTTTCTTGGCAATTCAGGGCCTTAAAACCCAAGTTCTACCTGACTTTGAAGTATGGAGTATCCTGTTTGAATTCTGGGACCATGAAGGTTTGAAACAAATTGCGTTTTTAAAACGCAAACAAAGATTCTATTACTTGAAGCAACTCTCTGCTTCTTTGATGGATAAGCTCTCACTCAATTCAAAATAATTAGAGCATATATTTATAATTAATGTGACTTCTGAGGTTGCATGATATGCACTGAAGCCACCTGAAATATTCAACTCAAGACAGCAGGGTCCAAATTATTGGTCTATTGGGACTCAGCTAGGAATAAAGGAGATAGTGACAACTGCAGATACTGGGAAGTCAGAGTTGATAAAGCGTGGTGCTCAAAAAAGCACAGCAGGTCAGGCAGCATCCAAGGAGCAGCAGAATCAACGTTTCGGGCATAACCCTTTATCAAGGGCATGATGAAGGGTCATGCCCAAAACATACTGTCCTGCTCCTCAGATGCTGCCTGACCTGCTGTGCTTTTTCCAGCGCCACACTTTATCAACTCACCTAAGAATAAAACCAATGAAAGCTGGTTTAGGTCTTCCATTTTTAAAAAAATTTTGTAATACACTTTTGAGTTCTCTCAGTTGAAAGAATTTCTCATTGCACTGTTAACACTAATCACAGTCTTCTACAGTGCTGTCATTTACTTTGTGGAAAGTGATTGCATGTGTTCTGGACATGATCTGACCCCAGAATTGCATACATTGTTGGACTATGCACACTACAGATTACTGGACAGCAAATATTTTCGAAGGGTGCTGAGTAATACACAGATGCACATCATAACAAAGAATTGTCAGTAAAATGAAAGGAAACTGTTCTTAATCAATTGAGTAAAATGGGGCATTTAAATACAGTTGATTACTGAGCTCAGCATCAGACATTCAATTCTACCACATATACAACTCCAGGAGACTGAAATTATACTGCTATCTGCGAAACGCACCCAAACCCCTTGAATATGTTGAGTGATTCATTTCTCCCACGTCAATGTGCAATCAAATCAGACTGTCAATGGGACCCAAGAGCTTATCACCATTTTTACAGCATGTTTGTAGTAATATTGTTTCATTGATGAATTACTTCATAATGTTTGACTGTATTTAGAATCCAAAGTCCATTACCACACCTATAATGAAACTAAGGACATTAGCTAGAACCAGGCTAAAATCCCATCTTGCTTAATATTGGGATATTCCGAACGATAGTGTTATTGCAGTTTAAATAATATAAACAAATGACTAACCTTCCAAATCCCAACCGTCAATAAAAATTGGCTTTATAAATGTTAAATTTCTCTTGCTCTATCACCATACTTCTGGCACACTAGTTTTTAAAACTCAGAACGTGAAAACACAATTTGCATTCATTTCCTGGAGGGGTTGTGCAGCTCTTTGTATTGGCAGACAAGTGGGCGGACCCCCCCACATGGTACCCTGGAGAGTATTACATCAGTTTTTGATGACAGCCCTTCGACTCCGGAGCACCCAAAGGCAGTGGAGCAGAGCCAACACCAAGCAGAAACACAGTACCCTATTCCCACAACACTCAAGGGCCACTGACCACTTAAGCTCAATGCACATGCGTAATAATGATTCACAGCATTAATGTCAATGGACACATTGAGAGAGTAAAGTGTCCTCCCTTACCCCAGAAAATACTGGTGAACCTTCATGAATTCTGGAGCTAAAGCAGGTGAAACAAATCTTTTGATAGATTAGTTCGAGGTTAAAGAATTTGAGCTTGATGATGGTTGAGACATAAAGTCTATAGTTTAGGTACAAAACAAACTAAACAACGAACAGAAGAAAAAGGGAAGGGAATTGGAAAGCATTAAAAACACCAGGAAAAAAAAAATTCAGAGAGATGTAGCTGTTGGGACAATTTAGGAACACAATTTCTTGAAGGATAAGAAACAGTTAACCAGAGCAGAAAATATTCCTGAGAAGCCAGGAATGAAAAGATTGCAACGGGCAAATGCAAGAAATAATCCAGATGCAGTAATGATCCGCTAATCTGAACAGTCCAGAGTCTGAACTCCTCAGTATTGCTTTCATATCTTTCACTGACATCCAACTCTTGAACATACAATTGTTTCTATTCAAACTACATGAGACTATTTGTAACATAATTCCCCCAAACTAAAAGCTGAATTAAGAGATGCTATATTAAACTAAACTCAGTCAAGGATGACAGACTGAGCTGTATTACAGTAGCATGAACCCAGCGAACCGTATGCAGTCATGTGTCTGGAAACCAGTGACATGATAATAGAAATAGTCAAAAATGTTATCTCTGTACTTTAGTCAGATAAATAGATGTGTTAGAGAGCTACTACTTGGAACTGCTCATCATATCCCAATGTATGGCAAGCTAAGAATTTCAACTAACACTGAAATTGACTAAATTGGCAAGAAACGGTGGTGTATAGATAGCATCACTGGTCTAGTAATGCAGAGGCCCAGGCTAATAGAGTCAAAGACATACAGCATGGAAACAGACCCTGCGGTCCAACTCATCCATGCTGACTAGATATCAGAGATAAACCTAGTCTCATTTGCCAGCATTTGGCCCATATCCCTCTAAACTCTTCCTATTTATATTCCCATCCAGATGCTTTTTAAATGTTGTAATTGTACCAGCCTCCACCACTTCCTCCGGTAACTCATTCCACATACACACACCTTCTGCATGAAAAAGTTGCACAATGTGTGCCTTTTAAATCTTTTCAACCTATACCCTCTAGTTTTGGACTCCACTAGCCCAGGGAAAAGATCTTGGCTATTTATGCTATCCACGTCCCTCATGATTTTATAAACCTCTGTAAGGTCACCCCTCTGCCTGCCTCAAATGCTCTCGGGAAAACAGCCCCAGCTATTCAGCCTCTGCCGATAGCTCAAACTCTCCAACCCTGGCAACATCCTTGTAAATCTTTTCTGAACCCTTTCAAGTTCACACAACATCTTTCCTTTGGAGGGAGACCAGAACTGTACATAGCATTACAAAAGTGGCCGAACCAATGTCTTGCACAGTCCAACATGATATTCCAACTCACATACCAATGTGCTAACCAAAAAAGGGAAGCATACCAAACACTTCCTTCGCTATCCTATCTACCTGTGACTCCACTTTCAAGGAGCTATGAATATGCACTCCAAGGTTTCTGATCAGCAACACTACCCAGGACCTTACCATGAAGTGTGTAAGTGCTGCCCTGATTTTCCCTTCCAAAATACAGCACCTCACATTTATATCTGGGTCCCTCTGGGTCCCACCCCACAACTTAGTTTAAATCCGCCTGAGTAGCTCAAGCAAATCTCCCCACCACTATGTTAGTCCCCTTCCAATTCAGGTGCAATCTGCCCTTCTGAAACAGATCACTTCCACCTCAGAAGAGATTCCAAAAACCCAAAAATGTGAACCCTTCTCCCCTGCGCCAGCTCCTCAGCCATGCATTCATTTGTCCCATCCTCCTCTACCTAATCTCACTAGCTCATATCTAGTTTTATCCAGATACAACTACCCTCGAGGACCTCCTTTATAAATTCCTGCCTAACGCCCTGAATTCTTGCCTCAGATTCTCAATTTCTCTTCCTATGGCGTTAGTTCCAATCTGTAAAAGTACTTCCTGCCGGCCCTCTCCCCTTTGAGAATATTCTGCACCTTAGCAGAGATATCCTTGATCCTGACACCAGGCAGGCAACACACCATTTTGATTTCTCACCAACAGTTGCGGAAACATGTGTCTGTACCTATGACTAGAGATTCCCTTACCACAAATGATGACTTGGAACCTGGCATACCCCTTGTTACACTACAGCCAGTCTTCGTACCAGGAACATGCGCATGTTACATTCCGAGTCCATCACCTCCTACATTTTCCAAAACAACATACTTGTGTGCGATGGGGATAGCCACAGAAGAGTCCTGTAAGACCTTCCTCCCTTCCTGGCCATAACCCATCTACCTGACTGTATCTGGTTTTTCTCCCTTCCTACAACTGCCATCCATCATATCTCACAGCTTTTGTAAATTCATTATTGCCTCTAACTGTCACTCCAACCTATTCATGCAATCCGACAGGAATTGCAACCAAACATTTCCTGCAGACATAATCATCAGTAACATAGAAACTCTCCCTAATCTCCCATATCAGACAGGAAGAACTCATCACTCTCCTTAAGGCCCTCTTTGCACCCAAACAATTTACAGACCCAGAAAATACCACACAATCTTAATGCTCTAAAAAGCACAGTTCCAGGCTACCTTATGTTTTATATTTTAAATTTTAATTAAGAGACAGAACTCAATAAAATGCATAATAAAAAGAACCCATTCTACTGACTATTGTAGCTTTTCAAAGTTCACAGTAAGGTTACTTCAAAAAGCCACTTTGTTGCTCCCCTGCTGTGAGCTCTCCCACATAGGTTTCATCAAGGTCAGCTGTGAATCTCGCTGTTATTAATTTTTCTTAGAGGAACTCCACAGATACTTGAAATTAAACAGCAGAGGCAGTAGCTGTGCAGACTTACTGCTGGGTCAGACAGCAGTGTAAGTTTCTTTCTCTGTTTGAATCCCTTCCCACGTGGCCTGATTTCCTCTGCTTTTAAAATGCTGTGGTTCTGATCCTTTTTCACCCCGCAAGTTCCAAAACAATGCAACCAACAGCTTGTAAAACAGTAATTACTGTTCCAAAGATTTGAGGAAAACAGCTCCAACACAAATTCCCTCCAAACAAAAAAAGGAACAATGCTTCCAGCCACAACTTTTTCCTGTCCTCCATCTCAGATTACCTGCTCTGGGGCCATGCCTAAAAATCACATTAAGATGGCTGTTGGAATTTAATTCAATTAATCTGGCATTGTTTCAATGGTGACAATCATCTGATTGCTATAAAAATCCCCTCAGGTTCACTAAATCCCCATCAAAAAGGAAATTGCGATCCTTAACCAGTCTGGCCGACATAAATTGTCCACATACGCATGTGGTTGCCTTGCGTCTGCCCTCAATTCAAGGGCAATTAGCAACAGGCAAAAAAATGTACGCCACTTCAATGATAATCACATTGTAACAAGTTAAGAACCTCAGACTCAGGAGGAGGCCAACTCAAGGGTAAACACTGCATATAGTAAAACTCAAGAAATCACAGTCATTTTGATATCTTCACTATAACTACAAAATGTTTGAAAATCCTGACCAACCAAATCATCACTAACTTATCAATTCACAATCGTATGAAATTAGTTTTCTAAATGTAAAGTGGGCTTAAGCCCAAGAATTAAATGCTCCAAGCACTTGAAATAGTTCCAGTGATTCTGAATATCAAAGTGGTCATTTTAATGCCAGAGTTTTTACAGTGTTTGTGGGATATCCCTCTATTAGAAAGGCATAATATAGTTCAGTTCATATGTCATGCAAGTTCATATCCTAAGCCAGATAGCACCCAGGAGCGTTAACTTTGACTGATTTTAACCACTCTCTAGCCTAATGATAGAGGCAAAATATAGATTCTTCTCTTCAGGGAAGGATGACAGGCACAGACTGGTGGGTTTTTTCTGCCACGCCACACTATTTAATGCTCTCAGCTGCAACCAATACGTGAATTGGGTAAGTTGTATAGAGTGATTCACCCCAGCAGCTTAGACCCTCTGGCAACATATCAATTCTCGAGCCCATTGCTTTTCAATCCAAATCATAAAATCAAAAATCCTGTTTGTTTTCACACTCTTGAAATCTGGTTTACAATTTAACTTGCAACAAACCATATGTTCTGTCATGACAATGATACTGGTTTAATTCAGTGTTACTTACCCTGCATCCTGGGCCTCATGAGCTCGAATTATGGATAGCAAATTATTGTGTTGTAAAAATTCACAAACAGCTGAGTAACTGAAATACAAAGGTGTCCAATTAATATCCATTTAAAATGGCAGAGAACTCAAACTGAATGCACATTGACAAAGCCGTGCACCTGCCCACAAACTGCACCTGTAGAAGTAGGAGCATCCTCGCACTGTATTATGACTGAAGTGTTCTTGCGCTTTCTCATTTCCAAAATCCTCTGAAGGGTCTGACCACAACAAATCACACATCGGCCCGAATGCAGGTGGCTCCTTAAACCTATCTAACTGTAAAGAGACAAGTTGGGAAAACTAGAGAGTCAGTATCACTTGTAAAACAAAGTTGCTTCAATTGATATAAATCAGTAATCACTTCCAGAGTAGACAGCTCTACAAAACTGACCCGAGTTGGATTTTGATCTGTGGAGAGTTCTTTATGGGATACAGGAGGTACCTCTTTCATCACATGTAAAAGCATAACTAATTGAGGAAGTGGAGTTAGTGGTTGGGTGAAGAGCCTGTGGACATTGTCCTTTTGCCGATGAGCTTACAATATCTGGTTTACAATTTAACTTCAATCAAGTCATACATTCTGTTACAAAGAAGGTGGCTTAATTCTGTGTTACTTAGCCTGCATCCTGGACCTCATGAGCTTGAATTATTGATAGCAAATTGTGTTGTAAAAATGTTATGGGAGGAAAGAAAGTCAGACAGATTATAGAGTACCTCCTTTAACCTTCAGTTTGCCTGATGCCTAGTAAAGCCTGTGGTTAATAGTGCAATGATTGTTAAAGTGAAGGCAAGCAACATTCAAATGATAATACCCTGCTTCTCAAGGTAATTGGTTGTTCAGCCTTCATCCCAACTTTAAGAAATTTCTCATCTCCATTTGTAACTGTATCACCTATTTCTTGATTCCTTCAAAAGGAAGCACACATCTATCCTATCAAGCCACCTCAAATATTTTACACTTAATAAGACCACTTTTCATTCATGGTTAAAATCTCAATCTGCACAAACTTTCTCTCAGCAAACCCATAATCTCAGGAACCTGTCGAGTGAACTTTCTCTGAACAACCTCCAAGTACAGCCTCATCCTTATTTCAAGAGATAAAAAATGTAGTTGCAATTTCACCATTATCCAGTACTGTTGTAATTCCCTATTTCTATAGTCCATCCCCTTTGCAACAAAGGTAATCATTCCACCTGCTCCTCTGATGCTGCCTGACTTGCTGCGCTTTTCCAGTACTACACTCTCAACTCTAATTTTCAGGATCTGCAGTCCTCACTTTCGCCTAATCATTCCATTTGTCTTCCTAATTACTACATGCCACTTTTTTTTGTTCACATACAAGACACACTGATCCCTTTGCACCACAGCATTCTGTAGCTTCTCTATTTAAATAACAGTTAGTTTTTCTATTCTTGCTGCCAAAGTAGACAACTTCTCATTTTCATATTGCACTCCACTTCCCAAATGTCTGTTCAATTACCTAACAACATCATTGTGTGAACGGTCAATGTGTTTCCTACATTTCAGTAAATGTGTAAATATCATCGCAACAGCCAGTCTCATTATCTAGGTTATTATAATTTAGACGGTAAATTGTTGAAGCCCAGCATTTCACTCATTACAATTTGCCAATCTGAAAATGACTTCTTTATCGCAGCCTTGACTAACTAGCATAAAACAATCTTATAACCATGCTAACAAAGCAGACTCAACACCATAAGCAGTTACCATGTGCCTGAAGAAGGGCCTGTGCCCGAAACGTCGAATCTCCTGTTCCCTGGATGCTGCCTGACCTGCTGTGCTGTTCCAGCAATAAAGTTTCAACTTTGATCTCCAGCATCTGCAGACCTCACTTTCTCCTCCACCATGTGCATTAACCTATTACATAGCACCTTATCAATAGTGAAATCCAAATATACTATATCTACTGGTTCCCCTTTACTCATCTTGCCTGACCTTAATACACCCTCCAAAGAATGCTAATAACTTTGTCAAACAGGTTTTCCCCTTCATGAAACCACAGACTGCGTGAGTGATTGTTTTGTAAATGCTCTTCATTTCATTGATTTCAGAAGCTCCCCATTTACAAGATGGCTTACTAGTCTATAAAAGTATTCTGGGTTGCATTGCCGCATTCTTGAGAAATGTGTATTTTCCATTTTTCAATCCACTAGGTCCTTCCAAAAATCAAGGACACTTTGGATTATTACAATCAATGCTTTACTACCTCTGCTGTGAGTTCTTTTAAGACACCACCAGAGAGGCCATTGGCACTTAGAGACTTGGCAGCCTTTCATTCGATTAGTAATACTATTTTCTTCTCTACTGTTAGTAACGATTTTCAGTTCCTCCCTCCCTTTTGCTTCTTGATCTCCGACTATACTTGTGGTGCTTTGCAGGTATTCTATGGAAGATGGATACAAAACACTTGCTGAAAGTTTCCAACTCTCCCTTTTCCATTAATTCCAATTTCACCCTTTAAGGAACCAATGGTCACTTCAGTTCTTTTCCTTTTTACAGATTTTTTGAAACTTTACTGCCAATTTTTTTTTTAACATTCCTAGATGGTTTCCGCCTATATTTCCATTTGCCTGTTTTTTAGTTTGAGTTTTCCAAAACTTCTTGCCTATCACTAATTTTTGCAGGATTGTATGCCATTTCTTTCAATGTGATACCACCCTTAACATCCTTAACACCCTGAACAAATCATGCACCATTCTGTATGTCTCTTTTTCTAAATTGAATATATCTTCGTTGAGTTTTAAATATCTGTTTTAGCTAATGCTTCCAATCCATTTTAGCTAAGGTGGACAGTGAGAGCCTTTTTCCTTGGATGGTAATGGCTAGCACGAGAAGACATAGCTTTGAATTGAGGGATAACAGATATAGGACAGATGTCAGAATTAGGTTTACTTAGTAGTAAGGTGTGGAATGTCCTGCCTGCAACAGTAGTAAAAGCACCAACTTTAAGGCTATTTAAATGGTCATTGGATAGACATATGGATGACAATGGAATAGTGTAGGTTAGATGGGCTTTAGATCAGTATCACAGGTCGTTGCAACATCGAGGACCGAAGGGTCTGTATTGCACTGCAATGTTCTATTGTTCTAGAATTCTGCCTTCATATTCTTGTAACTGCCTTTATTTAACTTTAATTAAGGGATGGAGTGACAGAGAGGTTGGACAAGGTTGGTCAGGGAGGAAAGTGGAGGGGCAGCAAGGACAGACATGACAAGCAGGCTGCACGAAACCTAAGCGTGAACGCCTCAAGCATGAACTACAAGAACCCTGTTGGCTCCAAAGTGGATATCAGTGCTTTATTTGTTACTCACACATGGGACATAGGCACCGTTGATGAGCCAGTACTTATTACCCATCCATAGCTGCTTGAGAAGATAGTGGTGAGGTGCTATTTAGAATATCATTCAGAAACATCAAACTCTGGAAACATGTAGCATGGGGTCTGACAAGAGGAACAGGCATCGCTATCAGAAATGTATTGGCAAGATTGGGGCAGAGGAGAATGAAAGCACATCAACAATGTCCACAGAGGTAGACAAAGATAAAGGAATAGTAAAGCTGTTATGATTATAGAAGGGAAGAGTGCACTACAGTTGTAGTCAAAGTGTATTTGTGGGGGCCATGGCCAAATATCGGAGGGTGGGATTCAAGTTCACTCCAGAACCTGGAAAATTGAGCATTTAGATGGATGGAAACAACATATTCTTGGAACATGAGGGAAAGGCAAACAAAGATTGGGCACACATTTATGAGGATGGGGGTCTCCAGCACAAGCTTATTTAGGAGCAAGAAGAAAAAAAAGGAGGCAGTTACGATGTCAATTTTTGAGTCCGAACTCTCCGAACCTGGCAACATCCTTGTAAATCTTTTCTGAACCCTTTCAAGTTCACACAACATCTTTCCTTTGGAGGGAGACCAGAACTGTACACAGCATTCCAAAAGTGGCCGAACCAATGTCTTGCACAGCCCAACATGATATTCCAACTCACATACTAATGCGCTAACCAATAAAGGGAAGCATACCAAATGCCTTCTTCACTGTCCTATCTACCTGTGACTCCACTTTCAAGAAACTATGAATATGCACTCCAAAGTTTCTGTTCAGCAACATTCCCCAGGACCTTACCATTAAGTGTGTAAATGCTACCCTGATTTTCCCTTCCAATATACATTTATATCTGGGTCCCTCTGGGTCCCACCCCCACAACTTAGTTTAAATCCGCCTGAGCAGCTCGAGCAAATCTCCCCACCACTATGTTAGTCCCCTTTTAATTCAGGTGCAATCTGCCCTTCCGAAAGAGATCTCTACCTCAGAAGAGATTCCAATGACCCAAAAATGTGAACCCTTCTCCCCTGTACCAGCTCCTCAGCCATGCATTCATTTGCCCCATCCTCTCATTGCTATCTTCACTAGCTCGTGGCACCGGGAGTAATGCAGATACAACTACCCTTGAGAACCTCTTTTTTTAAAAAAATTCCTGCCTAACGCCCTGCATTCTTGCCTCAGATTCTCATCCTTTTCTCTTCCTATGTCGTTAGCTCCAATGTGTACGACTACACCCTGCTGGCTCCTCTCCCCTTTGAGAATATTCTGCACCTTCTCAGAGATATCCTTGATCCTGACACAAGGCTGGCAACATACCATTCTGATTTCTCAGCATCAGTTACAGAAATGTCTGTCTCTGCCTATGACTGAGAGTCCCCTATCACAAACGATTACTTGGAACCTGGCACATCCATTTTTATATTAGAGTCAATCCTGGTACCAGAAACCTGACTATGCATGTTACATTCCCCCCCCCCCGCCCACTATAGGAATTGCAAGCAAATATTTCCTGCAGACGTAATCATCAGTAACATGGAAACTCTTCCTAATCTCCCATATCCGACAGGGAGAACACACTCTATTTAAGGCCCTCTTTACACCTTAACTAGTTATAGGCCCAGAAAATACTGCACAATCTTACTGCTCTAAAAAGCACAGTTCCAGGCTACCTTAGTATCTATATTTTATATTTTTAAAGTTTAATTAAGAGGCAGATCTCAATAAAACGCATAATAAAAAAGAAACCATTCTACTGACTATTGTAGCTTTTCAAAGTTCACAGTAAGGCTACACTTTAAAAAGCCACTTTGCTGCTCCCCTGCTTTGAGCTCTCCCACACATGTTTCATCAAGGTCACCTGTGAATCTCGCTGTTATTAATTTTTCTTATAAGAACTGGGATGTCCACAGATACTTGAAATCAAAAGCAGAGGCAGTAGCTGTGCAGACACTGCTGGGTCAGACAGCAGTGTCAGTTTCTTTCTCTGCTTGAAGCCCTTCCCATGTGGTCACTGCCACAGCTTTTGTCTAACTTCCTCTGCTTTTAAAGATTTCCTCCTTTTCCACCCCCACCAAGTTCTGAAACAATGCAACAGCTTATAAAACAGTAGTTACTGCTCAAACATTTGAGGATATCAGCTCCAACACTGAAAATACCTAAAAAAACTCTTACAGCTACAACATTTTCCCAACCTCTATCTCTGAATACCTGTTCTGATGCCATGCAGAACAATCACATGATAATGGCTGATGGAGATTAATTCAATTGATCTGGAATTGCAAGTTGGTCTCAAAATGGTGACCATCATCTGATTGTTTTAAAACTCCCATCAGGTTCACGAATGCCCCTCTGAAAAGGAGATTGCTATCCTTAACCAGTCTGGCCTACATAAATTATCCACATGCGCAAGTGGTTGCCTTGTATCTGTCCTCAGTTCAAGGGCATAGAACATAACAGCGCAGTACAGACAGTTCGGCCTTCAATGTTGCACCAACCTGGGGAACCAATCTGAAGCCTACCTCCCATGTATGATTCCTCCCATGTAAGATTCCATTTTCATCCATATGTCTATCCAATGACCATTTAAATGCCTTTAAAGTTGACAAGTCTACTACTGTTGTAGGCAGGGCATTCCACGCCCCTACTACTGAGTAAAGACATCTGTCCTATATCTCTCACCCTTCAATTTAAAGCTATGTCCCGTCGTGCTGGCCATCACCATCCGAGGAAAAAAGCTCTCACTGTCCATCCAATCTAATGAGAGGGGAAAGGTTTAGGGGAGATATACATGGAAAGTTCTTCAAGCAGACTGTGGTGGGTGGCTGGAATGCCAGTGGAGGTGGTGGGGGCAGGAACAATAGTGTCATTTAAGATGTGGATGTAGGTTTGCTCGCTGAGCTGGAAGGTTCATTTTCAGACATTTCATCACCATACGAGGTAACATCACCAGTCAGACTCAGGGTGAAGCACTCGTGGTATGCCTGCTTTCTATTTATGTGTTGAGGTTTCCTTGGGTTGGCTGACAGCATTTTTCAGTGTGACGGCATTTCCTGTTCTTTTTCTCAGGGAGTGGTAATTGTCATTGTGTTTGTTGATAGAGTTCCAGTTGGAATGCCATGCTTCTCGGAAATCTTGTGCGTGTCTCTGTTTGGCTTGTCCTAGGATGGATGTGTTGTCCCAGTCGAAGTGGTGCCCTTCCTCATCTGTATGTAAGGATAGTGGGTCATGTCTTTTTTTGTGGCTAGTTGATGTTCATGTATCCTTAGTGGTTAGGTTTATGCCTGTTTGTCCAATGTAGTGTTTGTTACTGTTCTTGCAAGGTATTTTGTAAATGACATTAGTTTTGCTTGTTGACCTTATAGGGTCTTTCAAGTTCATTAGCTGCTGTTTTACTGTGTTGGTGGGTTTGTGGGCTACCATGATGCCAAGAGGTCTGAATAGTCTGGCAGTCATTTTCAAGATGTCTTTGACATAGGGAAGAGTGGCTATAGTTTCTGGACAGGTTTTGCCCGCTTGTTGGGATTTGTTCTGAGAAAATCGGCGGACTATATTTACTGGGTACCGGTCCTTTTTGAATACACTGCATCTAACAGACTGTGAAAACACATCCATCCTAGGACAAGCCAATTGGAGACATGTATGAGAATTCCTAGAAGCATGGCATTCCAACCAGAACTCTATCAACAAACACGTTGACTTGGATCCCATTTACAATCCTTGGAGAAAAAGAACAGGAAATAACACAGTAAATTACATCAGCAACCCAAGGAAACCTAAACATACTAATAGAAAGCAGGCCATGTCACCAGTGCTTCATCTGGAGGCTTACTGATGTTACCTAATATGGTGACAAAATGTCTGAAAACAAAGCTTCCAACTCAGCAAGCAAACCTACATCCAGAACCTCAACCTGAGCTACAAATCTTCTCAAAACCTGCTAACATTTAAGATATGTCTAGATAGATACATGAATGGTCAGGGAGCAAAGGGATATAGATCCTTAGAAAATAGGCAGCAGATTTAGATAGAGGATATGGATTGGCGCAAGCTTAGAGGGCTGAAGGCCCTGTTACTGTGCTGTAATGTTCTTTGTTCTCGGATTATATGTCTCAATTAAGTCAATTTTCAACCTCCTTCTCTCTCATGAAAACAGTGTCAAGTCTCTCAGCCTTTCCTCATAAAACCTTCCCTCCATCCCAGGCAACATCCTAGTAAATTGCCTCTGCACCCTTTCCAAAGCTTTCACATCCTTCCTATAATGCGGTAACCAGAACTGCACACTATACTCCAACTGTGGCCGCACCAGAGTTTTGTACAACTGCAGTATGACCTCACGGCCCTGAAACTCAATCCCTCTACCAAAACAAAGCTAACACAACATACGCCTTCTTAACAACCTTAAGTGGCAACTTTCAGGTATCTATGCACATGGACACAGATCTCTCTGCCCATTTACACTGCCAAGAATCTTACCATTAGCCCAGTAATCTTTATTCCTGTTGCTCTAAAGTGAATCACCTCACTTTTCCGCATTAAATTCCATTTGCCACCTCTCAGCCCAGCTCTGCAGCTTATCTATGTCCCGCTGTTATCTGTGACATTCTAGAGCATTACCCACAACTGCACTGACCTTAGTGTCACCTGCAAATTTACTAACCCATCAATCTATGCCCTCATCCACGTCACTTGTCAAAATGACAAACAGTGGCCCCAAAACAGATCTTTGCATTACACCACTAGTAGCTGAACTCCAGGATGAACATTTCCTATCCGCCATCACCCTTTCAGCTAGCCAATTTCTTATCCAAACCGCTAAATCAACCTCAATCCCACGCCTCCGTATTTTGTGCAATAGCTTACCGTGGGATCCTTATCAAATGCCTTACCAAAATCCATATATACCACATCAACTGCTTTACCCTCATCCACCTGTTTGGTCACCTTCTCAAAGAACTCTAAGGTTTGTGAGACACGACTACCTTCACAAAACCATGTTGACTATTTCTAATCAATTTATTCCTCTCTGGATGATTATAAATCCTATCTCTTAGAACCTTTCGAACACATTACTCATTGATCTGTAACTACCAGGGTTGTCTCATTTTCCAGTCTTCCAGCACTATTCCTGCAGACAACGGTGACAAAGGTCAAAGCCAAAGGCTTGACAATCTCCTCCATGACTTCAGAGAATCATAGGAAAAATCCTATCCGGCCCAGGGGACTTAACTATTCTCACACTTTCCAAAATTTCTAACACCTTCTCCTTGTGAACCGCAATCCCATCTAGTCTAGTAGCCTGTATCTCAGTTCTCCTTGACAACATTGTCTTTTTCTGAAGTGAATACTGACGAAAAATATTCATTTAGCGCTTCCCCTACCTCCTCTGACTCCATGCACAACTTCCCACTACTGTCCCTTGATTGGGCCTAATCTTTCTCTAGTCATTCTTTTATATGACATACCTATATAAAGTTTTAGGGTTTTCCTTGATCCTATCTGCCAACGACTTCTCATGTCCCCTCCTGGCTCTTCTTAGCTCTCCCTTTAGGTCTTTCCTGGCTAGCTTGTAACTCAAGCACCCTCACTGAGCCTTCACATCTCATTCCAACATAGGCCTTCTTCTTCCTTTTGACAAGAGATTCAACTATTTTAGTAAACCACAGCTGCCTTACTCGTCCCTGTCTGACAGTTACATAATTATCAAGGACACGTAGTAGCTGCTCATTGAATAAGCTCCATATTTCAATTATGCTCACTCCCTGCAATTTCCATCCCCATCCTAAATCTTACCTAATTACATCATAAGTGCCTTTCCCCCAGCACTAATTCTTGCCTTGTAGTATATACCTATCCCTTTCCATTGCTAAACTAAACATAACTGAGTTGTGGTCACTATCACCAAAGTGCGCACCTACCTCCAAATCTAACACCTGGCTGAGTTAATTACCCAGTACCAAAGCCAATGTGGCATCGCCCCTTGTTGGCCTGTCTACATACTGTGTCAAGATGCCCTCCTGCACACATTGCACAAAAAACTGACCTGTCTAAAATACTCGTACTTCCAGTCAATATTTTCAAAGTTAAAGACCCCTGAACAACTATTTTGTTATTCTTTTCTTCAGAATCATCTTTGCTATCTTTTCCACTACATCTCTGGAACTATTCAGAGGCCTATAGAAAACTTCCAACAGGGTTACTTCTCCTTTCCTGTTTCTAACCTCAGCCCATACTACCTCAGTAGACGAGTCCTCAAACATTCTTACTGCCCCTGTAACCCTGTCCTTGACTAACAATGCCACTCCCCTCTCTCTTTTACCATCTTCTCTGCTCTTACTGAAACATCCAAATCCCGGAACCCGCAACAACCATTCCTGTCCCTGTTCTATCCATGTCTCTGAAATGGCCACAACATCGAAGTCCCAGGTACCAACCCATGCTGCAGGTTCACCCACCTTATTCCAGATGCTCCTGGCATTGAAGTAGACACACTTCAAACCACCTTCCTGCTCGTCAGTGAATTCTTGTAACCTTGAAACCATATTTCTGATCTCAGTACTCTCAACCTCCTGGACACTGGAATTACAATTTAGGTTCCCATCCCCTCGCTGAATTAGTTTAACTAACCTCCACCCCCAGGATATTGGTAACCCTCTGGTTCAGGTGTAGACCATCCTGTTTATAGAGGTCCCACCTAGCCCAGAATGAGTGCCAATTAGCAACAGGCAAAAAAAAAAGATCGCCACATCAGTGATAGTCACATCATAACAAGTTAGGAACCTCAGACTCAGGAGGTCTGAGAATTAATCGCTCCAGGTACTTGAAATAGCTTGACTGATGCTGAAAATCTAAGTGGTCATTCTAAACCCCTTCTTCACTATCCTATGTACCTGAGACTCTACTTTCAAGAAACTATGAACCAGTACTCCAAGGTCTCTTTGTTCAGCAATGCTCCCCAGGACCTTGCCATTACGTCTTAATTTGCCTTTCCAAAATGCAGCACCTCACATTTATCTAAATTAAATCCCATCTGCCATTCCTCAGCCCATTGGCCCATCTGATCAAGATTCTGCTGTAATCAGAGGTAACCTTTGCTGTCCACTACACCTCCAGATTTTGGTGTCATCTGCAAATTTACTAACTATACCTCCTATGTTCACATCCAAATCATTTATATCAATTATGAAAAGCAGTGGACCCAGCGCCAATCCTTGTGGCACACCAGTGGTCACAGGCCTCCAGTCTGAAAAGCAACCCTCCACCACCACCCTCTGTCTTCTATCTTTGAGCTAGCTCTGAATCCAAATGGCTAGTTTGGAATCCAAATGGCTACTTCTCCCTGTATGCCATGTGATCTAACCTTGCTAACTAGTCTACCATGAGAAACCTTATCAAACTCCTTACTGGAGCTGAAAACGTGTTGCTGGAAAAGCACAGCAGGTCAGGCAGCATCCAGGGAACAGGAGAATCGACGTTTCAGGCATAAGCCCTTCTTCAGGAATGTGCCCGAAACTTATGCCCGAAACGTCGATTCTCCTATTCCCTGGATGCTGCCTGACCTGCTGCGCTTTTCCAGCAACACATTTTCAGCTCTGATCTCCAGCATCTGCAGACCATACTTTCTCCTCAAACTTCTTACTGGAGTCTATCTAGATCACATCTACTACTCTGCCCTCATGAATCCTCTTCGTTACTTCTTCAAAATACTCAGGTTTGTGAAATATTATTTCTCATGCACAAAGCCATGTTGGTTACCTCTAATCAGTCCTTGCCTTTCCAAATATGTGTCAATCCTGTCCCTCAGGATTCCCCACATCAACTTGCCCACCACTGATGTTATGCTCATCGGCCTATCATTCCCTGGCTTTTCCTTATCATCTTTCTTAAATAGTCGCACATTAGCCAACCTCAGTCTTCTGGCACCTCACCTGCAACTACTGATGATCCAAATATCTCAGCAAGGGGCCCAGCAATTACTTCTCTAGCTTCCCACAGACTTCTAGGTAGACCTGTTTGGGTTCCAAGGATTTATCCACCTTTATGCTTTAAGACATCCAGCATCACCTCCAATATAATATAGACATTTTTCAAGATGTCACCATTTATTTCCACACATTTGTATCTTCCATGCCTTCCGCCACAGTAAACACTGATGCAAAATACTCGTTTAATATCTCCATCTCCTGCCTCGCTGATCTTTGAGGGGCCCTATTCTCTCTATAGTTACCGTTTTGTCCTTAATGTTTTTACAAAATCCCTTTGGATTCTCTTTAACCCTATGTGACAAAGTATCTCATGTCCCCTTTTTGCCCTCCTAATTTCCCTCTTAAGTATGCTCCTACTGCCTTTATACTTAAAGATTCACTTGATCTCTACTGACATTTGCTTCCTTCTTTTTACTCAAAACCTCAATTGCTCTAGTCATCCCTTTGGAAGGAAGAGAGGGGATGAATATTATTCAAATGGAGAAAGCCTGCAGAGAAAAAGTGCTGCACACCGGGATGCAGAGCCCTATCAAACCCAGAACATAAATCCTTTTTTCCTCAACATATGCTGTCAGAGCTGCTGAGCTTCTCCGGCATTTTCTGATTTTGTTAGCATGTGGGGATATAAGCAAACTGAGATTGAACCAATGTCATATGACAGTTAAAAATATAAGAGAACAGCTTATCTGCTTGAGTTCAAATCGTGCAAGTTAAAATTTGTTTCTATTGCTAGTAGGGTTACGTGACAGACAGTGTTGAAGAGCTTATCTAAACATGTACACAAGCTATCACAAGCTGAACCTAACTTTTTTAGATTAGATTACATTAGATTACATTACAGTGTGGAAACAGGCCCTTCGGCCCAACAAGTCCACACCGACCCGCCGAAGCGAAACCCACCCATACCCCTACATTTACCCCTTACCTAACACTACGGGCAATTTAGCATGGCCAATTCACCTGACCCTGCACATCTTTTGGACTGTGGGAGGAAACCGGAGCACCCGGAGGAAACCCACGCAGACACGGGGAGAACGTGCAAACTCCACACAGTCAGTCGCCTGAGGCGGGAATTGAACCCGGGTCTCAGGCGCTGTGAGGCAGCAGTGCTAACCACTGTGCCACCGTGCCGCCCACTGATGTCACAAGGATTCAAGTGAAGTGACTTACTGACACTACACCTAGTATTCACTACACCTAGAATACGCTGAACAATTGTGGTACTCTTATGTAACAAAAGATATGCTGACATTGCAGACAATCCAGAAAAGGTTGACTACATTGAGCCCAGATAGGAAGGTATATGATGAGAGGTTGAGTAGCTTGGGCCTGTACTCATTGGAGCTCAATGAATAAATGTGACTTCTTGAAATATACAACATTCTTGAGGTGGAGGGGGCTGACAGTGTAGATGCACAGTGGTTGTTTTTCCTTGTGGAACAGTCTAGGATCAGAGTAAGGAACCTCTCATTACATACAGAGATAAGGAATTTCCCTCTCAGAAGGTAGTGTACCTAAGCAATTCTTTACTGCAGAGGGTTGGTTTGGGGCAGAACACTGGGTCAGTTTCTTCAAGGCGGAGGTAAATAGATTTCTTAATCAAAAGGGAATCAAAGGTTAAGGGGATAAAGCAGAAAATGGAGTTGAGAATTATCACTACTGCTCCTACATTTTATGGTCCTCTTATGGAAACAAGTAAAATCTACAAGACATTGAGGGCACGGATCAACAAATAAATATTGATTAGCTATTACTCAATGGACTGCATTAGAATATAAACTTCTGAAGAAGGAATTTCCAAGGGGCTTTCACCCCTGTGGGATGGAAGTAGTAACTTATTCAAACATAAATGCTGAACAATTGATAAAGAACTAATTTTTGAACTTTGGTGATCACCCAAGTGTTATGAAGTACTTGCACTGTACCTTTAAGAGAGAGTGAATGCTGTTCTGAACTGAGATTACAAGCACCTGTGTATAAGACTAGTTGGCAGTCCCAGAGCGTACTGGAAAACTGAAAATATGTAACATTTGGCTGTTAAATGTATACCTGAGTTTTGGTTGCAATTTTGATAACACATTGAATTTAACCAGCTTAAAATTATGCCCCAGGATACTAAAACCCAATCGAGTTTAAATTTGTTTTGCCAACATCAAACCAAAGAGACAGTCTGATGCTTTTTTTTGGGGTGGGGGGGGGGGTAAACCTTTCAAAAACTGGTCAGAGAGCAACTACCATCAAGAGAGAAACGCACGGAGAGTTGACACCTTGCTCTCCAATAAATAAGGAAACACACACTTTCAAAGGTACCTTTTCATCTGAAACATATTCACAGTAAAAAGACAGACAGCGACCAGGGAGATCTTCGGTCACAAGAAAGACACAGAAGACAACAGCAGCTATGTGGCTTTGAAATTTAAGTTGGTCTAATTTTACTAAGTGTCTTATGGGAACATTGTATTGTTATAGAGTTGGAGGCATATAAGAAGCAGTTAAGAAAAAAATGGGGGCTTAGAGTTGTGAATAGCTGTTTAATGTTCACTATGAAAGTTAAAAAATAAATTGATGTTATTTTCTTTAAATAATGGAATTTGAGAGTTCTCTGTCACTCATTTTCACAAACCACGAGGCAAGGTGAACTTTCCTGGGTGTTTGGTTTAATTAAGAAAGGTTCACCGCCATGTCGTAACACAAGTCCATGAGAAAGATCAAAATAGTGATCAAAATTAACAACACAAGCTCTGAAATTTGTAACTTTTAAAAAATAATTTCTCCTCATACCCTCCTGAGGTGCAGCCCCTGCACATCCATATATATGGAAATGATCAAAGGATAAAGTACTTACTTTTCTAATATCTTCTAAACTATGAATTTCTGGAGAAAGTCCTCCATGAACACAAAGAAACTGCTGGTTTAGAAGCGCAGCAAGAGGAAGGCAGTCAAAAGCATCCATACAAGCATCGTATACTCTTTCGGAATACTTGATTTTACCTATTTTTAAAAAAGGATAGATTAATAACCTAGTCTTGCATTTGTGCTTATTAAAAACTACTATAAATAAATATTCATATTTATCTGCATACCATTGGTAACATTTGCTGACATTCCTCTTTCCCTCCCACTAGGAGATCTTTTGTAATATTTACTCATAAGGTTTCCAAACAGACAGCTTCAACTGCATAGATCTTGCTACTATTATAACGTCATACCAGACAATAGTTTGTGTTTCTTCTTCCTCTTCCCCCCCCCTCCTTTTTGTTTTTAAGATTTAGATTCCCTACGGCGTGGAAACAGCCCCTTCGGCCCAACAGGTCCACACCGACCCTCCAAAGAGTAACCCATCCAGACCCAGTCCCTTATCCTATATTTACCCCTGACTAAGTCATCTAACACTATGGGTAATTTAGCATGGCTAATTCATCTGACCTACACATCTTTGGATTATGGGAGGAAACTGGAACATCCAGAGGAAACCCCACAGGGAGAATATGCAAACTCCACACAGTGGTTACGTGGGCGGCACGGTGGCACAGTGGTAAGCACTGCTGCCTCACAGCGCCAGAGACCCGGGTTCAATTCCCGCCTCAGGCGACTGACTGTGTGGAGTTTGCACATTCTCCCCATGTCTGCGTGGGTTTCCTCCGGGTGCTCCGGTTTCCTCCCACACTCCAAAAATGTGCAGGTTAGGTGAATTGGCCACACTAAATTGCCTGTAGTGTTGTTAGGTGCAGGGGTAAATGTAGGGGTATGGGTGGGTTGCGCTTCGGCGGGTCAGTGTGGACTTGTTGGGCCAAAGGGCCTGTTTCCACACTGTAATGTAATCTAAAAAAAGTTGCCCGAGGCAGGAATCGAACCCTATTCCCTGAGCCACCGTGCCACCCTCATGACATTTTTTTTGTTGATTGATATAACTCCCAAATAACCCAAGACACTGAGTCAGTTAGGACTATATTCACTGGAGCTAACTCCCAAATAACCCAAGACACTGAGTCAGTTAGGACTATATTCACTGGAGCTTGAAGAAAAGTTTGACCTTATAAAAACCTACAACATCCTAACAGGATTAGACAGGGTAAATGTGGAAGGATATTCTCAATGACTGGTGAGTCCAGAACCAAGGGTCACAATCTAAGGACCGGGTAGGCAATTTAGGACTGAGATGGATAAAAAGGTTTTCACCCAAAGTGTGGTAAGTTGAAATTCTCTGCCACAGAATTGAATGTTTGAGGAGTTAAACAACAGTTTCTAGGTTTTAAGATATCAAAGGGTATGGGGAAAAAAGCAGGAACAATGGTCTAAAATAATACTTCCCATGTAGGAAATGGGTAGTGGGAGTGAGCCAAGACACACAACCACAAGGCACCCAACAGCTTTGCTCGATGTTATCCTCAACTTGCATTCTAACATTCCAGGACTGACAGCCTGACAGATTTAAGGCCAAGCGTCATTGCAACCACAACCAATTAATTTCAAAAGAGACTGGAATTAAAAGCAAGGTCCTGCCATTCTTTGTGAAATGGGCACACTCTGCTGCAAATCAGCTCAGCTATACACTTTATGGCCCGTCACAAGAAATAATTTTCCCATCCCATAAGGAGAGGAAACTCCACTATGAACTATTCTACCTCGGAGGCCAATCACCAACAAAGCAACTCCAGTGTCCCAAAGACGAGACTAAAAGGCAACCCTCAAAAATTTGACTTGGATGCACAAGTATCAAAGAGCTATCCAATACAGTTGTTATCAACCATATGGGAAAAACCTTCCCCATAAAAGTTAAGGAAAAACAACCTTAATTATTCAATTCACTGTTTCTGTGACCGGGCTATGGAGACTGAAGATTAACCATTTCAGGCTCTATGCAAATATCACAGTGTTACTGTTTGCCCATTTTTAACAACTGCAGAACTGTACAGTCCTCCCAGTCTACAGTAACCACAGGGCATACCTTAGAATTAGGATCTTATCACCTACCATCTAGAACTTAGTACAACTACAGAGTACAAGTCATGAACTTAGCCTCAAAATAGTGCAACAGAACTTAACAGTTACTTACATTCTTGTTTAAAGGTGAAATATTCTGTGAGGTGTCGGCATTCATGATTCCCGCGTAAAAGGAACAATGTATTTGGGTACAGAATTTTAAGAGCCCACAAGTAGAGTACACACTGTAAAGAAAAACACCTAATTAGGATTCAGGTTAGCATATTCAACAGCTTGCCTCAAACTACTGTTAAAGTAACTCAGGAGTTACAAGATACAGTTAACTTCAATACTTCAGATGCTGCAATGTATATTTGACTTGCACTTTACACTTGACTGGTGATTTGTGTCAAACTTCTGTTTAAAAATTGTTGATGGATATCAGTGCCAGACAGCGGGAAAGACTTAGCATTTCCTAGTCTTCGAGTCATTAACGCCAGCATAAATTAGTCCCACGAAGGTTTGCTTGACAGTGCCCTCCAAGCCATTTCCAGGAATGAGGACAAAGGGTTTTTGAAGAAGAACTCAGACTAGGAATTCTGCAGTTAACAACTCATCTCTGACTTCAGCCTTGAAGGTGGCTGATAGAGGTTTATTGGAAAAGAGTCACAGACCCTCCATTGCTGGATAGGTGCAGTTGTAATAATATTCAAGAAACTTGACACCATTAGAACAACCAGGTTTGATTGTTACTTCATCCACAAACATTCAATGTTCACTCCTTTCAGCGCTAATGCACAGTGGTACATCTCATGCACCACCCACGAGATGTACTGTCATAACTTACCAAGGCTTATTTGACAGTGCCCTCCTAACCTGCGACCTTTATCTCCGAGGAAGCCGCGGTCAGCAAGTACGTGGAAACACCACTACCTACAAGTTTCCCTCCAAGCTACACAACATCCAGTCTTGGAACTATCTTGTCGTTTCTTTATCACCACTGGGTCAAAATCCTGACACTTACTTACTTAACAACACTATGCATATTTACAAAGGACTGTCATAGTTAAAGGCAGCACAACAGTAACTTTCTCAAAGAAATTTGGTACAGGGAGAAAATGGTCCAGCCAATTTCATCTATGTCGCATGATTGAATTTAAAAAATAGTCTTGAAGATCCTTCTGGATCCACAGAGCAAAAAACATTAAGACTACATTATATGTGAGAAGAATGTTTCACTGGATCTTGCAATTGCACTGGGAACTCCTCCACTAAATACTCCTGGCACAGGTACAGCACTAATTAGAAACAGCATGAAGGTCCCTTTACTGTTCTAAGACAGACACAGCATGGGTCAGATATGGGTGAAGCTTCCTCTAGTAGGGAGAGAGCAAAAACCAGTGTGCCAATACTGGAGAGATGGAAACAGTGAATTATGACTTTTAAAATAGATATCTGATCAGACAAAAGATATCTAATTATATAACATTGTTATGACCTTAGGACACAAACTACCCAGAGACATTAAATATATTTTTAAAAAGAGTCAACTACTTAAATGTAGCATTTATTTCAGACAAGTTTAGGGAAGATTAGCAGAGGTGAATCATAGAATCCCTACAGTGTGGAAACAGGCCCTTCAGCTCAACAAGCCCACATTGACCCTCCAAAGAGTAACCCAGCCAGATCCATTCCCCTAACCTTATATTTACCCTGACTAATGCATCTAACCTACACATCCCTGAACACTATGGGCAATTTAGCATGACCAATTCACCTAACCTGCACATCTTTGGGCTATGGGAGGAAAACCACACAGATATGAGGAGAATGTGCAAATCCCACACGAGTTCAAAGTTGAGAATTTTTAATAGATATTGGTCACCGCATTATAGGAAGGATATGGAAGCTTTGGAAAGGGTTCAGAGGAGATTTATTAGGATGTTACCCGGTATGGTCTTACGAGGGAAGGCTGAGGGACTGGAGGCTGTTTTTGTTAGAAAGAAGGTTGAGAGGTAACTTAATTGAGATCTAAGAATCAGAGGGTTAGATTGATTGGACAGTGAGAGCCTTTTTCCTTGGATTATGGCAGCTAGCACGAGGAGACATAGCTTTAGATTGAGGGATGATAGATAAAGGACAGATGTCAGAGGTAGTTTCTTTACTCCGTAGTAAGGTTGTGGAATGCACTGCCTGCAACAATAGTAGACTTGCCAACTCTCAGGACATTTAAATGGTATTGGATAGGCATATGGACGAGAATGGAATAGTGTAGGTTAGATGAGCTTCAGATTGATTTCTCAGGTCGGCGCAACATTGAGGGCTGAAGGGCTGGCACTGCCCTGTAATGTTCTATAAGGAGAAACTGTTGCTGCCAGGTGACCAGAAAAAACCTAATTAGGATAAATGGCAAAAGAACCAGTAAAGTGAGACATGAATTTAGTTCTAAATGTATCAAATTGCTCTTCTTTGGCAGCTCCTCACGATTGAGGGTGTTCTAGGATTCACTTCCTGAAAATGGTGGTGGAAGATGATTCAGTAGCAATTTTCAGAAAGGCAAATGGACATACAAGTGAAAAAGAAAATTAGCAGGGCTAAAGGAAAGAGCAGGAAAGTCTAAGGGGTAGCTGTTTCAAACAAGGGGCTGAATGCCCTCTTTCAGTACTATGATTCCAGAACAGTTTCTCTTTAGAGAAGCATGCCACCAATATCAGTGGGCACAGTTAAAGTGTATGAAAACAAAAATGCATGCAAAAAAATTTAAGTCAGATTTGGTTAGCAGCGTTGAGTGCGGAAAACTTAGTGTCATCCTATTCCAAAGGTGATCCAGGCTCCTAAGGGCAGGATGTTAGGAGGCCTCTTCTGGTCACCCTATTATAGGAAGGATATTATTGAACCAAAGAGAATTTGTAGAATCCCTACAGTATAGAAACAGGCCCTTCGGCCCAACAAGTCCACACCAACCCTCTGAAGAGTAGCCCACCCAGACCCGTTCCCCTAACCTATTGTCCTACATTTACCAGAACTAATGCACCAGCCCTACACATCCCTGAACACTATGGGCAATTTAGCATGACCAATTCACCTAACCTGCACATCTTTGGACTGTAAGAGGAAATTGCAGCACCCGGAGGAAACACACAGATACGGGGAGAATGTGCAAACTTCACACAGACAATCGCCTGAAGCTAGAATCGAACCCAGGTCCTGGCGCTGATAGGCAGCAGTGCTAACCACTGAGCCACCATGCCACATCTAGTCCAGTATTTACCAGGATGTTGGCAGAAATGAGAGTTTGAGTTAAGGAGAGGCTGGATAAACTGGGACATTTTTCCAGAACAGCGTAAGATGTTGAGGGGCCACCTTATAGATTTATAAAATGAGGAGAGAGGATAAAGTGAATAGTTGTCTTTTCCCTAGGGTGGGGGATTTTCAAGATTAGGAGGCTTTTTGTTTTTTCTTTAAAAAGGTGAGAGGAGAAAAACTAAAGAGACATGTGCGGCTTTTTTTTAAAAAAACACAATTGTTCATGAGTGGAATGAACTTTCAGAGGAAGCAGTGTTTACAGATACAGTTACATCATTTAAACGGCAAAAGTGAGGACTGCAGATGCTGGAAACCAGAGTTTAAATCAGAGTGGCGTTGGAAACGCACAGCAGGTCAGGCAGCATCCGAGGAGCAGGAAAATCGACGTTTCGGCTCTATTCCTGATGAAGGGCTTTTGCCCGAAACATCGATTTTCCTGCTCCTCAGACGCTGCCTGACCTGCTGTGCTTTTCCACCACCATTACATCATTTAAAAGACATTTTGACAGGTACATGAATAATAAACTTTGAGCACAGGAAGGTGGGACAGTTTGAGATTATGGTTAGCATGGATTGGTAGGACTGAAGGGCATGTTGCCACGCTGTATGACTGAGTCTAGAAATTGCAGGCATCTGGCATAATCATCCTCAGGATTCTAACTCTCAAATTTAAATTTCTGTACCTACAGGTCAGTTGACACTTAACTGTCTGTCAAGTAAAATTAAGAGCAATTTTCTTGTCTTCTGTTAACGAAGTGCTTAGATATATTAATATTGTATAAACTGGAGATAATTTTCTCAGAGGTGAGACAGCAATTAGCTGTTGTGGTCTATGGCAATGGACATGTAAGCAAAGATATCTGCAAGTCCTGAAAGATGTTTGTAGATTAGGAAACAGTAGATCAGGACTTGATAGGTGGCAATATCGGATTTACTTGCCCATTCACATTTGAGATTAGAAAGGGAAGTTAATGCTTGACTAATAAGCTATGACAGGAGAGGAGCTCACTGTTAGGCATTGGCATTAATTCTAAGACAGATGGGTCCTCCTCTGTGAGGACAGCTACATCAGAACAGGGATAGCGCAAACAGCAACATGCTTGAAAATGCAAGTGGTAAGGTATTAGATTAAAATGGACAAGACCTGGGAAGAAACAACCAACCAGGAACAGTTAACAGATACGGGTGAAATAATTAGCGATAATTTTCATGCAGAAACAATTTAGCCAAGGGGCTATGAGGAATAAAACAAATGGGTGATATATGAACAGGGAGATACTGAAGAGAAGACAGGGAGTACAATAGTCATTAAAAATGCTGTGTTTAATAAAGTAAAAATCAAATAAACTGGACAAATTATAAATAAATATTTTACTATTTTTCACAAACAGTAATTGACGTCAGCTACATGAATTTAAAATCTGAGATGGCTGATATTTTAAGATATTAAATTTTAGAGCATAAAAGAGGAGTTCTATCACAGATTAGTTATAATCTCATTAAATAGAGGAAATATCTAATCACCTAAATAGTTGACTCCTATTTACACGTTACAGGAAGATCTAGACTTCAATCAAAATCTGGCTCCAATCTAGATGAAAAGGGGGGAAAAATACTGGCACAAAAATTCAATTCAGATGGGATGGAGAAAGTATGGAAAAAGTGAATTAACAGATGGAGTAGCAACAATGGCATATGTTCTCTGTTATGCCAATGTAGATAAGGAAGGAATACAGAATGACATAGAAGTTCAAAGATTATAAAAAGGTCTTTTTTTTTTAAAAAGGGTGTTTTACAATCTCCAAATTGTGAACACGGAATCAAAGAGGAAATCTGCAGTCAGGCTAGAAACAAGAATGGAAATAAAATTGTTTGGGAGACTTTAATTAGCTCTTATTAATTGAGACAGTGAGATTAAACATGGAAGAGAGAATAACGTAACAAAAACATGCATAGGACTACTTCAAGCAGTACCTTAACCAGTGTATGAGGGCAAAGATTCTGTTCAACCTGGGAAACTGTCCCAAAAAGACAAGGTTCAATTCATTTAAGGTGTGGTTGGAGCCTTACAGCCAGTTCTGGAGCCAGGATCAATATAGTCAGAGCGCTTCCATTCTTGAACACTGTGCATTAAACTCTACACAGACTACTTGGGGGAGCACTAACTGAGAATCCGATGAGGCTGATTGTTCATAGCAGAATCTGCAGAACTATACTCTTGTCAAATGTGGGCCAGGATTTGAGCATACCAGATTTGGCACATGCTGACATCCCTCACCTGTAAAAGCTACCTCTCTGTCAGTGAACTTTGCTGACATTTTAAATTTGGTTCCAGTATAATTGCTGACACGTGTCCAATCACAGAATCACATCAATTGATGGATATGTTGTCTACATGGTTGCCAGCACAGGCTGGTTGAGCATGATCAACATGTTAGCCTTTGCAATTGAACAGAACATGCTGTTTGTTACAGTCCAACAGTCAATGGGATGTATAGCCCATATACTTGGCATCACATTGGTGGTGAAATTTGCATCCCAATACTCATTTGTATGGTTAGGGACAATGTCCATTTGGCTACACTGCAAATTCCTGTTAATGAAGAAAAACAACTCATCAGTTTATTGCCATGCTGCAGCTTGAGACCGCTAACTTCACCTGTTTTTCACATTTTTGAGGCACTATCCCCTTCCAGGGTAATGAGGTAAACTGGGCACCATTCAAGACGAAAAGTAGCTGATATAGGCCTTTTTGTGAATTTACATAATATACATTGAGTAATGTTTTGATTAGGGTAGTCACTACCGTGCTGGAAAAATATTCTTTGGCCATTTAGCAGTTATACAATATAGAGTGACACAGCTAATTTTTGCAAGTTATGGGCAGAGGAACATGATACTATTAGTTTTCACCATCTGTATGGATGTATTTACCATTAGTACATAAAAACAAATCTAAAAATCTACTCTTCAAATAAAAAGTGCTGCTAAGTGTACCTACATGGATTCTAGCTGTGCCTGTGTTATATTTTGGGATATGTGGACCATTCACATTTCCAAACCTACTCAGTCTCCTTTGCAATTCTTGGTTAGACCACATAGACCACACTTGGAATATTATATTCAGCTCTGGTCACCTCATTATACAAAGGACACTTTAGAGAGGGTGCAGAGGAGATTTACCAAGATGCTGCATGGACTGGAGGGCTTGTCTTATGAAGAAAGGTTGGGGGAGCTAGGGCTTTTCTCAATTGAATGAAGGATGAGAGGTGACTTGATAGTGGTGTACAAGATGATGAGAGGCAAAGATAGAGTGGATAGCCAGAGACTTTTTCCCAGGGCGGAAATGGTTATCACAAGGGGCCATAATTTTCAGAGATAGGTTCCTTACACAGATGGTGGTGGGTGCATGGAATACACTGCCAGCAGTGGTAGTAGAATTACCCAACTTTTGGTTTGCCTCCCCAATGCAGAGAAAACCACACTGAGTTGTGAGTGCACTTAAGTCACTGTCTCATATAGAATGATATTTGGGGCCTTGTGCAGTGAAGAGAGAGATTTAAAAATAAAAGGCAGATGCGACATTAGCATTCCCATGGGAATGTACCATGGGAAGTGGAGGTGCATTAGAGTGATTGAAGTACAGCAGGGTATCGTGGAAGACCAGTCCTTTAGGAATGTTGAAAGGAGAGAGAAGGTTTGGGGGGGGGGGGGGGGGGGGGGGGGGTAATTAAGTTTGGTGGCAGAAATTTCGAAAAGTGAATAATCTGGAGATGGAAAATCTTGAGATGGAAGGGGAGGATGAAGGGAACCCTATCATGATTCGAGGAAACAAAAAAGAGAAGCAGTGAGAGCATAAGTGTGGCTAATGTGACAGGCAGAGTTGAGGGCATTGTCAACTATGGTTGGGGAATTTTTAGTTGAGAGTAAAGGCGTTTCAGCTGTGCTGCTTGGAGTTCACATCATCAGAATAGATTTAATAGAGACAGAGGACCTAGGAGAATGGAATGGAATGGATGTTGGATGTGAAGAAATGCAGTTGAGATAGCTGAGAAAGTTAATAGCCTTCTAATGAATATTAGTTTCTATATTATTGCCCGAAATGGCAGAAGTCAGGGAAGGGTGCAGTCAGAGTTGAACAATAGGAAATGGAGAAATCATGGAAATTCCAGTTCAGGGAGAGGATCAGACATTGCACTAATACAGTCATCAGTGTACCAAGAAGAGTTAGAACACAGTTCAGGCCCTTTGGCCCTCAATGCTGCACCGACTTTCATCCTACTCCAAGATCAAGCTAACCCACATAATCTTCATTTTACTATCATCCATGTATCCACCCACGAGTTGCTTAAATATCCCTAACTTATCTGACTCTACCACCACTGCCGGCAGTGCATTCCACACACCCACCACCCTGTGTAAAGAACCTACCTCTGAAAATTATGGCCCCTTGTGATAGCCATTTCTGCCCTGTGAAAAAGTCTCTGGCTATCCACTTTATCGAGTCACCTCTCCCCCTTCTTTGCTCCAATGAGAAAAGACCCAGCTCCCCTAACCTTTCTTCATAAGACATGCCCTCCAGTCCAGACAGCATCTTGGTAAATCTCCTCCGTATTTTCTGTTTTTATTTCAGATTTCTGGTACCGGCATTTTCTTGCTTTTTGACAGATATCTTGAGCATTTGTGCCAGGTTTCCTTTGTTCTTCCTCAAACCACCCTAAAACAGTACTTTGTTCAAAGAACCAGCATTGAAATGCATCCACTAAATACACAAGAGAAAGTTAGGGCTGGCACAAGAGGTACAAATGAAACTTCAAACACAATACATGTATGTATAACTTGCAAATAACTTCTCTGGCATGGAAAACTAAATTTTACAAGTGTGAAGGCTCAGTTTCTAAGAATTTAATAATGGGACACAGACTTATTTTGTGTCTCTTTTTTTCCCCCTCTTTACTTTGCCTATGTATAATTTTACAATGGATTATTTTAATTTACACTTCCTCATTTAGTCACCATTTCTCAATGGGGATTCTTCAATTTGATTGTTTGAAGAGTCATGCTGCTGCTTGCTGTATTCATAAATCCCTCATCTTCTGCCTCAGGACCCTTCAACCCAATGGCATTAATGTGGACTTCACCAGTTTCCTCATTTCGCCTCCCTCCACCCTATCCCAGTTCAAAACTTCCAGCTCAGCACTGTCCTCATGACCTGTCCCACCTGTCAATCTTCTTTCCCATGTATCTGCTCCACTCTCCTCTCCGACCTATCACCATTATCCCCACCTCCATTCACCTGTTGCACACTCAGCTACCTTCTCCCCGACCCCATCCGATGCTCTCAGCCTCATTCCTGATGCAGGGCTTTTGTCTGAAACTTCGATTTTTCTGTTCCTTGGATGCTACCTATACTGCTATGTTTTTTCAGCACCATTCTAACCTTGACTCTAATCTCCAGCATCTGCAGTACCCACCTCCACCTCACAAATCCCTAATGCAAGCCACCATGCTAAAACTAATCACCACATACCATCAGTTGTCATGTAAAAGCCTACATAAAATCTCTGGACATCCTTGAGCATCAACTACAGACATTTTTCCTTTACCACTGACAACAACAATCAGCCCATGCAGTTTCAGCATTTATTACTGAAATTTGCCAGCCAGGTTCTGGAACTTACTCAAGACCAACAGAAACTGAAAATTTCTAATGTGAAAAGGCATATTTAAGAGAAGATTTGAACATTTAAAAACAAAACTGATGCAATCAGCAGCCTCTAAATAGCAGCAAAAATACGTGATTTAAAAATAAAGATTGTTAGCGTTTCCCTGAAGAATCTTGACTTCTCCATGAGAAAACCCGAGTTGCATATATGCTTTACTAAAGCTGAAAAAAACCTGCATCGACAGGCTATCAGCACCACTTTTTCTAGCGTTTCTCCAATTTTGCTGGAGCAAAGTAATCAACTGTAATACTGTGCTTGAACAATTAGTTACTAAAGAGCTTTGACTGCAGACTATTCACTGCTGCAGGATTGGGGGTAATCTTTCTGTATACATTTTGCTCAACATGCACCTAAATCAGAGGCACAAACAATTAGAAGCAATGACCCTAACTCACAAATCAGAAAAAATGTATGAACCCACCTGCCAGCTGGACAAAGATCAGAATACGGTGTTCCAATTTAATGTCACGCTCAGTTTCATCTGAGTCCCAGCAGTATAGTATCCTTCAATGCAGCTAAACACTATCCTGAACTGTAGCACAAAGCCTGTGTAGTTTAACAGTTCATCAATATCTGATAATATTGAATGGGACTGGAGAACTTAAAACATGTATTTTGGAAAGGGAACAAAAGAAACTGGTACATGATCTAATTCAATAATGAAAATCCAAGCACTTCAACACATCTCATCTTAAGTCCTTTCTTTCCCACCTATTGAGCAAAGCAAAGTCTGCTGACAGAATTACAGTCCTGCTTACCTCTATGCTGAAATACCCTCGGTCCACATAATCACCAAGGAAGAGGTATCTGGTGCTGGCTGGTGACCCTCCTACTTCAAATAACTTCATCATGTCGAAGAACTGACCATGAATGTCACCGCATACTAGAAAAAGAGAACAACTGTATTTTTGACTCAAACCAACATGTACCATTCAAACACTCATCCAGAACATTTGGTGGACAGAAATACTGCCATTTTGTGGCCTCAACAAGGAGTGATGGCAATTAGCAAAAAGCCATAAAAAGACATTAGGTATTTATCACTATTAGACTGACCACACTGATACATACAGCTTGGGGAGGCATGATTCTGCAAATGTAGGTCAAAGCACAGGGACATGCCTCCACAAACCAAGCTGGATTCAACTTGTTCTATTAACGTAATTGTGTATCGCCCTTTAGTCATCTAACCAACTGAATTAATCAATGACTACAGTTAAATAAACAAAACTAAAAAGTCTAAAAATACTCCACAGAAATGGTTTGCACTGCTCCCCCACAGCGCCACAGACCAAGGTTCAATTCTTGCCTCGGGCGACTGTCTGTGTGGAGTTTGCACATTCTCCGTGTGTTTGTGTGGGTTTCTTCCAGATGCTCTGGTTTCCTCCCACAGTCCAGAAGATGTGCAGGTTAGGTGAACTGGCCATGCTAAATTGCCCATTGTGTTCAGGGATGTGTAGGTTAGGTGCATTAGTCAGAGGAAATGTAGAGTAATAGGGAATGAGTCTGGATGGGATGCTCTTCGAAGTGTTGGTGTGGATTTTTTGGTCAAATGCCTTGTTTCCACACTGTAGGGATTCTATGATTCTAAATAGCCAGAAAGTTTAAATCTCATTAGTACAGGTAAATTTACAGTTTAAACAATAAAAGGTGGTTTGCTTTTATTCATGACATTACCATTTACAAAGGCGAACTTCAAAGCCTGGAAATAATGCTGAAAATAACCCTGAACAAAATGGATGAAGGAATGTTAACCTTCAGCTGCTGCTACTCATCTCACACACAGCAATACCTGCTGATCGATTTTAATGTAAAAATTATCATTTTGATTAATAAGATACTAGTTAATAATTGTTTATCATGAGGCTGACACTAGATTGTGCATGCGTGGTAGTGACAAGAACAATAATCACTCAACATCAATCACTTAATTAAAACTAACTGTTTTGCTAACATTAAATACATTAGTTAAAAGGGTTTAGTGCATGACAGCTGATGCAGCACCTATAGTTCCTTGCAGGATTGATCTTGCTGACCAACTTTTCAGTAAACTTGGAGCAAGATGAAAAGCATTAGAATGGTGTCAAAACATAGGTTCACCTTAAGTTATTATTTGTACGATACTGTGCACCTTTGCAGCTTTATCTTTGCTCAAAGGAACATAATTGTTGCAAAATAAGTTAATCAATGTCACCCGGCTTGATTGAACTCTCTCAATACCAGCCTCAACAAGATGTTAGATATAGAACCATGCATCCTTTGTAAAAATTTTTTAAACTAGCACTGGATGCCAAAATTTTAACTACTCTTCCAAATAATAACTTTCTCCATACTTGCAATAATTTCTGGTTCTACTTTGAAGTTTCCAAAATACACTATCTTTTTAACTTCAATTTTTGCTAAAACAAAACAGCACTGGAAAGTGAATTGTAATAAGTTAGCTACATTCACCAAGACATTTGTTCAAACAAAATGTCCAACTTGACAATTTAACTAGAATTTACCTAAAAGAACACATAACAAAAATCAATTAAACCATTTTCACAAAAAGAGATTGGGCAAATCTGTAGCTCAAGACTGAGTTGATAAGATACTTGGGAAATGCAGGCTGATGAAACCAAAGGGAATGTGTTTTTTGTCAAGAATCTGATTAAGTTTTGAACAATTCACAAAAGGATATTTGTATTTTCAATGGGACAGACTATTCAGTCACTTCCTTCAGTTAAGAAAAAGAACAGGCAAGACATTTTCTGCCACCATTTTTTACGTTGCATACTTACCAGAGAAATAATCAATCTTGCTAAGAATGGGACACAAATCTAAACATTATCACTGTTTTATAGCTGTTTGTTACTATATATATATTATATTATCTCTCAGAACCAACAGCCAGCTTATGTAAATGATGTGGGGCTCTTGTGGGACAGTGCTAGTGCCCCTCTGAACTAGTTCAAGTCCGAACTGCTCCAAAGTTATGTCATAACACATCTAAACAGGTTGATTAAAAATATCTAGGACAAAGTGAAGACTGCAGATTCGGTAGGCAGGCACTGAAGGACTAGATGTGGCTGTGGTCGCATCAGGACATGGCTGAAGAGCTTCAGGGCAGAGGAGATGACCTGAGGGGTGCAGTGAGAGAGAGATTCACAGAGATCCTTGTAGAGGGAGGAGGAGAACTTCAAGGTAGGCATCCTGATGAAGGGCTTGTGCCCAAAACGTCAACATTCCTGATGAAGGGCTTATGCTAGAAATGTTGAATCACCTGTTCCTCAGATGCTACCTGATTGGCTGTGCTTTTCCAGAACCACATTCTTGACTCTGATTAAAAGTGATGTGTGGATATTTAGTTCTGACAATAGAATCTTACAATACAGGAGGTAATTATTTGGTGCATCCTACATTGGTTCTTTCAAACAACTATTTCCACAGCCATAAAATATGTATCCTTTCACAAGTAATTGTAGGCCTTGCTAATCAATACGAATAAGTGACTTGAGATCCGAAAATAGTAATGCCCCGAGGAAAGTCAATTCAGTCGAGATAGAGTCATAGAGCCTGGAAACAGACCCTTCGGTCTAACTCATCCATGCTAACCAGGTATCCCAAAATTAACTAGTCTCATTTGCACGTGTTTGGTCCCTATCCCTCTAAACCTTTCCCATTCATATACCTGCATAAATCTCTAACCGACAACACAGCACAGATCAAATTCAGCCATTTTTTGCGCAATCAAGCTCCCCTTGATCATTAACAGAATTATTGGCAACAACTTCCATCCTTTTATCAAGTGGTGCCTTACAATTCAATAACTTGGTAACTGATGTTCTTTTTGGGATTCAGCAGGGCCACTCGGCTCAAGCATTGACAAGAGAATTGATTTCGACCAGTGAGGTGATGAGTGACCGATTTTGATATCACACTCAATGAAGACTGGAAGTTGGCAAACGTGGTGTCACAGCTTAAGAAGGGCGGTAAAGACAAGCCAGGGAACTATAGACCAGTGAGCCTGTCCTCAGTGGTGGGCAAGTTGTTGGAGGGAATCCTGAGGGACAGGATGTACATGTATTTGGAAAGGCAAGGACTGATTCGGGATTGTCAACATGGCTTTGTGCATGGGAAATCATGTCTCACAAACTTGATTGAGTTTTTTGAAGAAGTAACAAACAAGATTGATGAGGGCAGAGCAATAGATGTGATCTATATGTACTTCAGTAAGGGTTTCAACAAGGTTCCCCATGGGAGACTGATTAACAAGGTTAGATCTCATGGAATACAGGGAGAACTTTCCATCTGGATACAGAACTGGCTCAAAGGTAGAAGACAGAGGGTGGTGGTGGAGGGTTCTTTTTCAGACTGGAGGCCTGTGACCATGGAGTGTCACAAGGATCGGTACTGAGTCCTCTACTTTTGTCATTTACATAAATGATTTGGATGCGAGCATAAGAGGTACAGTTAGTAAGTTTGCAGATGACACCAAAATTGGAGGTGTAGTGGACAGCGAAGAGGGTTACCTCAGATTACAACAGGATCTGGACCAAATGGGCCAATAGGGTGAGAAGTGGCAGATGGAGTTTAATTCCGATAAATGCGAGGTGCTGCATTTTGGGAAAGCAAATCTTAGCAGGACTTATACACTGGTCATGGCAGATGGAGGTGTAGAGGGATTGGATATCCATGGTGAAGATGAGGCGTTGAGGGCTGGGGAAACGGAAGTCTTGGAGGAGGTGGAGGGCGTGGGTGGTGTCTCGAACATATGTGGGGAGTTCCTTGACTAGGGGGGATAGGACAGTGTCGAGGTAGGTAGAGATGAGTTCACTGGGGCAGGAGCATGCTGAGACAATGGGTCAATGGGACGCCTCATCTTCACCATGGATATCCAATCCCTCTACACCTCCATCCGCCACGACCAGGGCCTCCAAGCCCTCCTTTTTTCCTCTCCCGACATGCCCAACAGTACCCTTCCACCGACACTCTCATTCGTTTGGCTGAACTGGTCCTCACCCTTAACAATTTCTCCTTCGAATCCTCCCACTTCCTCCAGACCAAAGGGGTAGCCATGGGCACACGTATGGGCCCCAGCTATGCCTGCCTCTTTATTGGCTACATAGAACAGTTGATCTTCTGTAATTACACCAGCACCAGTCCCCACCTCTTCCTCCGCTACTTTGATGACTGCATTGGCGCCATGTCATGCTCCCGCAAGGAGGTTGAGCAATTCATCAACTTCAACACATTCCACCCTGACCTTAAATTTACCTGGACCATCTCTGACACCTCCCTCCCCTTCCTGGACCTCTCCATCTCCATTAATAACGACCGACTTGACACTGACATGTTTTACAAACCCACCGACTCCCACAGCTACCTGGATTCCACCTCTTCCCACCCTATCTCTTGCAAAAATGCCATCCCGTATTCCCAATTCCTCCGCCTCCACCGTATCTGCTCCCAGGAGGACCAGTTCCACTACAGAACACACCAGATGGCCTCCTTCTTTAGAGACCGCAATTTCCCATCCCACGTGGTTAAAGATGCCCTCCAATGCATCTCGCCCACATCCCGCACCTCCGCCCTCAGACCCCACCCCTCCAACCGTAACAAGGACAGAACACCCCTGGTGCTCACCTTCCACCCTACCAACCTTCGCATAAACCAAATCATCCGCCGACATTTCCGCCAACTCCAAAAAGACCCCACCACCAGGGATATGTTTCCCTCCCCACCCCTTTCCGCCTTCCACAAAGACCGTTCCCTCCATGACTACCTGGTCAGGTCCATGCCCCCCTACAACCCATCCTCCTATCCTGGCACCTTCCCCTGCCACTGCAGGAACTGCAAAACCTGCCCCCACACCTCCTCTCTCACCTCCATCCAAGGCCCTAAAGGAACCTTCCACAGCCAAAGTTTTACCTGCACATCCACTAATATCACTTAGTGTATCCGTTGCTCCCGATGCGGTCTCCTCTACATTGGGGAGACTGGACGCCTCCTAGCAGGGCGCTTTAGGGAACATCTCCGGGACACCCGCACTAATCAACCACACCACCCTGTGGCCCAACATTTCAACTCACCCTCCCACTCTGCAGAGGACATGGAGGTCCTTGGCCTCCTTCACCGCCGCTCCCTCACCACCAGACGCCTGGAGGAAGAACGCCTCATCTTCCGTCTCGGAACACTTCAACCCCAGGGCATCAATGTGGACTCCTACAGTTTCCTCATTTCCCCTTCCCCCACCTCACCCCAGTTCCAAACTTCCAGCTCAGCACTGTCCCCATTACTTGTCCTACCTGCCTATCTTCTTTTCCACCTATCCACTCCACCCTCCTCCTTGACCTATCACCTTCATCCCCTCCCCCACTCACCTATTGTATTCTATGCTACTTTCTCTCCACCCCCACCCTCCTCTAGCTTATCTCTCCACGCTTCTGGCTCTCTGCCTTTATTCCTGATGAAGGGCTTTTGCCCGAAACGTCGATTTTACTGCTAAACGTCGGATGCTGCCTGAACTGCTGTGCTCTTCCAGCACCACTAATCCAGAAAAGAGACCTTGGAGTGCAGGTTCATAGCTCCTTAAAAGTGGAGTTGCAGGTAGATAGGGTAGTGAAGGTGGCGTTTGATATGCTTTCCTTTATTGGTCAGAGTATTGAGTACAGGAGTCGGGAGGTCATGTTGCGGCATGCATTCCTGGTCTCCTTCCTATCGGAAAGATGTTGTGAAACTTGAAAGGGTTCAGAAAAGATTTACAAGGATGTTACAAGGGTTGGAGGATCTGAGCTACAGGGAGAGGCTGAACAGGCTGGGGTTGTTTTCCTTGGAGCGTCGGAGGCTGAGGGGTGACCTTCTAGAGGTTTACAAAATTATGAGGGGCATGGATAGGATAAATAGACAAAATCTTTTCTCTGGGGTCAGGGAGTCCAGAACTGGAGGGCATAGGTTTAGGGTGACAGGGAAAAGATATAAAAGAGACCTAAGGGGCAACTTTTTCACGCAGAGGGTGGTACGTGTATGGAATGAGCTGCCAGAGGATGTGGTGGAGGCTGGTACAATTGCAACATTTAAGAGGCATTTGGATGGGTATATGAATAGGAAGGGTTTGGAGGGATATGGGCCAGGTGCTGGCAGGTGGGACTAGATTGGGTTGGGATATCTGGTCGGCATGGACGGGTTCGACCGAAGGGCCTGTTTCTGTGCTGTACATCTCGATGACACTAAATGCTGTTTTGATTTTAAGGAATGCTGGCAAAATTGAAGTCAATGGGAATCAAAGAGGAAACTCTCTGCTGGTTCAAGTCATAATGAACACAAAGGAAAATGGATGCAGCTGTTGGAGCTCAATCATCTCAGCCCAAGAACATTGCTACAGGAGTTTTTCAGGAGTACTGTTCGAGATCCAACTATCTTCAAACTTTTCAGTGAACATCCCTTCAGCAGAAACCCACAAGTGGCGTTCACTGATGATTGTACTAAGTTTAGCATTTTTTTGAAATTCATCCAGTCTGCACCATTATGTAGCAAGACCTGGACGACGTCCAGATTGGTTAAGTGGCAAGTAATATTCATGCCATCTCAAGATACAGAAGAACCTAACCATCTTCTTTCATATTAAATGACGTTTCAAACACACCCACTATGAACAAGCTGGAGGTTAACACTACCACTGACCAGAAATAAACTGGAATAGCCATGTGAAGACAATGGCTACAAGGACAGGTCAAAGTCTGGGAATCTGCAGCAAGTAACTCCCCTCCTTTCAAACCCAAAGCTTAGCCATAATTAACAGGGGCCAAATCATTTCTGTGATGGAATATTACCCATTTAACCAGGATGAATGTAGCTCCAACAAAATTCAAGAAGCTGGACATATCCAGGTCAACAGCAGCTTGTTTAACTGGCACCCCATCCACCACTGGTGTACAGTGGTAGCAGTGTATATAACTAAGTAGATGCAGTACAGGAATTAACCAAACTTTCTAAAATGTCTTTCAAACTCGTGATAGCTACCAGTTAGAAAACACAAGGGTGACGGATGTATGGGAACACCAACACCTGCAGGCATCCTCCAAGCCACACATCATTCTAACTTTTAGCTATCACCATTGCTTTGATGCACTGTGCCAAAATCCTGGAACTCCCTTCCTAACAACACATATACAGATGCACTGAAGAATGTGGCTCAACGCCACCTTTTCCAGGGCTGGCATGGATTGATAAATGCTGACCTTGCTAGTCTTACTCAATTCATGGAAACTTTTTTTTTTAAAAAAAAAGTTAGCTAATTCCATACTGACCTTCAATCAATAACTTTTGGTTTGTACAGTGTGGCTCCTACTCCCACTAAGTCATCTTACAATTAATTAACCAGTAAATTATTAAGTTTAATGTCTCGATTTAGAAAAAGGAGCAAATTCCACAATATCATTTAGATTAGATTAGATTACTTACAGCGTGGAAACAGGCCCTTCGGCCCAACAAGTCCACACCGACCCTCCGAAGAGCAACCCACCCAGACCCATTCCCCTACATTTACCCCTTCACCTAACACTATGGGACAATTTAGCATGGCCAATTCACCTGACCTGCACATCTTTGGACTGTGGGAGGAAACCGGAGCACCCAGCGGAAACCTACGCAGACACAGGGAGAATGTGCAAACTCCACACAATTGCCTGAGGCGGAAATTGAACCCAGGTCTCTGGCGCTGAGGCGCAGCAGTGCTAACCACTGTGCCACCATGCATTACAGCGTATAGGCCTACAACCTGTGTACAATCATTTGGAAGTTGGGTGAAGAATGCACCTAGAAAAAAATACTATTCATAGGGAGCAGTTAGGAACAGGCCAATTTAAGGTTCTTATCATTTTAAGGATTTGGCTTCAACAGACCAATTGAAGTTATTGTTTGTGACATAATATTTGTAACATTTTCTTTCTTCTTTATAGCAAAGAAAGTGCTTGCTTTCTTTAATAAAATTATCCTTCATTTGGATTTTTATCATTTATAGATTAGTTTATAACATTGTTTTACATATTTGGCATTGATTTCACCCTGTTACATTCAGAGGACAGCATCAAACCCAACTGAAGCTCCAATAGGAATTCTCACCCGACAGACATATGGGCGCACACACCAACTTGGTTTTGTCTTTATTTGACTACTAATGGGTGAGAGGAAGGTGAGGTGAGGAAAACAACATTTTAAATCAGCAAGAGATTTACTGAGTGTATACCACAGCACAGGAAGCTATCTGGCTCCTTACCTGTTATTGGTGCTTCCACTTCAATCATGGTCTTTTCTCTTCGCAGGATTTCAGCTCCATCATTAATAATTCTAAGTGCAATTTCTTCCTCTACCCGACCTTCTTTAATTAAATGATTTTTCAGAACATCTACCCTAGGTTTTCCATTGGTGTCAAAGACCTCATCAAATGTCAAGCGATGGGTTGGTGGAAAGGGGACAGCTGCAGGGAAGGAGTCAAAGAAGAAAGTAAAATTCATCAATTACTTTGAACAAAAACAGACAACTGGCACTGATTTACTATATTGATCTAAAAATCAAAGTAATACAAAAAGATTTGGCAACTAATTTGGTGTTGGAATGATGTAATGTGGGAGAGGGAAAAAGGAACCAAGACAAAAATGTATTGCATTAAATACTGACAAATTCTGACAGTTCAAGTGATCAACAAGAAAAAGTTTGTTCCTCAGTTTGCCATCTGTTCTCAATTGTAATTGATCTCAGGAAGCTACGACAGTTTAGCAAATAATGAAACTGCAAGTATTGTTCTAAGCCACACTGTCCAAGCAGCATAGACTTAATCTGCGGTTTAGACCAAGTCTGATGTCAGCAACAGAAGCCTACAGCTCAGTGCACCAGAGATCAGGAAAAGAACAATGACCAGTAAAGTGCTCACAATATAGGGCATCAGCAATCACACTGAATGAAAAAATGATTGCAATCAGTTATGAGGTTCCACCTTTAAAATAACTTATCAATAACCTTGATCACTTAGGTTGATACATGAGCAAAGTACTCCAAGGCAGTGGTCATCCATGAAGTAAAAAGGGGGAAGGACAAAATATCTAAAAACAATATTCCATGAAACCAGGGACATGAAAAATCTCTTGAAGCAGCTGAAATGTCTATTTGCAAATTTTCACCCAAAATTAAAAGGAAAAAAAGGACTTAACTTTTAGATTATTCATTCATGGGATGAGGCTATTATTGGTTAAGCAAGCATTTATTACCCATTCCTAACTGACCTGACATTGTGGTCTTAAACCACTGTAGTTCTTAGGATGTAGGAACACCATGCTGTCAGGGAGGGAGTTCTCGGATTATGACCCCACAGCAGTGAAAAAACTGCAAGAATAGTTTTAAATCAGAATGGAATGTGGCTTGGAAGTCACTGCGTTCCAGGCATTTACTGGCCTTGTGCTTCTAGGTGAACACAGGCTTTGAAGGTGCTATCGGAGGAGCTTTAGTCAGTTGCCATTGTGCATATTTAACAGCAGTTATTGTACTGTTTATTTGTGCATCAGTGAATATCGAAGGTGATGGATGGAAGTGGGCCAAATTGTATGGATAGTATCAAGCTTCAAATGTTTTTGGAGCTACACTCATGCAGGCAAGTGGAAAGCACTCTGTCACATTCTTGATTTAATACCCTACTTGTGTACAGGCATAGGAAGACAGGCGGTGAATCACACACTGAATTCCTAGCGCCTGGCCTGCTCCTTCAGCCACAGCATTTATTTGGGTTCTCCGGTTCAGATCAGGTCAGGTCGTCAATGGCAACTCCACAGGATGATGACAGAGGGAAATTCAGCAATGGTAATACAAGTGAACATCAAGGCAAGATGATTAAAATCTCTCCTGTTTGAAACTGTAATTGGCTAGCACCTATGGATCAAATTATTTGCCAATTTTGAGCCCAAGCATGAGTGTTGACCAGGTCCTGCTGCACATGAACACAGTCTGCTTCAGTAGCAAAGCAGAAATGCAGAGAACATCTCCATTTCTGATTTTATGAAGAGGTCATTGATAAAACAACTGAAAACAGATGGGCCCGGGATACTACACTGAGGAACCCCTGCAGAGGGCAATCAACAGCTACAACCACCTCATTTAGCACTTGGTATTAACAGAATCGTGTGTGAGCATGAGTGCACGCGGGAGAGAGCGTGCGCACGAGAGAGAGAGTGTGCGAGAGTAAGAGACAGACAGATAGACAGGAGGGAGAGAGAGATTACACCCCCCCCCCCAACCAAGCCACTGACTACAGTTTTTATAAGTCTCCTATACACCCTTAAGAATGCATCATTTTACTGCATATGAAATATATGTTCAAACCCTCACTCGTAAATCAGCTAATTTTGATGCTTTCCCAATAAAGCTCTTAAATATGACTCACACCAGCCTCGGAGGGTTTCACACAAATTTCAGAGTCACAAAGCTATGGAGTCAGTCCCACTTGAGCACCTTAAACACATGTTCTACACAAACACATTAACGGTCAGTGCCATCTTTCAGAAAAGCTATTAATCGGAGGCTTCAACTGCCTAGTCATTGGAAGAAAAACATTTCATGCCATCACTTGAACATCCTGGTGTGCTGACCAACATCTACATAGAACATTGAGCAGTACAGCACGGACAGGCCCTTCGGCCTTCAATGTGTGCCGACTTTTTATCTGACTCTAAGATCAGACTAAACTGCATACCCTTCATATGCCTATCATGTTCCTTACATGTTCTTAATGTATCCAAGTCTACTACTATTGCTCGCATTGCATTCCACGCACTCATCACACTGTGTGAAGAGCCTATCTTGGACAGCACGTCTAAACACTTCTCCAATCACCTTAAAATTATGCCCTCTTGGTGATAGCCATTTCCACCCTGGGAAAAAGTCTCTGGCTATCCACTCTATCTCTGCCTCTCCATCTTGTACACCTCGATCAAGTCACCTCGCATGCTTCTTTGCTGCAATGAGGAAAGTCCTAGCCCCTCAATCTTTCTTCATAAGACATGGCCTCCAGTCCAAGTAGCATCCTGGTCAATCTCCTCTGCACCCACAATGAGGATGCAAGGATAATATCCAAAAGTGCAGCAATCTCTTCCCTCACTTTCTGTAGTATCCTAGGGTATATCCTGTTTGACCCAGGAGATTTATCTATCCTTATGTTTTTCAAATTTTTCAGCATATTCTCCTTCCTAACATTAACCCGTTCAAGCCTATCTCCCTGGATCACACTGTCCTCCGAACTGTCAATGTCCTTTTCATTAGTGAGTAATGAAGTAAAATATTCATTAAGGACCTCCCCTACGTCCTCCAACTCCAGGCACAAATTTGCTCCACTATCCCTGATCGGCCCTACCCTTGCTCTGGCCATCCTCTTGATGCTCACAAAAGTGCGTAGAATGCCTTAGGGTTTTCTTTAATCTTACCCACTAAAGCTTTTTCAGGTCCCTTTCTCGCTCTCAAGTCCATTCTTCAATTCCTTTCTGGCTACCTTGCAAACCTCTAAAGCCCTGTCTGATCCTTGCCTCCTCAACCTTCAGCTTCCTTCTTCCTCTGGACTTGCCACCCAAGGTTCTTTCAACCTACCACCCCTTCCTTGCCTCAGTCGGACAAACCTGTCATGCTCAGCTGAACCTCTTGTTTCACAAAACTCAACTTAAATCTTTCCCTGCCGTCCAGCAAGTGCTTCTTAAACAACCTCCACATGTCTGTCATGCATTTCCCTGAGAACATCTGTTCTCAATTTAGGCGCCCCAGTTCCTACCTAATAGTAGTTAGTTCTGAGTTTAGTTAAACAAGAGGTTCAGCTGAGCATGACTCAGATCAGATAAGAACTTGCACTTAATCAGGTGCTGAGGCAAGAGTAATGGGTTAACAAGGTGCAAAAGCAGTCATTATGCAGAACCATTTAACAATATTGAAAGCATTCAGTACACAAGATCAGCTAACAAGGGGAAAAGTATCGATTGTGTGAATCCAGTTAACAAGGTTAAGAACATTCATTATATAACATTAAAGGGCTTGGTCTCTGCTACTGACACTCATTGATTGTAGCAGTCACCCAATTATATGTATGCTGCCGTATCTGGATGCTCCTCCCTGTAAAATGACTATATAGTTCATTGAGAAACTCTATTCCAGAGAAGATCATGAACGCATGTCTCTCTGTGCACTTGGGCAGTCATTCCACTCTGAGGGCCCGGAATAAGGAGGTAAAACCATTAAGCGTCTCTGAGCATTTTGCTTCGACTGATGGTGGGAAACAGGACGATGCTGACAATGAGACAAGACACTAAATTCAAATTTCTCCTGTATAGACACACCAACATAAATTCTCAATTAACATTCATATCATCAAACCATTACACAACTACATAGATAGATTGGGAGAGTTACTTAAAGGGATGACAGCGGATAGACAACAGCAAACATTCAAGGAATGCATGGAGGACCTGCAACAACTGTTTATTCCTGTCTGGCACAGAAGCAAAATGGGTAAGAGGGCCAATCCATGGATTACAAAGGAAATTAGAGATCGTGTCCAATCCATGGAAGAAGCATACAGATTGGCCAAAGAAAAATAGCTGTGAGGATTGGGAGCAGTTTAAAAATTCAGCAAAGGTGGACAAAATGATTGACTAAGGGGAAAAGTCAGCTTGCAGGGAACATAAAGACTGACCCAAAGTTTCTACAGGTACATGAAGAGAAAGATTGGTGAAGACAAATATAGGTCCTCTAGGGACAGAAACGTGGTGGGGCAGGGGGTGGGGAGGGGAAAGAAGTATAATATACAAAGAAATGGCTGAACAATCAAAATACATATTTTGGCTCTGTCTTCAGGAAAGAAAACAAGATAGATATCAGAAATGTTGGAGAATACAAGATGCAGAGAGAGGTAAGAACGAAGGGAGATCAATATTAGTGAAGAAAGAATACTGGGAAAATTGAGGGGATGGAAGGTGGATAAGTCCCCAGAGCCTGATAATCTAAATCTCGGAGTACTTAAGGAAGTGGCTCTCGAAACAGTAGATGCATTGGTAGTCATCTTCCATGATTCTACACCTCAGAGACTCCATTCAGATTGACAAGTAGCTAATGTTACTCCAATATTCAAAAAGGGAGGTAGAGAGAAAACAGGAAATTATAGTCCAATAAGCCTAACTTCGAGAGTCGTAAAATTCTTAAGTCCATTAAAGGGCTTCACGGTGGAGCATTTAAAAAGAAGTGGCAGGATCAGACAGAGTCAGCATGGATTTATGAAGGGAAAAATCATGCTTGACAAGTCTGTTGGCATTCTATGAAAATGTAACGAGTTGACAAGGGAGAGCCAGTCAACATGGTATATTTGGACTTTTACAAAGTATTTGACGAAGTCCTGCATAAGAGATTTCTGAGCAAGATTAAAGGATTGGGGAAGTATATTGAGATGGGTGAAAAGCTGGTTGGTAGAGAGGAAACAGTAGGAATTAATGGGTCCTTTTCAAATTGGCAGGCAGTAACTGGTGGGTTCCACAGGGATCGGTGCTAGGTCCTATTAGTGCAATTTCACAATATATTAACAATTTGGATGCGAGAACAAAATGTAACATCTCAAAGTTTGGAGATGATACCAAGTTGGATGGGAGGGTGAACTGTGATGAAGGTGCAATATGCTTCAGCATGATCCGGACAGACTGGGCAAGTGGATAAAATCAATGGCAGATGCAGTATAATTTGGATAAACGCAAGGCTATTCATTGTGTCATAAAGATGTACAACATAGAAGCAGACCCTTCGGTCCAAAATGTCCATGCCAACCAGATGTCCTAACCTAATTTAGTCCCATTTGCCAACACTTGGCCCATATCCCTCTAAACCGTTCCTATTCATGTACCCATCCAGATGCCTTTTAAAATGTTGTAATTGTACCATCCTCCACCACTTCCTCAGTCCATACACTCACCACCCGCTGCGTGAAAAGGTTGCCCCTTCAGTCCCTTTTATATCTTTCTCCTTTCACTCTAATCCTATGCCCTCTAGTTCTGGATACCCCCACCCCAGGAAAAAGACTGTGCCTATTTATCCTATCCATGCCCCTCATGAATTTTATAAATCTTTGAAGGTCACCCCTCAGCCTCCAATGCTCCAGATAAAAAAAAAACCCAGCCTATTCAGCCTCTCCCCATAGCTTAAATCCTCCAACCCTGGCAATATCCTCGTAAATCTTTGCTGAACTCTTTTCAAGTTTCACAACATCCTTATTCACTTTGCAAGCAAAACCAAGGCAGCAGATTGCTTCCTGACTGGCTTAAACTGGAAGATGGGAGTGAAGACAAATGGTATGTTAGCCTTCATTGCAAGAGGCTGAGCATAGGATCAGTGATGTGCTGTTGCAGTTGTACAGGGCCTTGGTGAGGCCACACCTGGAATAGTGTGCATGCAGTTTTGGTCTCCTTTTCTGAGGAACGATGCTTTTGCTTTTGAGGGAGTACAGCAAAAGGTTTACCAGGCTGATTCCAATGATGGCTGAACTGACATACAAGGAGATTTTCTTTGCTGGACTGAGGGGGGGATTTCATAGAGACTTATAAAATTCTAACAGGACTAGACAGTATAGGTGCAGGGAGGATGGTCCTGATGGTGGGTGCATCCAGGGGTCACAGAGTGAGGACTTGGGTGGACCATTTAGGATGGAGATGAGGAGACATCTTTTCACCCAACGAGTGGTGGGTCTATGGAATTCATTTCCACAGGAAGTTGTTGATGCCAAACTATTGAATACATGCAAGGGCGACCAGATATAGTACTTGGAGTGAATGGGACCAAAGGTTATGGGGACCAAGCAGAATTAGGGTGAGTTGGATGATCAGCCATGATTGTGATGAATGACAGACCAGACTCGGAGGGCCAAATGTCCTCCTCCTGCTCCTATCTTTTGTTTCTCTGTTTATATGCTTAAAAAAGGAATAGAAAACACATTAGGTTTCAACATCTGTCAACACATGGCAATACATACCAAATTAGTTGTTTACCAAATAAGATGAGGTGGGCAGTTGGAACAACAACAATTAATAACTGATATGTGCTCAAACCTTAACAGGTATTAAAAAGGAGGCAACTGCAAAGTGCTTGTGTTTGTACATACTTATTGCACAGCCCTTTTCCAACTGCTGTCTCAAAATGTTTGTGTTCATGGACAATGTGCAGCCAAATTATTACTCAGACAGACAATCTGTTGAATATATTCAGAGTACAGTTGAGGACTGGAGCAGCATAAAAATAATAAATGCCCTTTACATGCTAGGTTAGGAAGGTCTACAGTAACAGTAGTAAACTCGAGAACTATCCATCTACAACTGTGGAAAAAAGGACAGTTGTCTCTTCTTTCAAGCACCCATGAACAGCATTGCTACAATTCAGTGCTCACACACTAATTCTTGTTTCTCTAGCAAATTTGTGGGTTCATCAAGTTCAGGACATTAATTGGACAATAATGAGCAACTGCAAATACTCCCAGATGAGTGAAATACAGTACAGAAGAACCTCGATTATCCAAAGTACACAACCGGGAATTATTTTGTTCGGTTAATCGAATTCCAGATAATAATTGAATGCCAGATAACAGTTTAGCTAAGCATCGGGATCTTGCGATCTTGCCAGATAATCTGAAATTCAGATAACCAAATGTCGGATAATCGAGGTTCCCTTGTATAGTTATATGCAAAAAAAGATTCCTTTCCTGCATCTTTAGTGGCCCTCAGCCTCAATTTCACAAGTCAGCTTTATGTAGAAAAAGAGATGTCAAAAGAATCTACTTTGCAAAGTTGACAGATTAAAAACGTTTTTGAACCCGAATTTTGAAATATTCCTTTGAAATGTGGCTTACTGTATTAAGTCCAGCATTTGTTACCCACCTTTCGTTTCACTCAAAGCGGTGATGGTCACTCATCCTCAAACTTAAAAATCACACAACACCAGGTTTATCTGGAAGCACTAACTTTTGGAGCACTGCTCCTTCGTTACAACAACCTGAAGGAATAGCGCTCCAAAAGCTAGTGCTTCCAGATAAACCTGTTAGACTATAACCTGGTGTCGTGAGATTTTTAACTTTGTCCACCCCAGTTCAACACCAGCCCCTCCAAATCATCTTCAAATTGTTACAGTCTTTATAGTGAAAGTGTTTCCCTTAGAATTCAACACGTGCAGTTTCGTGATTTTGACCCAAAGAAAATGAAGGAATACCAATTTCCATTTTGGAATTTGTTGCATTATATTGCCCTCAACTCAGTGACTAATTTCAATGTTTTACTGCAAATATGACTAAATTGTCAGAAGCAGACTGCACTAGACAACAGAAGACAGACAGGTCATTTATATGCATCTTATTCAAACTCAGGACAGGCTAAAACATTTTATCACCAATGAAGTACTTTTGAACAATCACTAATGCAACACAGGAAAAGTGGTTTCCAACTTGTGCACAGCAAGCTCTCTACAAATAACAAGGTGACGTAGATGAGATCAGATTTTGTGATATGAAGTGCCAAAGAAGACTGGCCAGAACACCTCAGAAGTCCCCTGTACTACTTCAGCATAACAGACTGACATTATGCTCAGTAGGCAGACCTCAGGATGGCTGTGACAAGTGCTGTAATAGAATTTCATGCTTTCACCTCAAGCCTTTCATTTCCAGGCTCTTTTTCCATGGATTCGGAATCTCTGCCACAAAACCAATTATACAAAACCGATGCAGGAAACTGATCCCAGCAGCACAGGGAAACCAAGGATGCCCTTACCGGGGAACCCCTGCTGCTGCATTACACCAATCACAACTTCACGAGATGAAATCATTGCAGCCTAAAATATAAACTAGTCGAAAGGCTGATTGTTTATTGTATCATATAACATTTAGAATATAGTGTTTCTAATTACACTGCTAGGAAGGATCTGACCAGATATTTTGTATTATATGTTTGCTGTGTGATGGAATGGGGAGGGTGTCAGGGAAGAAAACAAAATTGTGCAACGATACTGAAAATATTGTAATTATGAGAAAATATGCAATGCAGACATATTTGACGGAGCACGAGAAAACAATGCATCCTGCCAAGAAGCCCAAGCATTGAATGCAGCTGTCCAATGTGGTATATTTCTGTTATCTGCAAAGATACAAACAAATGTTCCTTTCATACAAGCTTTGAAAGTTCTGTTTCCTTGCTGGGGTACAGGTTCATCAATACCGCAGTTCACCAAACCATCACCCAGATAGTCAATCTTTTCGTGCAAGACTCAGTTTGGGGTATCCAAACTATGCCCTACTAATCTTGGGGTTACTTAAGAGTTAGAGTCCTACAACACAGAGACAGACCCTTTGGTCCAAGCTGGTGCATGCTGACCAAAACGCCCATCAACACTAACCCTATTTCCCTGCACTAGGCCCATATCCTTCTAAACCTTTCCTTTCCATGTATTGGCCCAAATGCCTTTCAAATGTTGTTAATATTTTAACACTCAATCACTTCCACTGGCAGTTCATTCCACATGAATACCACCCTATGTAAAAAAGTTGCCCCTCAGGATCTCTTTTATTCTTTCCCTCTAACCTTAAACTAATACCCTCTAGTCCTCAATTCCCTAACCATGGGAGAAAGACTTGAGTGCTTCCACCATACCCATGCCTCTCATGATCTTATATACTTGTATAAGATTCACCCCTCAGTCTCCTATGCTCTGAAGAAAAAAGTCCTAACTTGTACAACCTCTCCCAATAACTCAGGCCCTAGAGTCCTGGCAACATCCTTGTAAATTTCTTCTGCACTCTTTCCAGTTTAATAACATCCTTCCTATGGCAAAGTGACCAAAACTGGACACAATACTCCAAGTGTGGCCTCACCAACATCCTGTACAACTGCAACATAACTTCCCAATTTCTATACTCAATGCCCTGACTGATGAAGGCCAGTGTGCCAACAGCCTTCTTCACTGTCCTGTCTACCTGTGACTCCACTTTCAAAGATCTGTGCACCTGAACTCCAAGGTCCCTCTCTTCCACTACACTCCTTAAGGCCCTAACATTCACCATAAAATTCCCACCTTGATGTGACTTGCCAAAATGCAAGACGTCACAAATCTATATTAAACTCCATTTGCCATTTCTTGGCCCACTTCCCCAGCTGATCAAGGTCCTGCTGCAATTTCTGATAACCTTCCTCACTGTCCACGATACCTCCTATTTTAGTGTCATCTGCAAACTTACAAATCATGCCTTGTACATTCTCATTGAAATCATTGATATAAATAACAAAACAACAATGGGCCCAGCACAGACCCCTGAGGTACTCCACCAGTCACAGGCCTCTAGTCCAACAAGCACCCTTCCACTATTACCCTCTGCTTCCTACCATCAAGCTAATTATGTATCTAATTTGCCAGCTTCCCCAGGATCCCATGCAATCTAATCTTCCAGAGCAGCCTATCACGTGGAACCTTACAATGAAATCTATATAGACCAAGTCAACAGTCCTGCCCTCATCAACTTTCCTGGTCACTTCAAAGAACTCCAACAAATTTATAAGGCATGATCTCCCATGCACAAAGCTATGCTGTCTATTCCTAATCAAACCTTGTCTTTCCAAATGCACATATATCTTATCTCACAGAACCTTCGTTAACACATTCAGTTCCTAGGTTTTTCTTTGCAGCCCTTCCTGAATATTCCCTACCCTCCAGTCTTCCAGGACCTCATGCATGGCTAACGACAATGTGAAAATATCAGCCAGGGTCCCCCACAACTGTTTCTTTAGACTCGTGCAGTGTTCTTGGCTATATCTTGTCAGGACCTGGAAATTTATCCACTTTCATACATTCTAATACATCTAATACTCTATTGTGATGTGGATTGCCCCCAAGATATGATACTTGGTCTGCCATTCAACTCCATTTTCCACTTGCAATTATTTCTTCCCATGGACCTCTCTTGTACTAATCTTAAGGGTCTGAAGTGTGGGATCACCAACACGTTTTCTTTGGATAACCACGCCTTAAATCTATCGACCTTATAATGCAGCAAACATGGAAACCAATTACATAGACAATTCTATGTACACCAAGAGCCTAAACGATGCCACTTTGCTGCTGCCTAAAGGTCCCTTGTGATGCAGAATCCATGAATGAGTGAGTTGACCACACTGAAATCTGTTCTTCAAAAGCAGTTAAGATGTATTCATTATTGTTGTTGCTGTATCTTGCTGACCCAATCCAGCTAAGTTTCAAGAGACAAGTCCCTTTGCAAAGTACTTGAAAAAAAAAGTGCATGTACAACTAGTTAGAACAATTTTAGAAAATTCTCTTCTCAGCAAAGCAAATGGTACCCAAAAATTGATTACCGTAACACCTATTTGGGAAAGGATAAAGAAACAATGTATGAAAGGATGTATATGCATCACAAATTGAGTAAGCCAATAGTGAGAGATTTAACTGCATGACTAAGTCATGTTAGCATTAGCAGCTTGATCTGTGCAAGCTGATAAAAACATTTCAACTTTATATGGAAAACTTTCAGAAACTCCCGGACCAGACACAGTGTTGAAAGGCTTTGTGACCATGCAAGGGCTGAGTATTTTTTTCTCAGAATGGAATTGACGCCGACAGCATAAGTTTATTGCCTATTCCCAGTCACGAGCACTGTGGCAGAAAAGGGAACTTGGAGACGATGGGTTTTCACACAACTCATGTTACTTGTCCTTCTTAGTGGTAGAGGTCACAAGGAAAAAAATGCTGCAGTTACGTTATTGAGTGTAATGCATCTTGCAGATGAACACCCCCAACATGTCACTGTGAAGGGGATGAATACAGAATAAACAAATGAACTGTTCTTTCCAGGTTAAGTGTCTCAAGTGCTGTTGCAATGGCCCCAACCATGCAAACTGAGTATTCCAGTGTACTCCTGACTTGATCCCTTTAGCTCATGTGGAGGCTTTGAGGGGGCAGGTGAATTAACATTGAAAACATTTTATAAAGATGAGTCACAAAAATATGGATCTTGCTGGCAAGACCATCATTTATCACACATCCCTAAGTTCCTTACAGGTGACAGTGAGATGCCTTCTTAAACTGCTCCAGTTTGCATGATTAGATTCACTACAGTTGTTAATAGGATGCGCCTGGAATTTAACCCAAATAGAAGGAAGTGAAGATATCATTCAAAGCAGGGGAGGCAATGGTCCAGTGGTATTATCGCTATACTATTAATCCAGACACCCGATAAATGTTCTGAGAACACAGGTTTGAATCTCACCATGACATATTGGTGGAATTTAAATACAATACACTTGGCATTGACCTGGACACTAGATAAAACAATAGCAAAAACAACCCTGTTGACCCTGCAAAATGCTCCTAACATCTGGGAGCTAGTGCCAAAATTGGGAGAGCGGTCTGACAGCCTAGTCAAGCACCAGTTTGACATTGCCTGTAATGCATGATTGTGAGAGTATGACTATGTTCCAGACACCACCATCACCAGGATCTCTCCTGTCAATCAGGTGTTGCTACCAAACAGGTCTACTTGCATGCCAGATAGCATAAGCAGCAAATAACAGAGCTAAGCAACCCCACAACTAATGGATCAGTCTAAGCTTTGCATCCTGCCACATCCAGTCGTAAATGGTGGTAGATAATTACATAATTGATAGCCTCAGGCGATGTGCCAGAAGCTGGAGATTGGCTAATGTTGTGCCACTATTTAAGAAAGATGGTGAAGAAAAGCCAGGGAACTACGGACCAGTGAGTCTGACATCAGTGAGGGAATCCTGAGGGTCAGGATTTACATGTATTTGGAAAGGCAAAGACTGATTAGGGATAATCAACATGGCTCAGTAACTTGATTGTTACTTCTTCAGAAAAAGTCAAAGAGGATTGATGAATACTGTGCTCAATTCTGGTGGAGGGTTGCTTTTCACACTGGAGGCCTGCAACTAGCAGTGTGGCAGAGGATCAGTCCTGGGTCCACTGCTTTTTATCGTTTATATAAATGATTTAGATGTGAACAAAGGAGGTATAGTTAGTAAAACTGGAGATGGAGTGGACAGTGAAGGGGGTTACCTCAGAGTACAAAGAGGCGTTGATCAAATGGGCTGAGGAATGGCAGTTAGTGTTTAATCTAGATAAATGGGACGTGCTGTATTTTGGAAAGGCAAGTCAGGGCAGGATTTATGCACTTAATAGTAAGGTTCTGGGGAGTGTTGCTGAACAAGAGACCTTGCCGAGTGTAGGTTCATAGTTCGTTGAAAGTGGAGTCAAAGGTAGACAGGATAATGAAGGCAGCATTCGGAATGGTCAGTGCACTGAGTATCGGGGTTGGAGGTCATGTTGCAGCTGTACATGACATTAGTTAGGCCTCTTTTGGAATACTGCATTCAATTCTGATCTCCCTGCTTTTAGAAGGATGTTGTGAAGCTTGAAAGCCTTCAGAAAGGATTTAAGAGGATGTTGTCAGGGTTGGTGGGTTTGAGCTACAGGACAACGTTGAATAGGCTGGGGCCATGGAGTGTCAGAGGCTGAGGCGCAACCTTAAATCGTTTGATAAAATGAGGAGCAAGGATAGGGTGAATAGCAAAGGTCTTTTCCCCAGGGTAGCAGAGTCCAATACCAGACAGCATGGGTTTAAGGTGAGAGGGAAAAGATTTGAAAGAGACCTAAGAGGCAACTTTATCACGTAGAGGGTGGTGTGTATGGAATGAGCTGCCAGAAATAGTAGAGAAGTCTGGTAAGATTTCAACATTTAAAAAGGCATCTGGATGGGTATATGAATAGGAAGAGCCAAGAGGGATATGGGCTAAGTGCTGGCAAATGGGACTAGCTAGTGGTAGGGGACTCAGTAGTTAGACGGCTTGACAGGACATTTTGTGGTCAGGAACGGGACTCCCGGATGTTATGTTGCCTCCCCGGTGCCAGGGTACAGATGTTGCCAATCGGGTTTACAAGATTCTGAAGGGGGAGGGTGAGCAGCCAGAAATCGTGGCACCAATGATATAGCCAGGAAAGGGATTGAGGATCTGAAAAGAGACTACAGGGAGTTAGTTTGGAAGCTGAAGAGCAGGACAAGTAGAGTAGCGATCTCAGGTTTACTACTGGTGCCACGAGATAGTGAGATGAGGAACAGTCACTGAATGCAGCTGAACACGTGGCTGCGAGGCTGGTACAGGAGGGAGGGCTTCAGATCCTTAGAACATTGGGATACCTTCTGGTGAAGGTGGGACCGGTACATGAAGGACGGGATGCACCTGAACTGGAGGGGCACAAATGTCCTGGATAGGATATTTGCTCGTGTGATTCGGGAGGGTTGAACCTAGTTTGGCAGGGGGATGGAAAACAGAGCCACATATCTGAGAGTTGCAGATGGGGTGAATCTATCGGGAAGGTTTCTCACTCGATAAAACAGGGGTCAGTTAAAGCAAGGAGTGTCAGAAACAAGAGTGACGAACTTACAGCATGGATCAGTACTTGTGGCTACGATATTGTGGCCATAACGGAGACGTGGGTTTCACAGGGGCAGGAATGGTTGCTTGATGTTCCAGGGTTTAGAATGCTTAAAAAGAACAGGGAGGGTGGAAAAAGAGGAGGGGGTGTAGCATTGCTAATCAGAGTGTGCATCACAGCTACAGAAATGAAGGTTGTTGAGGAATGTTTGTCTATGGGTGGAAGTTAGGAACAGCAAGGAAGCAGCCTCAGCATTAGGAGTTTTCTACAGACCACCTAATAGCAGTAGAGAGATTGAAGATCTCATAGGCGGGCAGATTCTGGAAAAATGCAGATGTAGCAGGGTTGTTATGGGTGATTTCAACTTTCCCAATATCAACTGTAACCTCTTAAGTGCAGATAGATTGGATATAGCCAATTTTGTCAGGTGTGTTCATGAGGCTTTCCTTACTCAGTACATAGACAGACCGACGAGGGGAAAGGTCATTTTGGATTTGATGCTCGGCAATGAGCCAGGTCAGGTGTCAGATCTCGCGGTGGGAGAACACTTTGGTGACAGTGATCACAACTGCCTCACATTTACCATAGCCTTGGAGAGGGAAAGGAGCAGTTACCGAGGAAAGATATTTAATTGGGGAAAGGAAATTATGACACTATCAGACAGGAGTTGGGAAGTACAGACTGGGAGCAATTGTTCCACAGAAAGGGCACAGCAGATATGTGCAGGCTATTTAGGGAGTTGTTGTGGATGATGCACAAATTTGTTCCTCTGAGACGGGTGAGAAGGGGTAAGATTAAGGAACCTTGGATGACGAGAACAGAGGAGCTTCTCATCAAAAGGAAGGTGGCAGTTTACGTAAGGTGGAGGCAGCAAGGATCTAGCACAGCTTTAGAGGATGACCGGCTTACTAGAAATGAGCTCAGAAATGGACGGAGGAGAGCCAGGAGGGGGCATGAAAAAGGCTTGGCAAGAAGGATTAGGGAGAACCCAAAAGCATTTTTCTCATATATGTGAGGAATAAGAGAATGATCAGGGAGAAGGTACGGCCAGTCAGGGATAGCGTAGGGAATATGTGCGTCGGGTATGAGCAGATAGGGGAGGCCCTAAATGAGTTGTTTGCTTCGGTTTTCACTAAGGGACCTTGTTGTGAATGAGAACTTTGAGAAGCTGGGAAACAGGCTTGAACAGAACAAGATTGAAGAAGTTGATGTGCTGGAAATTTTGGAAAACAGTAAAATTGATAAGTTCCCAGGGCCAGACCAGATTTATCCTAGGCTGCTCCGGGAAGCGAGAAAGGAGGTTGCTAAGCCACCAGCGATGATCTTTGCCTCCTCACTCTCCACATGAGTCGTACCAGAGGATTGGAGGGAGGCGAATGTTGTTCCTCTTTTCAAGAAGGGCAACAGGGAAATCTCTGGCAATTACAGACCAGTCAGTCTTACGTCTGCAGTCAGCAAAGTTTTGGAAAGAATTCTGAGGGATAGGGCAAAGCATAGTTTGAATAAAGGCAGTCAGCATGGCTTTGTGAGGGGCAGGTCATGCCTCACAAATCTTATTGAGTTCTTTGAGGAGGTGACAAGACAGGTCGACGAAGATCGAGCAGTGAATGTGGTGTATACAGATTTCAGCAAGGTATTTGATAAGGTTCCCCATGGTATGCTCATTCATAAAGTCAGGAAGTATGGCAAATAGGGAGATTTGGCTATGTGGGTTCAGATTTGGCTGCCTGGGGGTCAGTGATGAGTGGGGTCCTGCAGGGCTCTGTTCTTGGGCCTCTGCTCTTTGTAGTTTTTATATATAGCTTGCATGAGGTTGAGGGGTAGGTTAGTAAATTTGCAGATGACACAAAGGTTGGAGGTGCCATTGATAGTATCGAGGGCTATTGCAGGCTGCAGCGTGACATAGACAGGATGCAGAGCTGGGCTGAGAAATGGTAGATGGAGTTCAACCTGGATAAATGCAAAGTGATGCATTTTGGAAGGTCGAACTCGAATGCTGAATACAGGATTAAAGACAGTGTGGAGGAACAGAGGGATCTGGGTGTGCAAGTACATAGATCCCTCAAAGTCGCCAGCCAAATGGATAGGGTTGTTAAGAAAGCATATGGTGTTTTGGCTTTCATTAACGGGGGATCAAGTTTAAGAGCCCCGAGGTTTTGCTGCATTTCTACAAGCCCCTGGTGAGACCACACTCGGAATATTGTGTCCAGTTCTGGTCGCCCTACTATAGGAAAGATATAGAGGCATATGGAGAGGGTGCAAAGAACGTTTACCAGGATGCTGCCTGGACTGGAGGGCTTGCCTTATGGAGAAAGGTTGAATAAGCTCGGACTTTTCTCTCTGGAAAGGAGGAGGAAGAGAGGAGACTTGATCGAGGTATGCAAGATAATGAGAGGAATAGATAGAATCAATAGTCAAAGACCTTTCCCCAGGGCAGGATTGACTGGCACAAGGGGTCATAGTTTGAAGATATTAGGAGAGAGGTATACAGGAGATGTCAGAGGCAGGATCTTTACGCAGAGAGTTGTGAATGCATGGAATGCATTGCCAGCTATGGTGATGGACGCAGAGTCATTGGGGACATTTAAGCGACTGCTGGACATGCACATGGATAGCAGTGAATTGAGGGGTGTGTAGATTAAGTTATTATAGTTTACATTAGGATTTAACCTCGACACAACATTGTGGGCCAAAGGGCTTGTTCTGTGCTGTACTTTTCGGTGTTCTCTAACCTGGACATTTCTCTCCAAGCCACTTACCATCCTAACTTGGAAATGTATCTCTATGCGAACACAGTCATTGGGTAAAAACCCTGAAATTTCTTCCCAAAGGCAGCATAGTTCTACCAATAGCACACGTCAGTGCAGGTTTGGAGGGCCGAAGGCCTTGTTCCTGTGCTGTCTTGTTCTGTTTCCTATGGTCTGCATTGGATAAAGAAGGCAGTTCACTGCCATCTTCTCAATAGCAATTGGGGACGGCAATAAATGTTGGGCAGTCAGCGACATCCACATAAGAAGTGACTAATAATGGTTTTCAAAAAAAAAGAGGTCAGATGGCAAGAAACTTGGCGTGGGTTTGTGCGTGTGCGCGCGGGCATGTGGCGGGGGCAAGACTTGCAGGTGGTGATGAATCTGCTGGCCTTGCCCTTCTAACCATAGAGGTCATGGGCTCAGAAGATGCTATCAAAGAAGGTATGGTGCAGTTCACAAATGGCTAAAGATGAGCAATATCAGCAATTTACTGGAACTGATAATCACTAGCAATTTCTTAAGAATGAATTTACTGGTTTTTACAATGTTGCTTTGGGTTTGGTTCCAATCACAGTCTGCCTACAACACCAGATGGTCACGTCCGCCAAAGGTGACACATCACAATGGAGGAGTCAGCAATTTCCAAAGCCAGACATCTTCTGGACCTAAGCATAATCAGTGTCAGCAGAAACTGCAGGGTTCCTTTCTAATAGCTGAGAGATCAGCATACTAGTAGACAGAAACAGGAGGATGGTGCATAGCTGTGAAGATTGCTCCCCTTAAAAGCTATTCTCCAAATGACCTAGCACCAATCTAAATGCAAAAGAACAGGGAGAAGGTGGCAGCAACATAGAAAAAGTACTTTACACAAAACAGGTGTCTAGGAATTACGGATCAATAATCTTGGGTTGTTTATAATACGAAGTGCTTGAACATAGCTATAGTCAAAATCTTGACACAGGTTTTCCTATAGTTAGAACCAGCATTCCAACAAATTTTGTTCAGGATGAGAATTGGGAATCAAAGAGGTGCCAGTAACTGCTGTGATGAGCATAGTCTCCAATAATTACATCATCTTTTCTGGGAGTTGCAGTACTTAGATCCAAAGGATAAACACTTAAGCAATACACTAAAAAAAACTGCATGTTTTATTTGTCAAATATTGTTGAACATCATAATATGAAGCTTCACATTCATGAAGACAGACCTGTGATTGGCCTATAGGCACTCAGAATAATTACAACTGGAGCAGAACAATTGCCCCCAACAACTTAATTGAAAGTCCAGGTTTAATTAGGATAGTGAAGGAAACAGAGGATTATGCAAGCCTGTCCCCATCCCCAAGCCATCAAGACTGTGTTACCTCAGGCATTTCATGGATTGCTGAGAGCCCACAGGTCAGTAGTTCAATCCCAACCATGTCTATCATTGTTTCATTGCTGGAAAAGCGCAGCAGGTCAGGCAGCATCCAAGGAACAGGAGAATCGATGTTTCGGGCATAAGCCCTTCTTCAGGAAGCTCTTCCTGAAGAAGGGCTTATGCCCGAAACGTCGATTCTCCTGTTCCTTGGATGCTGCCTGACCTGCTGCGCTTTTCCAGCAACACATTTTCAGCTCTGATCTCCAGCATCTGCAGTCCTCACTTTCTCCTATCATTGTTTCATTGGCAGTTGGCAGGAGCCCACTATTACCACTACTTCCTTTTAAGGGTCTATTCCTGCACCCTCAGTACAGAAATAGTAATGGTACCTGACTACTCCACCAATCTCTGTAAATTTATTTTCCTGAATCAGTGTTCACAGCCTCTGCATGCACATTAATGTGACCTCAAGTGCTTCTGCATAATTTTCAGAGTCTGTAGACTGCAAAACGACTGCCTGTTCTAACTATCATCAGTAGAATTAAATGAGACAAATAGATGTACTTCAATACAGGACTACTGTTTAGCTTTGGTTTGATATCAGTAGTATTTACAAGGTGCAAAATTACACAGCAGCAAAAATAATGCATCATCCCCAAAATGTTTTTATTCTTGGGATGTGGGCATCGCTGGCTGGGACAACATTAATTACCTATTCCTAATTTCCAAGAGGCAGTTAAGAGTCAACCATATTGCTATGGGTATGAAGTCCAGAGGAGTTAGGGATGGCAGATTTCCTTCCAAAAGTGACATTAACGAACCATGACAATTACTAATGATTACATGGTCACCATTTTTCAATTTCAAATTTTTTATTGGATGTAAATTTCACCACTGGCCATTGAGAGATTCAAACCCATTCCCCTGAAAATTTACCTTAAATTCTGGATTACTTAGTCCAATGACATTAGCACTGCACTATCGCCTCCCAAGAGACATCAATTCCCACAACACAAACCTGTTTGTGACCTCTGAGCCATGTGAAAATGTAGTCCTGAATTTGGAACTGTTTTGTACTTTGGCAATTTGAGGATTTGGTTTCACGCGGGACCTGAAAATCCAAAAGATGGAGAATTTCATGCCAGTGTCTAATCAACATCAGTGGCCATTGACTCAAATGGAAAAGAAACAAAAAGAATCGTATTAATGCAGCCACTCTTTCATATACCAAAGCAGCTCACAGCAAACTGTTTTGAAATTAACATCACTGCTGCTTTGTCAGTAAACAAGACAAATAATATGAATCTACAAACAAAATAACAATGACATCAATGACCAGTTAATCATATTAGTTGAGATGAATGATGGGACTGACTTGAGCATAATCACCTAAGTGTTGAAAACTAATATGAAAATCTAATACTAATCATGTTAAAGTTTTTTTACGAATGTCCGTTAAAACATTTGCTATAGAATCATAAAGACATACAGCACGGGAACAGACCCTTCGGTCCAACTCGCCTATGCCAACCAGATATCCTGGACTAATCTAGTCCCATTTGCCAGCACTTCGCCCATATCCCTTTAAACCCTTCCTATTCATATACCCATCCAAATGCTTTTTAAAATGTTGCATTTGTACCAGCCTCCACCACTTAAAGAGTCAGAGTCATTGAGATGTACAGCATGTAAACAGACCCTTCAGTCTAACTCGTCCATGCCAATCAGATACCCCACCCCAATCTCGTCCCAATTACTTCCTTTGAATCCCTACAGTGTGGAAACAGGCCATTCAGCCCAACAAGTCCACACCGACCCACCGAAGAGCATCCCACCTAAACCCATTCCCCATTACTCTATATTTACACCAGACTAATGCACCTAACCTACATATCCCTAAACACGATAGGCTATTTATTTAGCATGGCCAATTCACCTAACCTGCACATTTTTGGATTGTGGGAGGAAACCAGAGAACACAGAGAAAACCCACAGAGGCACTGGGAGAATGCGCAAACTCCACACAGTCACCTGAGGCTGGAATTGAACCGGGTCCCTGGCGCTGTGAGGTAACAGTGAGGTAACTGAGCTACTGTGCTGCCCTGACAGCTCATTCCATACATGCACCAACCTCTGTGTCAAAATATTGCCCCTTAGGTCCCCTCTAAATTTTTCTTTCACCTTAAACCTATGCTCTCTAGATCTGGACGCCCTATCCATGCCCTCATGATTTTAAAAGTCTCGGTAAGGTCACCCCTCAACCTCAAATGCACCAGGAAAAACAACCCCAGCCTATTAAATTTCTCCATGTAGCTCAAACTACCCAACTCTGGCAACGTGTTTGAAAGGGATCAGAAAAGATTTACAAGTTTCACAACATCCTTCCAATAGGAGGGTGACTAGAATTGCACATAATATTCCAAAAAGTGGCCTAACCAATGTCCTGTACAGCCGCAACAAGACCTCTCAACTCCTTTACTCAATGCTCTGATCAATAAAGGAAATCATACTAAACACCTTCTTCACTATCCTATCTACCCGAGACTCCACTTTCAAGCAACAAGGTCTCTTTGTTCAGCAACAATCCCCAGGACTTTATCATTAAATGTGCAAGTCCTGCTCTGATTTGCCTTTCCTAAACATAGCACCTTACATTTATCTAAATTAAACTCCATCTGCCACTCCTCGGCCCATTGGCCCATCCGATCAAGATCCTGTTGTACTGAGGTAACCTTTCACTACTGTCTTCTACAGGTCCAACTTTGGTGCCATCTGCAAACTTTCTAACTTTACCTTCTATGTTCATACCCAAATCATTTATATAAATGACAAACAGTAGCAGACCCAGCACCGAGCCTTGTGGCACATATCTGTTCTCCTGTTCCCTGGATGCTGCCTGACCTGCTGCGCTTTTCCAGCAACACATTTTCAGCTCTGATCTCCAGCATCTGCAGACCTCATTTTCTCCGCACATATCTGGCCACAGGCCTCCAGTCTGAAAAGTAACACCCCACCCCTACCCACGGTTTTCTACCTTCGAGCCAGTTCCATATTCAAATGGCTAGTTGAGGTTCTATTCCACGTGATCTAACCTTAGTAACCAGGCTGCCATAAGGAACCTTGTCAAATACCGTACTGAAGTCCATATAGTTCAAGTCCACCGTTCTGCCCTTTTCATTACTTCTTCCAAAAAAAAAACCCAATCAAATTTGAGAGACACGATATCCCATGCACAAAGCCATGGTGACTATCCCTCACCAGTCCCTGCCTTTCCTAGAACAAAAGAAAATTACAGCAGAGGAACCTCCAAGCCTGCACCGATCCAGATCCTCTATATAAACTTATTTTCTGAGGACCTGCATCCCTCTGCACCCTGCCCATTCATGTACATGTCTAGATGTATATTAAATTATGTTATCGGACCCGCCTCTACCACCTCCACTGGCAACGGGTTCCAGGCACCCACCACCTTCTGTGTAAAGAATTTTCCATGCATATCTCCCTTAAACTTTTCCCTTCTTACCTTGAACTCGGGACCTCTCGTAATTGAGTCCCCACTCTGGGAAAAAGCTTCTTGCTATCCACCCTGTCTATACCCCTCATGATTTTGTGGACCTCAATCAGGTCTCACCTCAATCTCCATCTTTCTAATGAAAATAATCCTAATCTATTCAACCTCCCCTCATAGCTAACACCCTCCATACCAGGCAACATCCTAGTGAACCTCCTCTGCACCCTCTCCAAAAATATCTACGTTGTTTTGGTAATATGGCGACCAGAAGTGGACACAGTATTCTAAACGTGGCCAAACTAAAGTCCTATAACAACTGTAACATGACTACTAGCAACTCTTGCACTCAATACCCCACCCGATGAAGGAAAGCATACCTTCTTGACCACTATTGAGTTGCCACCTTCAGGGTGCAATGGACCTGAACACCCACATCTCTCTGTACATCAATTTTGCCCAGGGCTTTTCCATTTACCATATAGTTCACTCTTGAAGTGGATCTTCCAAAATGCATCACCTCGCATTTGCCCGGATTGAACTCCATCTGCCATTTCTCTGCCCAACTCTCAAATCTATCTGTATTCTGCTGCACTCTTGGACAGTCCCCTTCATTACCCGCTTCTCCACCAATGTATGTGTCATCTGCAAACTTACTAATCAGACCACCTATACCTTTCTCCAAATCATTTATGCACATCACAAACAACAGTGGTCCCAGCACGGATCACTGCAGAACACTACTAGTTACAGTTCTCCATTTTGTGAAACTCCCTTCCACTACTACTGTCTCCTGTTGCCCAACCAGTTCTTCATGCATCTAACTAGTACACCCTGGACCCCATGTGATGTCAGCTCCTCCATCAGCCTACCATAGGGAACTTTACCAAAAGCCTTAGTAACGTCCGTGTATATGACATCTACAACCCTCTCATCAAATCAACTTTATCACTCCCTCAAAGAATTCTATTAAGTTGGTAAGACATTACCTTCCCTGCACAAAACCATGCTGCCTATCACTGATAAGCCTATTTTCTTCCAAATGGTAATTGGTCCCATTCCTCAGTATCTTCTCCAGCAGCTTCCCTACCAGTGAAGTCAGGCTCACCAGTCTATAATTACCTGGATTATCCTTGCTACCCTTCTTAAACAAGAGGACAACATTAGCAATTCTCCAGTCCTCCAGGACCTCACCTGGTTTCAAGGATGCTGCAAAGACATCTGTTAAGGCCCTAGCCATTTCATCTCTCACTTCCCTCAATAAGCTGGAATAGATCCCATCTGAACCTGGGGAATTCTCCACCTCAATGCTTTTTAGAATACCCAACACTTCCTCCCTCCTTATGCCTGACTTGACCTAGCATAATCAAACATCTACCCCTAACCTCAACATCCATCATGTCATTCTCCTTGGTGAATACCAATGCAAAGTACTCATTAAGAATTTCAGCCTTACCTTCAAACAGATGTTCCCAATCCACATTCCCCAGGTCCTGCCGAATTTTGCTATAGTTGGCCTCTCCTAATTTAGCACTGTTCTTTTAGGACCATTCTCGTCTTTGTCAAAGAGTATTCTAAAACTTATGAACCTGTGATCACTATTCCCAAAAGTAATCCCTTACTGAAACTTGAACCACCTGACCATGCTCATTCCCCAGGTACCAGGTCCAGTACGGCCCCTTCCTGGGTTCGTCTTTTTACATACTGCTCTGTAAAACCCTCTTGGATGGTCCTTACAAATTCTGCTCCATCTAGACCGCTAATACTAAGTGAATCCCAGTCAATATTGGGAAAATTAAAATCGATCACCATCACCCTGTTGCTCCTACATCTTTCCATAATCTGTCTACATATTTGAACCTCTATCTCATGCTCGCAGTTGGGAGGCCTGTAGTATAGCCCCAACATTGTTACTGCACCCTTCCTATTTCTGAGCTCTGCCCATATTGCTAGAGCCCTCCATAGTGCCCTCCTTCAGCATTGCTTTGATATCCTCTGACCAGTAATGTAACTCCACCCCTTTTACCTCCCTTTCTATCCCGCATTAAGCATCTATATCCTGGCATATTTAGTTGCCAATCATGCCCTTCCCTCAACCAAGTCTGAGTAATAGCAATATCATACTCCCAGGTACTAATCCAAGCCCTAAGTTCATCTGCATTACCTAGTTTACTTGTCTGTATTAAAACAAATACACCTCAGGCCACGTGTTCCTTTGCGTTCATCATCTGCTCCCTGCTTACTTTCCCCTTGGACATGCTGACTTCATTATCTAGTTCCTTCCAGGCTTTAGTTACTACCTCCTTACTGTCCACTAACCATCTCATTTGGTTCCCACCCCCCTGCCACTTTAGTTTAAACCCTCCCCAACAGCGTTAGCAAAAGCACCCCTTAGGACATCAGGCCAGACTGGAACCAAATACCTGACCCTCAGGTTTCCCTCCAACAACTTGCCCACCACCAACGTCAGGCTCACCGGTCTATAGTTCCCTGGCTTTTCCTTACCACCGTGTTAGCCAACTTCCAGTTTTCCGACACCTCACCTGTGACTATCAATGATGCAAATATCTCAGCAAGGGGCCCTGCAATCATTTGCCTAGTTTCCCACAGACTTCTAGGGTACACCTAATTATGTCCTCGGGATTTATCCACCTTTATGCATTTTAAAACATCCAGCACCACCTCCACTGTAATATGGACATTTTTCAAGATGTCACCATCTATTTCCCCACATTCTATATCTTCATGTCCTCCTCCGCAGTAAACACTGAAGCAAAATACTCATTTGGTATCTCCCCATCTCCTTTCCAAAAAGCAGGCACCTCACATTTATCTAAATTAAACTCCATCTGCCATTCCTCAGCCCATCCAATCAAGATCCCATTATACTGAGGTAATCTTCTTCACTGTCCACGAGACCTCCAATGTTGATGTCAACTGCAACTAACTACACCTATGTTCACATCCAAATCATTTACATAAATGACGAAAAGCGGAGGACTCAGCATTGATCCTTATGGCACACTGCTGGTCACAGTTCTCCCTCTATTCTATGTGATCTAATGTTGCTAATCAGTCTACCATGAGGAACCTTGTCGAACAGCTTACTGAAGTCCATTTAGATCAGGTCCACTGCTCTGCCCTCAATCATTTTCATTTCCTGTTGGACATAATCATTGTCTGACATCAATGAAGTGCAAATGTTATTAACCATTTGTCAGGCCAAGCTAGATATGGTAAAGGTATGCTGTAATTGGACAAAGACTGCCTTAGCAAAGAGGAGGTGCAAATAGTGCTGAACATAACGCACCAAACACCTTCACTTCTGATCTTAATATGGAGCAAAAGTGAAGCAGATGAAGATGGCTAGGATTCAGATAATACCCAGAGGAACTCCTGCAGAGATGTTCTGGAGCTGACATGATTAACTTCCAACCATCACCTTCCTTTGTGCTAGATCTAGCGCCAGCCAGAATGTTTCCAAATGATTCCAACTTTGCAAAGGCTCTTTGATACCACGATTGTCAAATGTAATCTTGGTGTCAACAGCAGGCAAGCTTACCCCTCTGAAGTTCTTTTTATCCATTTATGAACTGAGCACTAAATAGTCCTGGAGGAACACAAACGGAGAACTACTCAGTTTGTTGTTACTAGCCAAGGGCTGCTTGATAGACTTGTTGCTGACCCTTTCCATGACTTGATTGGTGATCATGAATGGAGTAATGATGTGGTAAGTAGTTTGGCTGCATTTGTCCTGCCTTTTGTGGACAGGGGAGACCTGGGACAATTTTTCACATTGCCTGATAAATGCCAGTGTTGCAGCTGTCTTGGTACAGCTGGTCAGGGATGGGAAGTTCCTCAGCACAAGTCTTCAATATTATTTCTGTACTATTGCCAGGGTCTACAGCATTTGCAGCATCTGATACCTTTGATATCATATTGAGTGAATCACACTGACTGAAGACTGACATTTGTGATGCTCGAGATCTTCAGAGGCGGTGACCGAGGTCAATTATCCACTCAACACTTCTCACTGAATATTACAATGAATGCATCAGCCCTACCTTGTGAAACATGGTGGGGCCCACCTTGAGGACCAGAATATTCACACAGCCATCTCCTCCATGGAGTTGCTTATATATCTACCACTGCTCATGACCGGTTGGGGCAGGATCCAGTGGTCCAGCGCTTGTGGAAACACTCAGCTCTGTCCAACACTTGCTGCTAAAGCACTTCACATGCCTTAGTCTTGGATTGTAGCTTCAACATGTTGACACCTCATTTTTGGTGCTTTTCCTGGCATTGCTTCCCTATGCTCTTCATTGAATCAGGGTTGGTCTCCTGATTAGTGGTATTGGAGGAAAGACCAGGACAGGACGAGTGCTGGAATACAATTCTGCAGTTGTTAATGCCCAATATGTCTCATACGTACTCAGTCTTAAGTTTGTTTGATCACTTCCAAACCTATTCTATTTGATGGCAGAATTTAATTTGAACAATTTGATTGGTGACATGATTGTTTCACACCTGGAACTTATTACGTTGCAAGACCTTTGTGCCAATTAATGCAGTGCCTCCCAGTTTAGGCACACTCATAGTAAGTGCAGTAGAGTAAAACCACCTCCTCTTTACCATTAACCCAACTACTGTATATGGTCAAGCAGCTGCTGTACTATTACAGCACTCTTCCATTTGTAATGTTAACTGGGAATATAAAACTGTTTAGACTTTGGCTTTATGCTGCACAGAAGCAAATGGATTGAGACTGCTCAAGTTCTACTCAAGGACATGAACTGTCAGGCAAATGCCAACACTCAGTGCTCTGTCTGCTACTTCCCAACATGTATGGCCAATCCACCCTCAACAATTAATAGTGCAAGAAAAGTAAAATAGAATCAGAACTAAGTTACCAGAGGCATCTACAGGATGGCAAGTTTAAGCAGCAATGCTTAATCAATTCTCAAAAAAGGTCACAAATTAACTTTTTGTCAACCAGTTCTCAAGCTCACACTTTGTCTAAAGACTCTGCTAAACATTACACCTGTCTAAATAAAAAAAACAGTGGAAATGCATTTTGCTGCACACTGTCAAGCTCTGACTTGTCTAAGTTGAATGGATTTGGTGCCAATTTGCTCTAAAGGATTTCAGTGCCATGTGTGAATTGCTACTACAGCAATGCTGTCATATTGCTATTCGTCATACAGATCCTTTCCAAACACAAGGCAGAGACTGCCAATACCTATGAAAAGGATTTTTACATTATATAGTGCTACATCTTCTGAAAAAAGTTAACTTTTTATTGTCCTTCAGTCAATAAATTTAAAGTTATGAGTAAATCCAATAGGGGCTCAGGAACAAAATAAACCAAACAACATAAAACATTCTGTCACAAGGAGTGGAGCACAACTGCATTGAGGCATAAAGGGCTAAACTAAATAAGCATGGAGAAGTAGGAAAAAAATATGCTAAGATGAAAAAAACAGATATGCGAGAAGGTACATGTGCAAAATAAACGAGTTGGTCTGAATGGCTTTTTTTTGTGCTGCAAGCTCATACAAAGTCAATCTCAATTTAAACTCTAAACACAGGAGCCTCTACTAACCAAAGCAAAAATTTCTTCTCACTCGTAACTTTCAGTCTCTATTCACATTACAGCACTGCATTAAAATTGCTGAGGTCTTATGCTCCATAGGCAGGCGACACCTCAAATGGTGGATTATCTCTGCTTCAGGCTGTGCAGGTCAAACCATTTATTATAGCTAAGACAGAGACAGATACATTCTTGATTTGTAAGGGGACCAAGAGTTATTGAATGAAGGCAAGAGAATGGGGTTGAGAAACAGACCATCTATGATTGAATGACGATACAGGCTCAATGGGCCAAATGGTTTAATTCTGTTTCTATATCTTATGGTCAAAGACTTCTGCAAAAGTAAACGCCTAAGCTGGCCATTCTTTTCTCCAAAGACACCCACATCCAGTGAAAGAATTACTCTCGCTTTTATTGACCACAGCATTCATCTCGGTCACAGATCAGCAAGTTGAATTTCATGCTGCTGCCTGTCCTAACTGACCCCAAATAATAGAGAAAGATCAAGATCAAAATTAATTTCATTACCTTTACACATGTTGCTGACATAAATAATTATTCTAAAATTACAAATAGCCAGGACATGACATTTGATATTTGTGTTGATGTATCCACCAGCGATTACTTTTCAAAGCCTAAACACCTCCACTATCTTTTGTGGAAACTGTACACTATGTAATTACAAAGACAGCAAAGTACAAAGATGTGAAATAATAACTAGACGTCTTCTTGAAATGAAACATCTTGATTTTCCCTTTGCAATATTAAATTGAGACAGCAAACTGAATTAGAGCTATATGAGTATTTCACCTTCTGATTAGGGGCTCTGCACCCTGGGATCATAGAATAGAATATCCTTTATTGTCAGATGTACTGTAGCACAGGCACAGTGAAAAGCTTTTACAATGGCTGATTTTAATGACACCATCTTAGGTTCTAGTACCAAGGTACAAACCTTAGATACAAAAGAGGAATAAGAAAAAGTAGTAACATTAGTGTCTAAAAAAATTAGAAATCAGGTCGTTAGAACACAGTCAAAGGATTAACGTTACAGTCAAATAGCAGCAACTCAGCACGTGGTCTGATCACCCGTGCCAGGCCCCAGTCCAACAACTGCCCTGCTCCACTCCAAGCCTCCAGTCCCCTCCACACTGACACACAGCTGCACCAAGGCAAGGTGCGTTGCTCCGGGACCCGGGTTTCCCCTCGTGCTGCTCCGGGACTGCTAAAGAAGAAAAAAAAAAGAAACAAAGCAAAAAGAACAGGTGGAGCAGAGGAGCTCTGGTAGGAGCGTCCTACTGTCATACAGCATAGAAACAGATCCTTTGGTCCAACTGGTCCATGCCAACCATAATTCCAAATTAAACTAGCCCCACCTGCCTGTGCGTGGCCTACATCCCACCAAATATTTCTTATTCTTAAACTTCTAATTTTTTTTTTCAAGAAATGTCCTAACTGTAACCCGCATGCACCACTTCCTGTGGAGGTTCATTCCACACATAAACCGTTCGAAAAAACTGCCCCTCATGCCTTCTTTAAATCTTTCTCCCCTCACCTTAAAATTATGCCACCTTATCTTAAAATTTCCCAGCCTAATGGAAAAGACATCTGCCAGTCATCTTAAGAGTCATATAGCACATAAATAGACCCTTCGGTCCAACCAGTCCATGCCGACCAAAATCCCAAACTAAAACACCTGCCTGTGCCTGACCAATATCCCTCCAATTCTTTCCTATTCATGCACCTGTCCAAATATCTTTTAAAATATTGTAATTGTACCCTCATCCATCACATCCTCTTGCAGTTCATTCGACACACAAACCACCCTCTTAAAAAATTTGCCTTTCATGTCTTTAATTCTCTCTCCTCTCACCTTAATGTACTCCCTGGTCTTGAAATCCTCCATCTTTGCTTAGTCAACCAATCCTCTATCCGTGCTAATACTTCACCTATAATGTCATGCATCTAGATAGAAATTATCCAGTTAGGCAGACGCAGCATGGGTTCATGAAGGACATGAAGGACTAATCTTTTGGAATTCAATAAAGACATTACGAACATGGTGGACAATGGGGACCCAGTAGATGTGGTGTACATAGATTTCCAAAAGGCCTTCAACAAGGTTCTATACAAGCGGCTGCTGCATAAGATAAATATGCATGGTGTTACAGGTAGAGTATTAGCATGGACAGAGGATTGGTTGACTAACAGGAAGCAAAGAGTGGGGATAAATGAGTGCTATTTTGGTTGGCAATCAGTAACTGCTGGTGTGCCTCAGGGATCAGTGTTGTGACTGCAATTACCTAATTTACATAGATGATTTGGAGTTGGGGACCACGTGCAGTGTGTCAAAGATTGCAGACGAAACGAAGACAAGTGGCAGAGCAAAGTGTGCAGAGGACTGTGAAACTTTGCAGATGAACATAGGTACTTTAAGTGATGCGCAGATGGAAGTCTGGCAGATAGAGTGCAATGTTACTAAATGTGAAGGCATCCATTCTGATAGGAATAACAGTAAAAAGGACTGTTACTTGAATGGTAAAAAAATTGCAGCATGCAGCTGTGCAGCAGGGCCTGGGTGTCCTTGCGCATGAATCACAGAAGGTTGGTCTGCACGTGCAACAGTAATTACGAAGGCAAACAGAATTTTGTCTATTCATTGTTAAAGGGATCGAGTTTAAAGGCAGGGAGGTTATGTTGCAGCTATATAGGGTGCTGGCAAGGCCACACTGAGGGTACTGCATGCAGTTTTGGTCTCCTTACTTGAGAAAGGAGGTACTGACATTAGAGGGGGTACAGAGGAGATTATTTCCAGAGTGGAGGGGTTTTGACTTATGAAGAGTGAGTAGACTGGGATTACATTCACTGGAATTTAAAAGAATGAAGGGGGATCTTATAGAAACATAAAATTATAAAAGGAATAGATAAGCTAGATATAGAGAGGATGTTTCCACTGGCAAATAAAACTAAGACAAGAGGGCATGGCCTCAAAATTAGGAGTGCAGATTTAGGACTGAATTGAGAAGGAATTTCTTCACCCAGAGGGTAGTGTATCTATGGAATTCCGTGCCCAGTGAAGTATTTGACGCTACTTCAGTAAATGTTTTTAAAGCCAAGACAGATTTTTTTGAACAATAAATGAATTAAGGGTTATGGTGAGAGGGCAGGTAAGCAGAGCTGAAGCCATGAAAAGGTCAGCCATGATCTGATTGAATGGCAGAGCAGACTCAAAGGGCCAGATGGCCTACTCCTGCTCCGAGTTCTTATGTTTTTAAGAGAACTACCATCAACTCTATTTATACCTCTCATGATTTTATAAACCTCTAAGTTCAACTCTCAACCTCCCACCTTCTAAGGAAGTAAAAAGTCCCAGCCAATCCAGTCTCTCCTTATAACCTAAATGCTACAAACCCAGCATCATCCGGGTAAATCTCTTCTCAACCCTCCCCAGCTTAATATCCTTTCTATAATAGGGTGACCAGAACTGGACACAGTACTGTAGAAGAGGCCTCACCAATATCTTGCACAACCTCATCATAACGCTCCAGCTCCTATACTCAAAAAGGAGGGAGTAATGAAGACAAGTTCCTTAAACACCCTAGGCGTGATGCAAACTTCAAAGAGTCATGTACTTGAACCTCGAGATCTCTGTTCTACAACACTTTTAACTGTAGTAGTGTTGCCCCTGCATTTTGCTAAAAACAGACAATATCTCGTATTTATCCAAATTAAGCTCCATCTGCCATTCTTTAGCCCATTGATCAAGACTTCTTTATAATCTTAGATGACGTACAATGTCCACTGTATCAATTTTGATGTCATCCTCAAACATACCAACAATGTCTTCTATATTTTCACTTAAATCATTTATATAATGACAAAGGTAGACCCAGCACCAATCCTTATTGGCCAGAGTCTAAAATCCAACCCTCCATTGTCTCCTGCTATTAAGCCAATTTTGCAACCAATTAGCAAGTTCACGCTGAATCCCACATGATCCAACTTGATTAATTAGTCTACTATGTGGAACTTTGACAAAGGCTTTTCTGAAGTTCAAATAAACATTGTCTGCCATTCTGCCCTCATCAATCTTCTTGGTTACTTGCTCAAAAAATGATCAAGTTTGAGAGACACTATTTCTCTTGCACAAAACAATGCTAACTATCCCTAATCATTTCTTGCCTCTCCAAATGCATATAAATCCAATCTTTCAAAATCACTTCCAACAGCCTACCCAAAGTCATACTCTCAGGTTTATAGTTCCCAAGCTTCTAACATCCCTTAAACAAAGGCACAACATTAGCCACTCTCCTGTCATGCAGAATCTCACCCATATGTATAGAAAATATTTCTGTAAGAGGTCCCACAATTTCCTCTCTAACTTCCCACAGCATCCTGGGATAAGTGAGATTTGGTCCAAGAGATTTATCCACCTTTATATTTCTAGCACTTCCACTTCTGTAACGTGAGTGGTTTTCAAAACATCAATATTTATTTGAATTCTCCTGCTTCCATTTATTTTCCCCACAGTAAAAACTGACATGAAATATTTATTTATTATCTCTCACATTTCCTGATGTAGATCTTTAAAGAGAATCATGCAAACCTTTCCAATGCCATTAAATAAGTCAATTCTACAAGTACCTTTGTATTTTGTTGATTACCACTACACTACTACTTATTCCTCCAAACCAATTGAAAGTTGTGTCATATTAATAATGCTATTGCCTTCAGTCAACACTTATCTTTCACAATTCAGGACAGCAGGATGACAGATGGTGTGCAGCAACAAGCCTTTGCCCATACAGAAATGTGTGAAAGCCACAGCTCTAGTGTTTTACAACTCAGAGTGAACGATAAAACTCTATCCCGAGCAGTGAAACCAACCTACGGTAAAAAGATACAGAAGCAAGAGGATCTAAATGTATGAACATTTTTATATTTGCTCAATTACGTTGAGCGGCACGGTGGCTCATTGGTTAGCACTGCTACCTCACAGCGCTAGGTCCCAGGTTCGATTCCAGCCTCGGGCGAATGTCTGTGTGGAGTTTGCACATTCTGTGTCTGTGTGGGTTTCCTCCGGGTGCTCCGGTTTCCTCCCACATTCCAAAGATGTGCAGGTCAGGTGAATTGACCATGCTAAATTGCCCATAGGTGTTAGGTCAGAGGGGGGTGGGTTACTCTTCGGAGGGTCGCTGTGGACTTGTTGGGCCAAAGGGTCTGTTTCCACACTGGAAGGAATCTAAACTAATCTAGATTACTGGTACAACATTAAGTAATCCCATTTAAATCTCCCCTAACACTTCTCATTCATTCAAGACTGATTCTCCAAGGCTTATCACAGGTTTTCCATCCTCACTGCTCCATGCTTGATCTATACCAAACAAACCTTTCGTCTATTTTCAGATTAAATGTTCAGATTGAAGTTGAAACAGAGATCATAACAGGTGATGTCAGTCAAATTGAAAATGAGTCATAATAGCTGGTGATTGGCAACAATTTATACAGCCTATTTGACTATGCTTTAATTCTTAATGTAGAGAATGGAGACTGGAAAGGTTGTCACAGCGTCATAGTTCTGGGAAAACTGGAATGGAAATGATTGGAAAATAGCATTCTAATATCTCCAAAAAAACAAATCGCTGGAAAAACTCAGCAGGTCTGGCAGCAAGAAAACAGTTAACGTCTTGGATGCAGTGACTCTTCAAAATTGATTTAGTTCAGAAAAAGCTTTGTATATATGCTGAAGATGCGGTGGCAGGAAGGAGTATGAATCAACAGGTGGAGATGGAGCTCAGAGGGCTTATTGCACAAGATCAGTCCATTTTAAGTAGCCATAGTGAAGTGATTGAAAAACAGACACGTTTCCATGTTTCTGGTCACTGCATTTTCATTTACAGAAAGCATGCTTGTAGGCAAACTCCTTGTCACTACCTCAAAGCTCCACATACAGAGCAGCATGGTGGCTCAGTGGCTAGCACTGCTGCCTCACAGCGCCAGGGACCCAGGTTCAATTCCAGCCTCGGGTGACTGTCTGTGTAGATACTCCCAGTGTCTGCATGGGTTTCCGCCCACAACCCAAAGACATGCAGTCAGGTGAATTGGCAATGCTAAATTGTCCGTAGTGTGAGGTACATTAGTCAAGGGTAAATATTGGGTAGGGGAATGGTTCTGGGTGGGTTACTCTTCAGAGGGTCGGTGTGGACTTGTTGGGCCGAAGGGCCTGTTTCCATACTGTGGGGAATCTAACCTAATCTAAAACTCATTTGTGGGCAGGCCCCTTGTGTTTTCACAGTAAATACCCAAGTCTCTGTTTCTGCACTGTATTGAATTATAGTATATCTTATATTATCCCACCATTCTTCCTACAAAAATACATTATGTCTAAGCATGCTAAGTCTCATCAGTATCTGCCAGCCACTTCTTTCTTGAAATCTACCAATGAAAGCCATACAGCTCACAACAAATTGTAATATCTGGAAATGTTAAGCAGGGACTTACTGTAGTGCAGAATATAAACAACAGAAGCAACATGGAAATAATATTAGTCGAGTATCAGTAAGCTATAGTGGTTAATGAATTTTTTGGACTTGAGGAAGGTTTGTTGCGGAGATGCCCAGGGGACGCCTGCTCGTCCTAATGTATATATTAATGGCCTTGACCTTAGCGCACAGTTCCAAAATTTGTGGATGGTACAAAGCATGGATACATTGTAAACTACGAAGAGGACATAGGTAAGTTAGTAGAATGGTAGATGGAGGTACAGGAGCAGAGGGCCTGAAGCTTGTATAAGACAGTGGCTCACTCTCAACTGGCCAACTACTCTGGGTAGCACACTTTACGGAATATGCCAAGGTGAACAGTGTAGAAAAAGTTCAGAGAAACATTACAGGGATGAGGAACTTCAGTTTAGCTGACAGTTTGGAGAGTTGGGAATCTGTTCCTTGAAGAAGCAGATGAGAGGAGATTTGATAGTCTTATTCAAAAGCATGAGTAAGCTGCAGAGCAGAGAAAAGGAAAAGCTGCTCATTTAAGTAGAAGGATCAAAAACAAGACAGCACAGATTTGAAAGGTAACTGTCAAAAGTAGTGGAGAAACGTTTTCATGCACAGCACGGTTAACATATAGGAGTGTGATGAAGGCAGATTTACTTGACACATCTGAAGGAACTGGGGTTCATTATCTAAAAACGTAAAAATATGGAAGGATACAGAAAAGAGGGCATGAGCTGAATTGCTCAGATGCTGGTGTAGACAGGGCAGGCCTAATGGTTCCATTCTATGATCTGCAAGTATTTAAATTGCGTCACGCAGATCCAAATCATTAATGTACATCAACAAAAGCAACAGTATTAATATCAACTCCTGGAGACTCCACTATATGTTTCCACAAGCTCCAAAAAGAAAACACTATTGCCGGTCATTCAGCCAACTTCACATCTATACTACTACTTTCCCCTTTAATCCATTGGTTTTAACTTTGTTGGCAAGTCTATTATGTGGCATGCTACCAACCATTTTTTGCAAGTCTATAAAAACTGCAATTACTTCTTTTATCAACTGCCCTAAATGTGTGTCCTTTGGCTCTTGATCTTTCCAACAATGAGAACACTTTTCCCGATTATTCTGCATAAATGATTAATGAATTTGAATAGCTCTAAAAAATCTCCTCTCAACTCTAAGGAAAAGAGTCTCAATTTCTCAAATCTATCCTTGGAAACCTTATGAATTTGTTCTTCAAATCCTTCCTAAAGCATGGCACGTAGAATTGAGCAAATTCTCCAGTTGAGGCCAAACCAGTGTTTCATCCAAGTTTAAAGTAAAATCCTTGTTCTTGTACTCTGTGCTTATTAATAAAGCCCAGGGCACTGTATGCATTGACTGTGATCTTGACTTGTGCTATCATCCACATTGACTGTCACAAATGTATCCCTGGTCTCTCTGCTCATGCAAACCCTTTAGAATCATATCTCTTGTTCTATATTGTCACTGTTCTTTCTCCCAAAACGTGTCATTTCACATTCCTCTGCATTGAATTTCACTTACTACTACTTTGCCTGTTCTACCAACATATCAATATCCTTTGGAAGTTCCACATTATCCAGCTCACCGTTCATAAGGGATCCCAATTTTACAGATATTTATGGGTGTGGGAATACAAAGGATGTAAAAGGATGAAGTGAAGTAATGAGCTAATTTGCCCACAGGTACGATCACAAAGTTTTTGGTAGCATCTAACAGAATACAGAGGAAAGCAGGAAGAAAAGCAAATTCTCGAACAGTTGACACCCAATGAGCAACAGCCAAGATTAGAGTGGTGCTGGAAAAGCACAGCGGGTCAGGCAGCATCCAGGGAGCAAAAATAAAATCAATGTTTTGGACAAAAGCCCTTCATCAGCCCTCCTGATGAACGACTTTTGCCAGAAACATCATTTTTTCATGCTACTCGGATGCTGCCTTACCTGGTGTGCTTTTCCAGCACCACTCTAACCTTGACTCTAATCTCCAGCATCTGCAGTACCCACTTCTGCCTACTCAATAAACAAGGCTGTGTGGAAGTTATACCAAAGGATTAGAAACCTGTAAAAGTAATCTTTTAGTGGAAAGGCAAAGGGACAAGCTGAGAAACTATGAACTATACAGCTCAACACCAGTAAAGGGTCAGTTTCCAGAGACTAGAATATAAACATAAAATTAATACTTATGTATGAAGATGTAACCTAATCAAGAATAGCCAGCACATATTTAAGCAAGTTACCTTATCACTAGGCGTTTTCCTCAAAATATAATAAATAAAGTGTCTGGATTTTCAACAAGAGCTTGGTAACACGCCAAAGAGAAAGCCTATTGATAAAATGAAGGCAGATAATGTTAGTTTGGAACATGGATATGAAGTTGGTTGAAGGACTTCGTACTGAATAGGAATAGTGGGAGCCAAATCGGAATAGAATTTGGAAAAAAAATGAAAAACTAGAAAATATGGAAAGGAAATAAGTATCAACTGTTTTAGAGTATGAAATTGATGAAAGTGGTTCCTTGTGTAATTACATTCTATAAAGAAGGGCCTTTTAGATGCCTACGGAACCTTATTGTAGCTGAAGCCCATATTTTCAAAAGGGAGAAACAATGATCAAAAAAAGCATTCACAAATTGCAGACTGTTTCTTAAAAAAAAAATGAAGGGCACCAACTTTTTCCAAGTCCTAAGACACTTAGTCACTGTCAATTATTTTTAAACTATCAGCATCAAAACAAATAGCAGATTTATCATAGAGTCATACAGATGTACAGCAAGGAAACAGATCCTTTGGTCCAACTTGTCCATGCCGACCAGATATCTAGTCCTTCCTGCCAGCACCTGGCCCATATCCCTCTCAGCCCTTTCTATTCACATACCCATCCAGATGTTGCAATTATGCCAGCCTCCACCACTTCCTCTAGCAGCTCATTCCATACACGCATCTGCCTCTGCGTGAAAAAAGTTGCCCCCTTAGGTCTCTTTTATATATTTCCTCTCTCACCCTAAACTTACTCTCTAGTTCTGGACTGCCCCACCCCAAGGAAAAGACTTGTCTATTTACCCTATACATGCCCCTCATGATTTTATAAACTTCAAAAGATCAGCCCTCAGCCTCCGACACTCCAGGGAAAACAGCCCCATCCTATTCAACCTCTCCCTGAGAATGTGTATAGGGCATAAGCAGGCAGGGAAAGAGTTTCACAAAACTCAGAACTTAATAAGAGGTTCAGCTGAGCATGACTCAGATCAGATAACAACTTGCAGTTCACAATCAGGTGCTGGAAGCAAGGGTAATGGGTTAACAAGGTGGAAAAACAGTCAATATGTAAAGCCATTGAACAATATTGGAAGCATTCAGAATGCAAGGTCAGCTAACAAGGGGAAAAATATCTATTTTATGAATTCCGATCAACAAAATTAAGAACATTCATTGTAGAACAGTAAAAGGTGTTTTGTGTCTGCTACTGATACTCGTTGACTGCCACAGTTACCCAATTAATACCTATGTTGCCTTATCTGGATGTTCCTCCCTGTAAAATGACTGCACAATTCATTGAGAAACTGCCATTCCAAAGAGACAGAAGTCACTTCTCTGTGCACAGAACTCATGGCGGGGCGGGGCGGGGCGTGTTGGTAACGGAAGCAGGACAACATCCCGATAAATTCTCCAACTCTGGCAACATCCTTGTAAATCTTTTCTGAACCCTTTCAAGTTTCACAACATTCATCCAATAGAAAGGAGACCGGAATTGCACGCAATATTCCAAAAGTGACCAAACCAATGTCCTGTACAGCCGCAACATGACCGTCCAACCCCTGTACTCAATACTCTGACCAATAAAGGAAAGCATACCAAACGCCTTCTTCACTATCCTATCTACCTGTGACTCCACTTTCAACCTGCTATGAACCTGCACTCCAAGGTCTCTTTGTTCAGCAACACTCCCTGGGACCTTACCATTAAGTGTACAAGTCATGCTAAGATTTGCCTTTCCAAAATGCAGCACCATACATTTATCTAAATTATACTCCATCTGCCAATCCTCAGCGCATTGGCCCATCTGATCAAGATCCCGTTGTACTGAGGTAATCTCCTTCGCTGACCACTACACCTCCAATTTTGGTGGCATCTGCAAACTTACTATGCCTCAATGCTCACATCCAAATCATTTATATAAATGACGAAAAGTAGTGGACCCAGCACCGATCCTTGTGGCACTCCACTGGTCACAGGCCTCCAGTCTGAAAAACAACCCTCCACCATCGTCCTGTCTCTTCTACCTTTGAACCAGTTCTGTATCCAAATGGCGAGTTCTCCCTGTATTCCATGAGATTAACCTTGCTAACCAGTCTCCCATGGGGAACCTTGTCGAACGCCTTACTGAAGTCTGTATAGATCATGTTTACCTCTCTGCCCTCAGCAATCCCTTAGTTACTTAGTCAAAAAAAATCAATCAAGTTTGTGAGATATGATTTCCTATGCACAAAGCCATGCTAACTATCACTCAACAGTCCTTGCCTTTCCAAACGCATGTACATCCTGTCCCTCAGGATTCCCTCCAACAACTTACCCACCACCAATGTCAGGCTCACCAGTCTGTAATCTCCTGGCTTGTCCTTACCCTCTTTCTTAAATAGTGGCACCATGTTAGTCAACCTCAAGTCTTCCGGCACCTCACCGGTGACTATCAAATGATACAAATATCTCAGCAAGAGGCCCAGCAATCATGCCCCTAGCTTCCCACAGAGTTTTAGGATACACCTGATCAGGTCCTGGGGATTTATCCACTTTTACACGTTTCAAGACATCTAGCACAACCTCCTCTGTAATATGAACATTTTTCAAGACGTCACCAACTATCTCCCTACATTCTATATCTTCCATTTCCACAGTAAACACTGATGCAAAATACTCATTTAGTATCTCCCCCATCCCCTATGACTCCACACAAAGGCCATCTTACTGATCTTTGAAGGGCCCGATTCATTCTCTCGTTACCCTTTTGTCCTTAATGTATTTTTGAAAACCCTTTGAATTCTGCTTAACCCTATTTGTCTTAGCTATCTCATGTCCCCTTTTTGCCCTCCTCATTTCCCTCTTAAGTATACTCCTATTGTCTTATAGATTTGTTCAATCTATCCTGTCCATACCTGACATATGCTTCCTTCTTTTTCTTAACCAAATCCTCAATTTTTCTAGTCACCCAGCATTCCCTATACCTACCAGCCTTTCCTTTCACCCCAACAGGAGTATACTGTCTCTGGACTCTCGTTATCTCACTTCTGAAGGCTTCCCATTTTCCAGCCGGCCCTTTACCCGTGAACATCTGCCCCAGTCAGCTTTTGAAAATTTTTAAATTAGATTCCCTACAGTGTGGAAGCAGGCCCTTCGGATAAAACCAGTCCACACTGACCCTCCGAAGAGCAATCTACCCCTGTTGACTTTTTAAAGAGCAACAGGTTTTAATCCAAGCAGTAGGCATCATTTTATCTTGCTTCAACCTTGATGGCAGTATCCAGCATACTCTTACTTATACAACTGAATGATTAAAACTTACTCAAGGTCAAAGAAAGGAAAAAGGAGCCTTAAATAATTTCATAACATCAGACTGGATTAGATTAGATTACCTACAGTGTAAAATAGGCCATTTGGCCCAATAAGTCTACACTGTCCCTCTGAAGAGTAACCCATCCAGACCCATTTCCGTCTGATTAATGCACGTAATACTATGGACAATTTAGCATGGCCAATTCACCTGACCTGCATATCGTTGGACTGTGGGAGGAAACCGGAGCACCCGAAGGAAACCCACGCAGACACGGAGAATGTGCAAACTCCACTCAGACAGTCGCCCGAGGCTGGAATCAAACCTGTGAACCAGGTGCTGTGAGACAGCAGTGCCTAACCATTGAGCCACCGTGCCTCCCTTACCAGATAGCATCAAAATTAGCCTTCCTCCAATTTAGAACTTCAACCTTTAGATCTGGTCTATCCTTTTCCATCACTTTTAAAACTAATGGAATCATAGTTGCTGGCCCCAAAGTGCTCCCCCACTGACACCTCTGACACCTGTCCTGCCTTATTTTCCAAGATTAGGTCAAGTTCTGCATCTTGTCAAGTAGGTACATCCACATACCGACTCAAAAGTTTCTTGTACACACTTAAATTCCTTTCCATTTAAACCCTTAACACTATGGCAGTCCCAGTCGATGTTTGGAAAGTTAACATCCCCTCCCATATCCACCTATTATTCTTACATTTAACTAAAACCACCTGACAAATGCGTTTTTAATTTCCCACTGACTATTAGGGGGTCTACAATACAATCCCAGTAAAGTGATTACCTCTTTATTTCTCAGTTCCTCCCAAATAACTTCCCTGGATGTATTTATGGAAATATCCTCTCTCAGTACAGTTGCAAAGATTAGATTAGATTAGATTACTTACAGTGTGGAAACAGGCCCTTCGGCCCAACAAGTCCACACCGACCCGCCGAAGCGCAACCCACCTATACCCCTACATCTACCCCTTACCTAACACTACTGGCAATTTAGCATGGCCAATTCACCTGACCTGCACATCTTTGGACTATGGGAGGAAACCGGAGCACCCGGAGGAAACCCACGCAGACACGGGGAGAATGTGCAAACTCCACACAGTCAGTCGCCTGAGGCGGGAATTGAACCCGGCTCTCTGGCGCTGTGAGGCAGCAGTGCTAACCACTGTGCCACCGTGCCGCCCACAAGCTATCCCTCATCAAAATGCCACTCCCCCTGCTCTCTTGCCTCCATTTCTGTCCTGTCACATTTGCATCCTGGAACATTAAGCTGCCAGTCCTATCCATCCTTGAGCCATCCTGTAATTGCTATGATATCCAAGTCCCATGTCCCTAACCATGCTCTGAGTTAGGCCTCTTGCATTGAAATACAGAGGAGCCCTGATTATCCGAATGAGATGGGTGGGCAGTATTTTGTTCAGGTAGTTGATTATTCGGTTAATTGATTTCCTCTGGGACTGTGAAGCACTAACAGTAAATCTGCTGCTGCCTTTGTGGGGTAAGTCTCCAAATAGCACGCATGTGCACACACACACACACCTTTTTACTGCAACTTTTTCCACCTCTGCCCTGTCCAGGACATTGTGGAAGAGATTACCCTGCGAAGGGGGGTTTAGGGTACACCCGTGTAGATCTCCAGCCAAAAAAGTGCAGGGGGGAAAAAAAAAGGGCAGGAGGCCAGTATTTTGCAGATGGTGCCCAGACTGCTCTCGGCAACATTCCAGGGAGCAGAGTCAGTTTTTAATCACTGTACCTGTAAACAAAAGACACGATCAGGGTTGTGACAGTGCAATGTTTCTATCGGGACCTCAACTTCTCCTTCGGATAATCCTATATTCGGATAATTGATATTCGGATAATTGATATTCGGATAATTGATATTCAGATAATCAGGGTTCCTCTGGAAAAGCAGTTTAACTTATCAGTCCTACCTCGTTCTCTGCTTTGTCCCTGCCTGCCCTGACTGTTTGACTCGCTTCTGTTCTCAACTGTACCAGTCTCAGATTGATCTCTTTCCTCACTGTCCCCCTGGGTCCCACCCCCTCTTCTTACTAGTTTAAATCCTCCCGAGCAGCAAGCAGCACTAGCAAATCTCCCTGCCAGTACGTTAGTCCCCTTCCAATTCAGGTGTAATCTGTCCTTCTTGTACAGGTCACTTCTACGTCAGAAGAGATTCCAATGATCCAAAAATATGAATCCCTCTCCATACATCAGCTCCTCAGCCAGGCATTCATTGGCCCTATCCTCCTATTCCTCCCCTCACTAGCTCATAGTACCAGGAGTAATCCAGATATTACTACTCTCAAGGACCTCCTTTTTAAATTCCTGCCTAGCTCTCTATGTTCTCCCTTCAGAATCTCAATCTTTTCTCTTCCTAGGTCATTGGTTCCAATGTGTACAGTGTGGCCCTCCTGTTGGCCCCTCTCCCCTTTGAGAACATTCTGCACCTTCTCCGAGACAGCCTTGATCCTGGCACCAGGGAAGTAACACACCATTCTGATTTTTCGCTGCTGGCCACAGAAACATCTGTCTGTGCCTTGGAGTAGAGAGTCACTTAACACCATCGATCTCTTGGAAGCCAACGTACCCCTCATTGCATTAGAGCCAGTCTCAATACCAGAAACCTGGCTGTTCGTGCTACATTCCCCTGAGAATCCATCACCCGCTACATTTTCCAAAACAGCATACTTGCTTGAAATAGGGAGAGACACAGAAGATTCCTGCACTACCTGCCTACCTCTCTTACCTTTTCTAGAGCTAACCTATGTGACTGTATTTGCGACTTTGTATGTTATTGAACGCAGAGATCTGTGTATTATTAAGCAGCAACTAATGCTTGTAGCTTCAGAATGAAGAAATCTCCCTTGATGTCCAAAGAGGGAACCTCTGAGCAATGCTTCTTTTAAGTTTACAGTACTTTTTCTCGTACAATAACACTTTGCCTAAATAAAGCAGTCTTGAAGCCAAATGGCTGACAACTTGCTGCTCTTAGAGCTAAGAGCAGCAAGGAGGGGACATGAAAGGTCCTTAGTCGGTAGGATTAGGGAAAACCCTAAGGCTTTCTATAGGTATGTTAGGAATAAAAGAATGACTAGGGTAGGAATAGGTCCAGTCAAGGATAGTAGTGGGAAGTTGCGTGTGGAGGCGGAAGAGATTGGGGAGACACTGAATGAATACTTTTCTTCAGTATTTACTCAGGAACAGGGCATTGTCGTCGATGTGAATACTGAGTCACAAATAAGTAGAATGGATGGCTTTGAGGTATGTAGAGAAGAGGTGTTGGAAATCCTGGAAAAGGTGAAAATAGATAAGTCCCCTGGGCCTGATGGCATTTATCCTAGGATTCTCTGGGAAGCAAGGGAGGAGATTGCAGAGCCATTGGCCTTGATTTTTATGTCCTCTTTGTCTACAGGAGTAGTGCCAGAAGACTGGAGGATAGCAAATGTGGTTCCCTTGTTCAAGAAGGGGAGTAGGGATAACCCTAGTAACTATAGGCCGGTGAGTCTCACTTCTGTTGTGGGCAAAGTCTTAGAGAGAATTGTAAGGGATAGGATTTATGCACATCTGGATAGGAATAATGTGATCAAGGATAGTCAGCATGGTTTTGTGAAGGGCAGGTCGTGCCTCACAAACCTTATTGAATTCTTTGAAAAGGTGACGAAGGAGGTTGATGAGGGGAAAGCGGTAGATGTGGTATATATGGATTTTAGTAAGGCGTTTGATAAGGTTCCCCATGGTAGGCTACTGCAGAAAATACGGAGATATGGCATTGAGGGTGAGTTGGAGGTTTGGATTAGGAATTGGCTGGATGGAAGAAGACAGAGGGTAGTAGTTGATGGCAAAGTTTCTTCATGGAGTGCCGTCACTAACGGTGTTCCACAAGGATCTGTTTTGGGACCATTGCTGTTTGTCATTTTTATAAATGACCTGGAAGAGGGGTTAGAAGGTTGGGTGAGCAAGTTTGCGGATGATACGAAAGTCGGAGGAGTTGTTGACAGTGAGGAAGGATGTGGCAGGTTACAGCAGGATATAGAGAAGCTGCAGAGCTGGGCAGAAAGGTGGCAAATGGAATTCAATGTAGCTAAATGTGAGGTGATTCACTTTGGGAAGAATAACAAAAAGATGGGGTACTGGGCTAATGGTCGGATACTTGGTAGTGTGGATGAGCAGAGGGATCTTGGTGTCCATGTACACAGATCTCTGAAAGTTGCCACCCAGGTAAATAGTGCGGTGAGGAAGGCATATGGCGTACTGGCTTTTATTGGTAGAGGAATTGAGTTCCGGAGTCCTGAGGTCATGATGCAGTTGTATAAAACTCTGGTGCGGCCGCATCTGGAATATTGTGTGCAGTTTTGGTCGCCATACTATAGGAAGGATGTGGAGGCACTGGAACGGGTGCAGAGGAGGTTTACCAGGATGTTGCCTGGTATGGAAGGAAGATCGTATGAGGATAGACTGAGACACTTGGGGCTGTTTTCATTAGAGAAAAGAAGGTTTAGGGGTGACTTGATTGAGGTGTACAAGATGATTAGGGGGGTAGATAGGGTTGACAGTGTGAACCTTTTCCCGCGTATGGAGTCGGGTATTACAAGGGGGCATAGCTTTAAATTAAGGGGGGGTAGATATAGGACTGAAGTTAGGGGTAGGTTCTTCACTCAGCGAGTCGTAAGTTCATGGAATGCCCTGCCAGCAGCAGTGGTGGAGTCTCCCTCTTTATGGGCATTTAAGCGGGCATTGGATAGGTATATGGAGGATAGTGGGTTAGTATAGGTTAGGTGGGCTTGGATCGGCGCAACATCGAGGGCCAAAGGGCCTGTACTGCGCTGTATTCTTCTATGTTCTATGTTCTATCTGGAAATGTTAATTTGTAAACAATACATCATTGTGGCAGTAATGTCCTTACAGCATCTAATAGTGATACATTGGTTCATTCAAGACATCTGGCAGAAGCTGACCTTAATCATTTGGATGCTTACTTCTCCTGTACCCAAAAGGGAATTATTTCAACCAAGTTGATAATTTTTATTGACAGCTTGATGGGCCAAATCACCACAGTCTGGCCCTGCTTTATTTTAATAGATTCTTCTTTCTGTTTGGTTAATGCACTACAATAAAGAACTATTTAGCAGTCAATTAAGAATAGTTAGCTCAAGATAAGCTTGCTCAAAAGTGCTATTGCCCCCACAGGGGTCAGATGAATTTGGACTTTCATGACTTTCATGAATAGGCCTCTGCAATAACTTTTATTCATTTGATTCAAGTAGTTCATCTAAAATAAACCAACCTATTTGTTTAAAAGTTGTCTTGTCTCATGAGTGCTTTTCTGCCTTCAGTGCAGGCAGGTGAATGCCCACCATGAGACACGACAATTGCCAGCGCATGAAGCAAGAATTCTGTCTCAGGGTCATTACTGTTTTAACCAGATTAGAACCATAAATCATCAACCATGATTGCAAGAAATGTGGTATCTGTTTCGTGATATCTAGTGCACAGCCCAAGAAGGGTCAAATAAGGCATAGTCCCCACTACCAATTACTATATATTGAACATCAGGTGAAGGCAGAACCAGTACAACAAAAACTATGTGCATCAACATTAGAAATGACAGGTTGCACATCAGAACAAAGCTGAATAACTAACGGTTGCCATGGTGCTTAAGTTGTCAGCACATGGTTTAATTACGGAATACCATCCTGCTCCTACTGACAAACAAAAAGCAATCAACCAAATGCCATGATAGAAATGGAGTCATATTTTACAACGGCAGTGAAATTAAAACTGTAGAATTGAAACGTACATAGATGTTATAGAAGTTATAGAATTCTACGGCGTTAGTCTGTAAAAGGCTGCCCTTTAGAATACAAAAGGACTGAGTTTGGAAAGTCCACTCTCAGGGTTGTGTCAAAGGTGGAGAATTTAGGAGTTATTGACAAATGAGTGAGCAACACAGAGGCAGCTTGGCTTTGGAGACTTCCAGTTCTACCAAATTCAAGATGACAAACCTGTGTAGTAGAGACACAAAACAGAAATGGAGCTGATCAGGAGCATCAGCACAAAAAAAAACTCCACATAAAAGTTAATCTTAAGCGAGTAGCTGAGCTACGACATTAATGTTGTGGATGGGCTTCTTGGATGATTTTCTTCACTCATACTGCCAAATGTTTCTGTCAGTAACAATGCTAATAGCAATTGCACATACAAGCATAATATACAATTCAAAACTGTCTGGAGGGAGCACTATCTCCATTATGCATAACCTAGAACTATAAGTGGGCGTTTTTTCAGCTTCAAGTAGACAGAATACAAACAATTACACGCCTACCACTGTTCTTTATCCTAGCAACACTGTCTAACATTTAACCCACCTCCCACCCACTAAACCTGGAACAATTGAGTGAATCCCTCCAGGAGCAATTAGGAATGCATACCTGCTTAAATGATATTAGTGAATTATATGCTGAACAACAATAGAACATGTTAGAGAGAAGGCTACAAAAAGTAAGAAGCATACAAAAAGTAAGAAGCATACAAAAAGTAAGAAGCATACAAAACTAAAATGTCTCAAATCCCACAATACTAAAACTGACATCTTGAACTTAACGAATTCTTATTAACTCAACAGCTTAACCAACCAAATCAATTCTGCCTGTAGTATGTCACACAATGTTGGGACCTAGTAACAATGTAACCCATCAGCTACAGTGTGCAAAAGGACAGAAAATCCAAAGGCTTTTTTTTCAAAAGCCTCCCTTTAAGCAACTGTAGAACTTAGTGTTCTCAAGTGATTTTATGTCAGTGAGGGTTCAAGCCCCAAAAGCAGGAAATCTTTCCAACATGCAAGCCAACACTCAGCCCTCAACTTACAGAACCAAAAAAAAGATAACTCACCATGCTTGCTCACGGGATCTTTAAGTTTGCAAATGGCCGGTCACATTTTCTTAACAGCAACTGCGTTTCACTAGCAAACATTTGAGGATACATACAACACGGAGGGGTGACCCCACAAAGAAACTGCACACCATCAATAAATATCTGGACCAAAATACTTTCATAACTTTTCTGAGCAGTGGTATATACAATTAATTAAAGCTTTCCATTGGAGGACAAAAGGTACAAAAATTAAAGGGGGTCAGATTCTCAAAAATATTGATATTATTTGCAGTTAAAAGACCTGAAGTGTCAAATTTGGAAAGTTAAGTAGGTAGACAGATACTAGTCGATGTACGAAAACAGGAATCATTCCATATTGGAATAAAACAAGAAGAAAGCAGATGGTGGCCATCTGAAAATGCAAAAACAGAAATTGCAGGGGAAACTCAACAGGCTGGCAATATTTGTGGATGGAAAACAGAGTTAACATTTTAATTCCAGTGCCCTTTTTCAGAACTAGAATCAACTTGGAAAGTGGTATTTAAACTGACAATGAGAGGGGAAGCCCAGAGAAAGAGAAAAAAAAAGGTAGGCACACAAAGGAATTAGTGAGTTTTGAAGAGATTTTAACTCAGGTTGAGGTTCTGGATGCGAGTTTGCTCACTGAGCTGGAAGGTCTGGTTACAGACGTTTCATCACCATACTAAGTAACATCAGTGAGCCTCCAGTGAAGAACTGGTGTTATGTCCCACTTTCTATTTATGTGTTTAGGTTTCTTTGGGTCAGTGATGTCATTTTCAGTTGGAAAGCCATGCTTCTAGGAATTCTCATGCGTGTCTGTTTGGTGTCCTAGGATGGGTGTGTTGTCCCAGTCAAAATGATGTCCTTCTTTGTCTGTATGTAAGGATACTAGTGATAGTGGGTCATGTCTTTTTGTGGCTAGTTTTCTGCCTGTTTCAACAATGTAGTGTTTATTACAATCCGTGCAAGATATTTTGTAAGTGACGTTTATATTGCTTGTTGCGTTTATAGAGTCTTTCAAATTCATTAGTTGCAGTTTTAGTGTGTTGTTGGTTACCATAATACCAAGAGGTTGGAGTACTGTGGCAGCCATTTCAGAGATGTCTTTGACGTAGCTCGGGTACCTGGGCGCACGGTCTCTTTGTTTGGGTTTGTTGCTGTGAAAAATTGACAGACTGTTTATTGGGTACCCATTCTTCTTGAATACACTGCATAGGTGATTTTCTTCTGCTCTTCTCTCAAACAGTGACACGCTCAAGAATACTTAGAAGCATAGCATTCCAATCGGAACTCCATCAACAAACACGTCGATTTGGACCCCATCTGCCATCCTGAGAAAAAGAACTGGAAATGACATCACCAAACCAAAGAAACCTAAATACACATAGAAAGCAAGTCATAACACTAACACTTCACTGGAAGCTCACTGATGGCGTTATCTAGTATGGTGACATAACGTGTGAAACCGAATCTTCTAGCTCATTGAACAAACTCACATCCAGAACACAAAGGAATCGTTGATAACAGGAAAAGGAGAAGCTAGATAGGAGATAATGGGAACAAATACAAAATGGATTAGCCAAATTGAAAGCAACCCATTTCATTACAGGATCTGTAGTATTGAAGTAGGTAATAGATAAGAAAGGGGATGCTTATATTCTAAGACTGTTAAATTCTATATTGAATCCTGAAAGCTATAAAGGTGCCTAAATGGAAGATGAGATGTTTCTCCAGCTTGCATTCAGCTTTGCGGATTACTGCAGCAAGCCTGAGAAAGAAACGTTGGCATAGGGACACAGTGGGGTAATGAAGTGGCAGGCAATTGGAAGCACAGGGTGGTTCTTAGAGACAGAACATATGTTTTACAATGCAGTCACCCCAATATTGTTTGCTATCAATTCCCTGCCTCTTGATGATGGCAGACAGGTTTCTTTGAGGTTTATTTAACCAAGCTTTCAAGCAGGATTAAAGACGAAGGTTTTCAATCATCTGACACTTGGTAAGTGAGCATCCAGCTTTAAAGGCTTGTCAATGCTACACTGAACTACAACTCTTCCAAACATATCCTCGCTCTGTGTCAACCTGCTCCTGTCATGCAAGAAAAAAATAAGGCCAGCTTGTTCCTCAACTTGTAATGACATTTTCAGCTGGCTCAAACTTGTGATCGATAGGGAGCACAGAAAGTTAAGCTTATCAAACAGAAATGCTCAATAAAGATAAAGTATTGGTGGAATTCTGAAAAAGACTGCTGGCGAAACTCATCAGGTCTAGGAGCATCTGTGGAGAGAGAAACAGACTTCGTGTTTGAAGTTTGGTAAGCCTCTTCTTCAGAATTGAAAGTTGTGATTAGTCTTTATTCTTTTGACAGGAGCAGAGAAGCAGCAAGAGGGCAGATGGTATAGAGGCCCAATGCAAACGTCAAAGAGGTTGAGGAAAAAAAAGATGTAAAGAAAAAAAGGGGTGTAAATTCAAGGTGTAAGGGGAGAGCTTAGCCCTTGCTCCAAAGTGCAAAGTAAACAAAACATGGCTAACTTGGGGGGTAGGAGGAGGATATGGTTGAGAATGTAAGAAAAACAAAGTGCTCAGTTTCTGAAGTTATTGAAGGCAATGTTCAGACTTCAAGGCTGTAAAGTACTAAGCGGAAAAAGATATTATTCCAGCTTGCATGTGCTTTGATGGAACATTTCTGACTTGGGTCTGCTGCAATTTCTGCATGAGAGCAGTGGTTTATTGTAGTGACAAGCAACTGGGATGTGGGGTCATTCCTATAGTCACAAAACAGTCACCTAGTCTGAGCTCGGCAACGTAAAGGAGACAACAATGCGAGCAATGAATGCAGCAAACTTGGTTGAAAGTACCTGTGAATCACAACTTCTACTGGAAGGTCCATTAGATGCCTTCAATGAAGGTGGTGAATGTGTAAGGGTTAAGCTTACTGTGATTACATGGGAAGGTGCCATGGACGTAAGAGTCCTTTCCGAGAGCTGAAAGTAAACGGAAGGCGAAGATGCATTTGGTGGGGTGAGATGCATTTGAGATGTTCAATGCTTATCAGTTGTTTATACATACATGCAGTGGATGCTGGAGGGTGACATTTTGCCCTGCAGGAAGGGAGGGTGGTGTGGTGTGTATGCATGGGCGCGAGCAGAATCAAGTCATGCTGGAAATTTCACTGAGCTCCAGACTCCCACCACCTCTCCAAGGGAAAAAAAATTCTCAAATCTCCTCATCCTCAACCTTCTACTCTTTGGATTAAATCTACTAACCCTTCTACTGAAGGAAAAAGTGCATTCTTATCCATCTTGTCAATGCCCCTAACACACCTTTAATCAAGTTCTCAAATTTCACTGCTCCAAGGAACCCCCATCTATCCAATCTTTCCTCATAATATCTCAGACCCTCCAGGAACAAGCAGCATCCTGGTCGATCTCCTCTGGACACGAGTGCAATCACATCCTTCCTATAATGTGGCAGCCAGCACTACAAGTACTATTCTAGTCGTCACCTAACCATCATTGTATACAGCTCCAGCAAAACATCTATTCTATGTCTCTGCTAAGAAATGAAAGTGCCCCAATACCTTCATAAACATATCTACCCATCCTATCTTCAGAGATCTGTGAATATGCACACCAATGCCCCTATGATTAAAAAGAGTAAAAAATTGAAATATGAAGGGCACCTGTAACTTGAACCATCCACATGATTATAGAACTGACCTTTGAAATTATTTTAAAATCATGCAACCATTTTTATACCTATGAAATTGCTTTGAAAATGTTTTAAGACCTGTTATTTAAGTACTGCTGGTCTAAGATTGTGGGATGTCTAATTACTTTGCTCAAGACATTCAGAGAACATAAAGTGGACAATACAAGGTTAGCACTTCACTGTGAGGGCAAGCTAATCTCCTAAAGCACAGATTTCTTACAAGCACAATGCATCTTAAGCAAAGGTTCCCACCCAACCCAAGAAAGTTCTACAATTCTATTTTTCCCACAAACTGTGAACCCTTCCCTACAGAGCTGTATTAATTACACACTTCAGAGAGGTATAAACAAAGAATGCTTTGTTGTCTGTAATTATCTTGTGTCATGGTGTAATGTTTACCTTTCAGAATTCTATTGCAGCTTAGTTTATGTTTTGAAAAGCAGCACAAATCATTTTCCTATCTCTAGCTTAATCTGTCACTCTGAACTAAGGCCATTAACAATAAATTAACATCTGGATAATTCAATTTGGAGTTTCTTTTCAAATAATTGGAAGAAACATAAATCTCGTTCCACTTTACCCTCCAAGTTACTGCTCCAACCCCTTTACAACTCAATATGCAACAATTCTGAGAAGGGTAAGTATTGAAGCAAAGCCACGTAAAGCCTTCACAGAAGGCAAAGTGACAATTTGATGGTAAAGTTGAACAAGTCAGTGTGTACTATCATGTCTTTATCACGTCACAAATCTTTTGTCTATAAACCATAAAAAATTCTATCAACTTAGGAACACCCTCCCCCACCCCATCCTCAAAAAGGTCCTACTTGCAATTTAATTTTTTCACTTGAAGATTTATGGGACTAAATTCCAATTCATAAATTCAAATTAGATATATCAGCAAGTCAGTGGAATAAATTTAAATTCAAATGCTGACAGGCAGACAAATTATATTTTGTAAGTAAGTGCTTGTCAGCAAATTGAATAATTTTGAAATTATAATCTTGGTTGTTAAGTGGGTAACTTGGCAGGTAACTTATACACAATTCCATAAACAATATTGTTGTGAACAAGGAGAAATCAGGTATGATAATTAAAGTATTTCTCAATAAATGAGAAAAAACTTAAAATTCCCCTAGAGTTTTCCTACTCATTTGGATACTCTTCCATGACTACTGGATCACTGCAAAACTGTCATGACACACTCTTACCACCAGGGTCATCAGATAGCCATGATAAGCTGGAGCCCTGCCTCTCCTCCCCTCCCCCTTCCTGGCACAGGGATGTTGAAGCTAATAGTAGTGCCTCACCTGCTGCTACAGCCAAGATAGCTAACTCAGCAGAGCTGGAATCAGACTTGGGAATGTCTGGCCTTTGTGGTTTAGTGCAGTGAACTTTGCCAGCTAGCTGAAGCAGTTTTTGTGGCCTGCTTAATTTTAATGAGTTTAGTGAAACAAACAAGTGGAATTTAATAGGTCTCACTACTTCTTCAAACAAATGTCACATGAATATAAACTGGTTTGAGAGCACAAAGTGATTTTAAAAATTAGGTTATGATGTGTTTGAGTGAAATTTGGAAAAACTGATGAAGGTACAGAATGTCCCAATGGCTCATCTGCCTCAAATTACAGTAATTATAAACTGCCCACTTGACATTTAAGCAGTTTGCATAATAACACACGTTTTAATATTCAAAAACTGAAGCCAGTACATAGTAAACAAAATGAAAAGAAATACTGAGACCTTTTATGTAGAAAAATGCAAAACATCTGGTCATAGAATACAATGCTGCTGCTATCTGAGAAATGATGGTTTCAGTCCGCTTTTCTGATAAAACAATCACCTAACTTCAGAGTTCTCATTTTTCTCTCTACCTAATCTCTTCTAAGTATAAATCCTTGCTCAAGTACATTTCTATAGTTTTCACAATTTTCAGAATCAAAATGTTTATATGTCTTTTAACCAAAATAGCACAAGGATAGGTTGGGGACATGAAAAGGTTTCAAACTGTCTTAATGTATTGAATAAAAGTAATGCCTCATCAGTTATAATTTTTTTTGCCAGACAAAGACAAAAACAATCACAATTGGCTTTCACCCGGAAGCACCATTCATGGGAAGGGCCTGCAGAATTTCAACTTGCTGTGCAGACTGATTCCAAACAACCCAAGTGCTGACCAACCCTGGAAAACCATTCCACATGTTTGGCATACAAATCTTCCCAGCAATACGATCTGCTTAGCTCTGGGGGTGGAGCCCTGAATCAAGTTTGTCTCAGGCTCGCAAAGACAGAAACTTGACTGAAGAGTACTTGCTGGGAAGCAAAGTTAAAAATTCATTTAAGCAGAGAAGCTGGTTAAGTTAAAATGCTAAACTGCGACTAACAATTTCTTGTTTTAAAAGAGATCAAAACATCATCTCTGAATATTAGTTTCTGTAAAATGAAGAGCTCAAAGTGAAGAATATGGCAACACAGATACAAATGAGATTTCAAGCATCTGGATTCATCCCAAATCAAACTATTACCCACAAGCACTGGGTCAGTACAATTGTTTGGTGTTTCATAAACAAGAGCTCTGCTTCCATGTACAGCATGAGTAATTCACTACAAGTGTTATATAACCAAAGCAAAGTTACCAAACCAGAATTATGGAATTAAAAATAAACAGATTCTTAAAGCAGATGAGCCTACACTAGAAGCTTTTTGTTAAACATAACTGCTGCAATTTCATCACTCTTCAATGTCTCACAAAAAAAGTAATTACCATTGACCATTCACAATCATTAAACACCTATGGAAATTAAAATATTTGCTTTCCCCATTTCTGCGTTTGGAGCTTATTCTGTGGAATATGTTTGCAAAGGATGTAATTCACATTGAGATTTCATCCACAGTTGAGAACGGAGTCTGGTCACAAAGACGTGTTATCATCAATTCAAAAGACTAATTAAGCAGAGCAGAATTTTAAATGATTAATTTGCATCACCATAGTGGTGTTTACATCAGATTATTGTCAACATACTTCACAGTCAAACAGTTACTCGCTGGTGTAATGCAGGTGAGCCCAGTAGCCAAGTGAGCACACACTAAGATTAACAACATCTGTCTTTGGTGCTTGTAAGAGTAAATGCTGGCCAGGGCACCAATGGAACACTGCTAGGTCCCCAAATGATGCCATCAGATCATTGGGAACGTACCAAGGGCCAAGTGTCAAACATATCTGACAACACAGACTCCCTTAATAATGCACAGCATTATATACAGTGGACATTTTTTTCTCTCCTCTCAACTGATTCAGTCACAAATGTTTTCTGTAGTCCTCTTCTAAACTCTGCACACCTACCCCGCCCTTGGGTACACCTGAATTTCAAAGAATGCAAACTTCAGTATTCCGAACAAGTCAAATGGCTGCCAGTAGTCTACGAGTAGGCATTCGCCAACACAACGCATTTCAGTGATTGAATATCCAAAAATATTTAACTATCAATTAGAGAACCGCTGCAATGGAGAGGAAACGAGGAGAAAACGATCTTGCAGCACGGTGAGGAATATTGAGAATTGCGGTCAAATGAACTCAGCGACCCATGAATTTGAGTATGAATTCAGAGCAGGTGGCACTGAGGCTCCTCAAATTCGGCTCTGGTTGGCAGAACCCACCCCAGATCCCACGGGTCCAAAGCTAGAAGGGGTGCACGGGGTTCTCTGACAATGGGAAGCATACCCCGCCTACATCTACCTCCATGCCTCATGATCCCCTTCCCACACCCCGGGACAGCACATTCACTCGACGCTTCGTCCCAATGCAGAGCCACAGCAGGGGAAGCCGAAAGCCTGACCCTCTCTCCCTGACGATGTGCAGGGGCCCCAAGCCCCGTTGCCGGGCCGCGGCCTGAACCCCGGGCTACTCACACTTCACCACCCGATCGGCGGTCGGCAGCTTCCCATCCCGAGCTGCCATGGCACCGCTCCGAGGGGAGTGGCGGCTCCCTGGCTCGGCCGAGGCTCTGATTCAGGCTTCCTGCCGTGCCGTTCGCTCCTGCTGCCGGGCCTCACTTTCTCCACAGCCTCGGCCTCTAGTAACGGCGGCGGCTCCGGCATCAGAACATGGCGGCGGGACCAGAGTGCAGCGCGGGGAAGGGGCGGAGCAGGATCCAGTGGGCGGGGGCAAGCATGACATCAGATGGGGGCGTGGCCAATGGGGGTGGCGGGGGAAAGTAATGGGCGGGACCAAAGGGCGGGGGTTAAGTGTAAGGGAGATGGGCGGGGACATTGAGGTCACTAGAAATAGGCGGGGTCAGATGTAAGGGGCGTGGCCAGTGGGGAGTGTGGGGTCAATGGGGTCAGCGGGAAAGGTCGGGGGTCAAAGGGAAAGGAGCATGGCCAATGGGGTCAAAGGGAAAAGGGCGGTGTCAATAGGGCTCAGGGGAGGGTGGGAAGGAAGAATGGCAAGGACAGGGCAAAAACGTCAGTGAGGGTGGTGCCCAGAGCCAGGGCTACCTGGCAAGGGAGAGAGAATCATAGATAAAAAACAGAGAAGTTGCTGGAAAAACTCAGCAGATCTGGCATAATATGTGAAGAGAACTTAGAGTTACCTTGCAGGTCCAGTAACCCTTCCTCGAGGAATCACAGAATCCTTACTGTATGGAAGCCCAACGAATCAACACCGACCCTTTAAAAAACGTCCTGCCTCGACCAACCTCCTTAAGACCCCTGTAAACCTGAATTTCCCATGGCCCCCATATCCCTGACACTATGGGCAATTTAGACAAGAAGCAGGCTGGATGAACACAGCAAGCCAGGTGGCATCAAGAGGTAGAGAGGTCCAAAGTTTCAGGTATAACCCTTCTTCAGAAATGGAGTTGGGGGGTAGGGTAGCTGCAGATAAAGAGAGGGGGAGCAGAGTTTTGAGTGGGGTGAAGGGCAGAATGGTGAGGTGGTGCTGAGTACAAGGGGAAATTTAGCATGTCCAATCCAATTAAACTTCACATTTTTGAACTGCAAGAGGCCAGATTCAGTAAAGCTGTGCAACCTCCACACAGACAATCATCCCCACGATCGCTGGCGCTGTGAGCACACGGAAGTTCGGTATCCATTGGTCTGGCCTCAACTGGGACCTTAGGTTCATGTCACACTACAGGTGACTCCACTGCACTAACTCTATTTCCATCTCTCTCACATTCAGACACACTCTCCTATAGACCCATACACTAATGCAGACCCTCTCTCATACGCTCACACATGCACACCCACAAGTGCACCCTCTCACAGACTTATGCCCCTTTACACTCACACACACTCTCACAGACACTCAACCCCCACCACACACACATATAGGTTTGTGGGGTGAAATTGTACTTGCAGAATTATATTTTATATTGCTCAAAAACTGCATGCAACCATGTAAGATTCTATATATGAACGTTGGGGCACAGACAGCCTCATATACCTCACACCTTCAATGCATTATCTGAGCTGACATGGCACCTATTGTTAAAGTTCACTTGAGAATGTCACTTTAAAAAATGTTCTGGGATTTACCTATGAAAGAACCGAAACCAACATGGTCATTCTAAAAGATGAGAGACATAACAAACAATCCAGGTATTTTTCAATATATAATTTCATTTGCATTATACTATAAACATTTGCTATAAATTCTGCGTCTTATACTCTGAAAGCTCGTGCTTCCAAATAAACCTGGCGGATTATAACCTGTGGTTGCGTGATTTTTAACTGATGAAGGGCTTATGCCCGAAACGTCGATTTTCCTGCTCCTGAGATGCAGCCTGACCTGCTGTGCTTTTCCAGCACCACACTCTCAACTCTGATCTCCAGCATATGCAGTCCTCACTTTCTGGGAGTTGATTTTTAACTTTGTCCACCGCAGTCCAACACTGACCCCTCCAAATTATTCTTTACATTCGAACAGAACTTGAATCTAGATTAGAGTGGTGCTGGAAAAGCACAGCAGGTCAGGCAGCATCCCAAGAGCCGGAACAGAACTTGACGGGCCTGGGGCGTGGCTAAGATAGAGGCGGGGTCAGATTGAAGATTGAATGCGTCAGTATGGTGGCGGGGGCGGGGTCTGCGTGATGTCGGTGAGAGGGGCGGGGTCTGCATGATGGGCGGGGTTAGTGTGAGGCGGGGCCCAGGTCAGGATGGGATCAAAATGAGAAGTTCGATCAGAGTGATCAGCGTGAAGGGCGGGGTCAGTGTGAGGGGGCGGGGTCAGTGTGCGGGGCAGGGACAATGTGAGTGGCGGGGTTAACTGAAGGGGCGTGGTCAGAGTGAATGCGAGGCGGGGTCAGTGTAATATGTCGGGTCAGAGTGAGGGCGAGTGGTTAGGGGGAGGACCGGAGTCAGAGTGATGGGGTGGGCTTAGCGTGTTCGGGGGTCAGAGTGAGTGGGCGGGACCAAAATGATGGGGTGGGTCAGGGTGAGAGGCGGAGTGAAGGTGTGGAGCGGAGTGAGGGGCGGGGCCAGAGTGTGGATCGGGTGTCAGTGTGAGGGGTGGGGTCAGTGTGAGGGACGGGGCCAGAATGTGGGTGGGGGTCAGTGTGAGGGGTGGGGTCAGTGTGAGGGTCGGGGCCAGAATGTGGGCGTGGTCGGTGTCAGTGTGAGAGACGGAGTCAGTGTGAGGGGCGGGGCCAGACTGTGGGTCGGGGTCAGTGAGAGGGGCAGGGCCAGAGTGTGGGTCGGTGTCAGTGTAAGGGGCGGGGCCAGTGTGAGGGGCGGGGTCAGTGTAAGAGGCGGGTGCAGAGTGTGGGTCGGGGTCAGTGTGAGGGGCGGAGTTAATGTAAGGTTTCGGACAATGGTAGGGACGGAGTAGGTGCGGGGATAGTGTGGAGGGTCGAGACAGAGTGTGGGACGGGGACAGAGTGAGGAGGTGGGGTCAGTATAAGAGGGCAGTGTCAGAGAGAAAGCGGGGTCAGGACAGAGGGGGTGGGGTCAGGCAGGGAGGATGGTGTCAGAGTTAGGGGATTGGGTCAGTGTGAGGCAGTGACAGTGACGGGAGGGGTCAGAGTGTGGGGTGTGGAGGCGGGGTTCAGAGTGTGGGGGCGGGGTTCAGAGTGAGGGGCGGGATTCAGAGTTGGGGAGGAGAGGGGTCAGAGTATAGGGGTGGTGTCAGTGTGAGGGGCGGGGTTAGAGTGAGGGTATGGGGTCGGCTTGAAGGTGTGGGGTCAGATTGCGGATGTGGGGTCAGATTGAAGGTGCGGGGTCAGAGTGAGGATACGGTTCAGTGAGGGGCGGGGTCAGATTGAGGGTGTGGGGTCAGATTGCGGATGTGGGGTCAGAGTGAGGGTGCGGGATCAGAGTGAGGGTGTGGGGTCAGATTGAGGGTGTGGGGTCAGATTGAAGGTGCGGGATCATATTGAGGGTGCGGGGGTAGTGTGAGGGTGCGGGGTCAGTGTGAGTGGTCAGTGTGAGGGAGTGGGATTAGTGTGAGGGGGCGGGGTCAGCGTGAGGAGCGGGGTCAGCGTGAGGAGATGGGATTAGTTTGAGAAGGTGGGATCAGTGTGAGGGGGCGGGGTCAGATTGAGGATGCGTGGTCAGAGTGAGGGTGCAAGTAGTGTGCGGAGGTTGGATCAGTGTGAGGGGGTGGGATCAGTGTGAGGGGGTGGGATCAGTGTGAGGGGGTGGGATCAGTGTGAGGGGGTGGGATCAGTGTGAGGGGGCGGGGTCAGTGTGAGGGGGTGGGATCATTGTGAGAGGGCGGGATCAGTGTGAGGGGGTGGGATCATTGTGAGGGGGCGGGATCAGTGTGAGGGGGCGGGATCAGTGTGAGGGGGCGGGATCAGTGTGAGGGGGCGGGATCAGTGTGAGGGGGCGGGATCATTGTGAGGGGGCGGGATCAGTGTGAGGGGGTGGGATCATTGTGAGGGGGCGGGATCAGTGTGAGGGGGTGGGATCAGTGTCAGGGGGCCGGGTCAATGTGATGGGGCGGGGTCAGTGTGGGGGCGGGGTCAGTGTGAGGGGGCGGGATCAGATTGAGGGGGCGGGGTCAGTGTGACGGAGTGATGTGAGTGGGCGGTGTCAGTGTGAGCGGGCGGTGTCAGTGTGAGCAGGCGGGGTCAGTTTGAGGGGGCGAGGTCAGTTTGAGCGGGCGGGGTCAGTGTGAGGAGGCGGGATCAGTGCGAGGGGGCGGGATTAGTGTGAGGGGGTGGGATCAGTGTGAGAGGGTGGGATTAGTGTGAGGGGGCGGGATCAGTGTGAGGGGGCTGGATCAGTGTGAGGGGGTGGGATCAGTGTGAGGGGGTGGGATCAGTGTGAGGGGGCTGGATCAGTGTGAGGGGGTGGGATTAGTGTGAGGGGGCGGGATCAGTGTGAGGGGGCTGGATCAGTGTGAGGGGGTGGGATCAGTGTGAGGGGGTGGGATCAGTGAGATGGGGCGGGATCAGTGTGAGGGGGTGGGATTAGTGTGAGGGTGTGGTATCAGTGTGAGGGGGTGGTATCAGTGTGAGGGGGTGGTATCAGTGTGAGGGGGTGGTATCAGTGTGAGGGGGCGGGATCAGTGTGAGGGGGTGGGATCAGTGTGAGGGGGCGGAATCAGTGAGATGGGGCGGGATCAGTGAGATGGGGCGGGATCAGTGTGAGGGGGTGGGATCAGTGAGATGGGGCGGGATCAGTGTGAGGGGGCGGGATCAGTGTGAGGGGGCGGGATCAGTGTGAGCGGGCGGGATCAGTGTGAGCGGGCGGGATCAGTGTGAGGGGGCTGGGTCAGTGTGATGGGGCGGGGTCAGTCTGATGGGGCGGGGTCAGTGTGACGGAGTGATGTCAGTGTGAGCGGGCGGGGTCAGTTTGAGGGGGCGGGGTCAGTTTGAGGGGGCGGGGCCAGTTTGAGGGGGCGAGGTCAGTTTGAGCGGGCGGGGTCAGTGTGAGGAGGCGGGGTCAGTGTGAGGAGGCGGGGTCAGTTTGAGGGGGCGGGGTCAGTTTGAGCGGGCGGAGTCAGTGTGAGGAGGCGGGATCAGTGTGAGGGGGCGGGATCAGTGTGTGGGGGTGGGATCAGTGTGAGGGGGGCGGGATCAGTGTGAGGGGGCCGGGTCAGTGTGATGGGGCGGGGTCAGTGTGATGGGGCGGGGTCAGTGTGAGGGGTCGGGGTCAGTGTGAGGGGGCGGGGTCAGCGTGAGGGGGCGGGGTCAGCGTGAGGGGGCGGGATCAGTGTGAGGGGGGCGGGGTCAGTTTGAGGGGGCTGGGTCAGTTTGAGCGGGCAGGGTCAGTGTGAGGAGGCGGGGTCAGTGTGAGGGGGCGGGATTAGTGTGAGGGGGTAGGGATCAGTGTGAGAGGGTGGGATCAGTGTGAGGCGGTGGGATTAGTGTGAGGGGGTGGGATCAATATGAGGGGGCGTGGTCAGTGTGAGGGGGCGGGATCAGTGTGAGGGGGCGGGATCAGTGTGAGGAGGCGGGATCAGTGTGAGGAGGCGGGATCAGTGTGAGGAGGCGGGATCAGTGTGAGAGGGTAGGGATCAGTGTGAGGGGGTGGGATCAGTGTGAGGGGGTGGGATCAGTGTGAGGGGGTGGGATCAGTGTGAGGCGGTGGGATCAGTGTGAGGGGGTGGGATCAATATGAGGGGGCGTGGTCAGTGTGAGGGGGTGGGATCAGTGTGAGGGGGTGGGATCAGTGTGAGGGGGTGGGATCAATTAGGGGGCGGGGTCAGTGCGAGGGGGTGGGATCAGTTTAAGGGCGGGGTCAGTGTGAGTTTAAGGGGCGGGGTCAGTGTGTGGGGGCGGGGTCAGTGTGACGGAAGGTTGTCAGTGTGTGGGGGCGGGGTCAGTGTGACGGATTGATGTCAGTATGTGGGGGCGGGGTCAGTGTGACGGAGTGATGTCAGTGTGACGGAGTGACGTCAGTGTGTGGGGGCGGGGTCAGTGTGACGGATTGATGTCAGTATGTGGGGGCGGGGTCAGTGTGACGGAGTGATGTCAGTGTGTGGGGGCGGGGTCAGTGTGACGGAGTGATGTCAGTGTGAGGGGGCGGGGTCAGTGTGACGGAGTGATGTCAGTGTGACGGAGTGATGTCAGTGTGACGGAGAGATGTCAGTGTGTGGGGCGGGGTCAGAGTGAGGTTGGGGCGGGGTCAGAAGGCGGCGGGGCCTAGCGAGGAGGCCGGAAGTTTACACAGTTGTCCCTCTGTAGGTGATACAGAAAATTTTTAATCGTGCATTGAAACCCGCTTGTGTTGCTGAAGGTCACCAGCATTGCTTGCTCTTCGTGACTCAAATCTCTTTGCGCAGCTACATTGTCCAATCTCTCACCTTTAAGAAATGTTTGTCACTTCAGTTTTTCCTGACACGTGACAATTTCATATATCTCCATAATGTATACTATTACGGATACTTTTCCCTCTTTATGCAAGTCACCTTTAAGCTTTTCTGCACTCCCTTCACTAATCACATTCCCACCAAGTTTTGTGCTGTTTGATTTGATTTATTTATTGTCACATGTATTTTGTAACAAAATATCGTGAAAAGTATAGTTCACCACTCTCTGGCACCATCTTAAAACACAGAAAAGTAAATCAAAATATTGAATATAAATGCAGAAAAATGAAGAAATATAGAAAAAAAGTGTTTAACTGTTTGTTAAGTGCTTTACCATGAGCCATGGTATGGTGGCAAGCCACAAGTCCCTTTCACCATGCCACCACTGCTGGAACAAAAGTTACAATTCTTCAGCACCATCTTGCCTCCACCAACACCTTTGCCACTATGAATTCTTGATGGGCTTCACCAATCCAAATACCACCGATTTTGCTAGGTACTGCATTAGTCCAAACATGACTCCACTGCCATGAGACTGCTTTGAGTCTACATCACCATTGAAGCTTCTGTTGATCCAGCCAGATCTTGTAGTGGGCCCAAACTCACCTCCATGAATCTGTGGTCGGTCACAAACTCCATCAGGAACCCAAACTTGCCTCTGCTGCAGCAGCCATAAGTTGGCACTAGGCATACCTCGCCCATGCAGAAAATGCAAGGAAACCAATCTTGATTCTGGCGGTGCCACCATCAGTCTATGCTGCTGGGTCCACTCGCAGCTAATGCTGTTGCCATGACCAAGCTCTGCAACAAGAGGTAAGTCAAAAAAAAATGAAAAAACAAAGAGAGAGAAAAAATAAAAGAAAAGCGAATGGAGGGGGCCAAGCATTGAGCTCAGAAGCCCTACTCTACCGCCCTCTTACCAAAAGTAAGATGAACATCTGGGTGATGTGGGAAGGGGAGGGAGAACGAACTGAAGATCTGTTAAACACAGGAGAGGGGGTATCAAGGGAAGACAACAGACAATAGATGCAGGAGTAGGCCATTCGGCCCTTCGAGCCAGCACCACCATTCATTATGATTATGACTAATCATCAGTATCCTTTTCCTGCCTTATCCATCTCTTTCTTGAAAGTACCCAGATACTTGGCCCCCACTGTCTTCTGGGGCAGAGCATTCCATATATCCACCACTCTCTGGGTGAAGAGGTTTCTCTTCAACTCTGTTCTAAATGGCCTATCCCTTATTTTTTAAACTGTGTCCTCTGGTTCTGGACTCGAGAGGGCTAATAATGGGTAAGAATTATGGGGAATGGAGAAAGTGAGATAGGATATCTGGTGGTGAAGGTTGCAAGGAATGATAGGATGAGGTGCAAGGACAATGCTGATTGACAGTGATAATAGCAGTACAGAGGATTTAACAGTGTTAGAGGATGTACTGAGCTGAGAGAGCAATAGAGGCAAACGGAAGTAACTAGTGAGGGAGGGGTGTGTGAGAGAGAGATAGGGAGGAGGAAACATGCAGTGAGAATTGGAGACAGGAGGATAAGGGGATTTGGGGCATAGAGAGAGAGAGAGAGAGAGAAGGGTTTGAGAGGGTAAGGGCGAGTCATAGAAGCTGACAGCACTAAAAAACACTCTTGAGCCCAACTTGTCAAAAACATCCACCTAACTACAGGTATTCTAATCCCAGTTCCCAACACTTGGCCCCATAACCTTGTTTGCCTTGACATACCACATCTAAATACTTCTTCAATGTTATGAGGATTTCTGTCTCTGTCACCTTTATAGGCAGTGAGTTCCGGATTCTCACCATTGTCTGGGTGAAAAAAAATTTCCTAGTGTCCAGGGATGTGCAAGCTAGATGGGTTAGCCATGGTAAATGTGGAATTACAGGGATAGGGTGGGAGGCTGGCTCTGGGTGGGATGCTCTTCAGAGAATTGGTGCAGGCTTAGTGGGCCGAATGGCCTCTTTTCAAACTGTAAGGTTTCTATGATCTTATGATTCTAATTTCCTCTTTACCTTCTGCCTTAACAACCTCCCCCCATTCTGGTCAATGACCCCTCCACCAAAGGGAAATGTTGGTGTCTGTGCCCGTCTGTGCCCCTCATAATTGTATACATTTCAATCATGTCCGCGCTTAGACTCTGCTGCTGCAGGGGAAGCAACCGTAATCTGTCTAATCTTTCTTCATGTTTCCTGGGATACAAATTCTCAGTTGTGAGGAGAGACTGGGTGGGCTGGGTTTGTTTTCCTTGGGGGAGAGGAGGCTGAGGGGAGATCTGATTGAGATATAAAATTTCATGAGAGGCAACATCCTGGTATATATCCTCTGCACCTCATATGTCCTATATGACTCCCGTATGTCTTAATCACTTAATCACTTTAAGGGGCTGTTGTGTATGCACACTCAGGTCCTTCTGATCCTCGGTGCTCCCCAGGGCCCTACCATTCATCATGTATTCCTTGCCTTGTTTATCCTGCCCAAATGCATCATCTCTCACTTATCCAGATTGAATACTATTTGCCAAAGGTCAACCATCTGACTATCCCATCCTTTTAGAATCTAAGCCTACCTTCCTCATTCTTTACCACCCCACCAATCTTTGTATTATTTGCAAATTTACTGATCTTCCCTCTCACATTCAAGTTTAAATCATTTATACAAACCACAAACAGCAAGGGCCCTAACATTGACTCCTTTGAGATGCAACTGGACACAGGCTTCCAGTCACAAAAAGCCCCCGCGACTATCTTCCTCAGCTTCCTGCCACTCATTCGATTGTGGATCCAAGTTACCAATTTTCCTTGGATCCCTTTGCTCTCACATTTGCTATGAGTCTCCCATGTGGGACCTTATCAAAAGCCTTACTGAAGCCCAAGCACATTACATCGAATGCATTGCCCTCATCTAGTCACCTCTTCAAAAACAATTCAATCAAGTTGGTCAAACTTGACCTCTTCATAACGAAGCCATGCTGATTATCCCTGCCTCTCCAAATACAGATTAATTCTGTCTCTCAGCATTGCTTCCAATAGTTTCTTCACCACTGAGATCTTACCAGCCTGTAGTTTCTTGGTTTATCCTTGGCTCATGTCTTAAATAATGGTAGCACATTGGCTGTTGTCCAGTCCTGCAGCACCTCTCCTGCAGCCGAGAGAAATTTAAAATTATTGCCAGTGCTCCTGCTATTTCCTCCCCCGCTTTACTCAACAATCTGGGATATAGCCTGGAGAAGGTACAAAGGAGATGCAGAATGTTTCCTGGGATGAAAATTCTCAGTTGTGAAGAGAGACTGGATGGGCTGGGTTTGTTTTCCTTGGAGGAGGGGAGGCAGAGGGGGGATCTGACTGAAATATACATTATGAGAGGCAAAGACAGAATACATTGTGAGAGTCTTTTCCCCATGTCAGACATTTCTAAGACCAGAGGGTGCAGGTTTAAGGTGAGGAGTAAGTGGGTTTGGAAGAGATCCAAGAAAAAATGTTTTTACCCAGAGGATGATAGAAATATGGAACGTGCTGCCTGAGAGGATAGTGGAGGCAGATTCTCTCACAATATTTTTTTTAAAATCTGGATGAACACTTAAAATGCCAGGCCATAGTATATTATGGACAGAGTGCATGTAGATAAGATTAGTACAGTTTGGTGCTTGTTGGTCACCATAGACATAGCCAGCCTTTTTCATTGCTACATGACTCCATGACGTTTCATCCAGCTTTGAAGATCTATGTATCTATAAACCTACCAGACAACTCAGAGCCTACTCTATCTCTGTGATAATTTCTTTACATACGACTTTATTTCTATAGCTACATCCCTCTCACTCGTGAACACTGGCACTAATTGTTCATTTGAACTCTCTTTACATCCTCTGGCTCCACACTCAAATTACAATGTGGTCCTTAATGTCTGTACTCTTTCCCTAGTTGTCCTTAATGTACTTCTAAAATAACAAATGGATTTTTCTTTAGTTTACCTACCATTGTTCTTTCATGTCTCTTTTTAGCTCTCCTAATTTTCTTCTTGCATATATAGTATGCCTCTAGGGCTTTTGCTGTTTTGAGTCCTTGGTACCTGCTTTAAAAAGATCATAAATCACATGCTATAAGAGTGCCATGAAAGTCTGACTTTATCTCGTGGGAAGGATTCAAATAAAAAAAAAGAGTTTTTACACAAATGATTTTTCATGGCAAGCAAATGGAGTACAAAGTATGGATCTGCCGCAGACCAGTTTAATAGTCAACTTGCTCCAAAGAATGCTTCTTTGTTGCGACATATCAACCAGCCATTGAGAAATTGAAATTTCACATCCCACCTAATAAGTCTCCATGCAGGTTATGCCAGCTCTGTAAGAATTTTCTCTCTCCAATCTTTTGATTCCAGATTTACAGGATAAAGTAACCCAGTGTATGAGAAAACCCTAGCTTTTGGTCCGCAAATATATTTTGGTATATTCTTGGTGGAAAACTGACTAACCTTTTCAGCCACAAGGTGTTCCACTCGCATTGGCATCCTGGAACTTTGCTCCAGAGAGGATCCATCTAACTGCTCGAGCTTACTCTGCTTAGTGTCCTGCCTCACCATTATCACCTGCTTTGGAAGCTCCATTATACATTTCCTTACTTGAGACTTGACATCCTGCAAAGCACACGTAGCACACCGTGACTGTTTACTAATGCTTGTTTGATTAGCATATTCAAATTGAGCCATAATGGCTAGAATATTTGGATCCACATTAGTGGCAGGATTCTCTTCTTGCACCACCAACCTGGTAAGGGCTGAGGTTATATTTGTGTACCATCTACAAGATGCACTGCAGAAATTTACATGGCTCCTTAGATAGCACCTTCCAAACCCAAGACCACTTCCATCTAGAAGGACAAGGACAGCAGATACATAGGAATATCACTACCTGCCAGTTCCTCTCCAAGCCACTCACCATTTTGACTTGGAAATATATTGCCGTTCCTTCAGTGTCACTGGGTCAAACTTCTGGACCTCCCTTCCTTGTGGTATTATGAGTCTATTAACACCAAATAGACTGCAAGCTCACTACCTATCTTGTCCAACAAACTCTAGGCCTGACAGCAAAGCCAGCATTCCATGAACGAGTAAAAGAAATACTGTGGTCAGACAAAAAACAAGTATATGAGTTACAAAGAGATCAAAATTGAGAATTAAATATTCAGGAGAATGTAACTTTTCAAAAGTACTGGAAAGTGTGTGGTGCTAGAAAGGCACAGCAGGTCATGCAGCATCGAGGAATAGGAGAATCGATGTTTTGGGCAGGATCCTTCATCAGGATGAAGAGTTTATGCCCGAAACGTCAATTTTGCTGCTCCTCAGATGCTGCCTGACCTGCTGTACTTTTCCAGCACCACACACTCTCGACTCTGATCTCAAACATCTGCAGTCCTCACATTCTCTTAGGCAGGAAGGAAAGTGTAGTGGAGTAGCTGTCTTTGTACAAAATGGATCAAGTACAATAGCAAGAAATTACCTTGGATGTGAAGATGTAGAATCCAAATGACTAGAGATAAGAAATAACAAGGGGAAGAAGACATTGGCGGAATAGTGTCTCGTCTAATAGTGTGTGATAGGACAGAGATTAAATTAGGAGGTAATAAGGTCATATAAAAGAGAAAGTACATTGTTGCGGCACGGTGGCTCAGTGGTTAGCACTACAACCTCACAGCACCAGAGTCCCAGGTTCGATTCCAGCCTTGGGCGACTGTCTGTGTGGGGTTTGCACATTCTGCCTATGTCTGTGTGAGTTTCCTCCGGGTGCTCTGGTTTCCTCCCACAGTCCAAAGATGTGCTGGTCAGGTAAATTGGCCATGCTAAATTGCCCATAATAGTAGGTGCATTAGTCAGAGGGAAATGGGACTGGGTGGGTTACTCTTCGGAGGGTCGGTGTGGACTTGTTGGGCCAAAGGGCCTGTTACACACTGTAGGGAATCTAATCATGGATGACTTTAACCCTCAAGATGATTGGGAAAATCAAATTGGCAAAGATAGTCACATGAAAGAATTCATTGAAAGTATTTGGGACGGTTTCCTGAACAATATGTTGTGGATCCAACCAGAGATCAGGCAGATTTGGATCTGGTAACGTGTAATGAGGCAGGTTTAATAAAAGATCTCAGAATAAAAGATCTTCTCAGAAACTGTGACCATAACATGGTCGAATTTAGCATCCAGTTTGAGAGAGTGCAACTTGGGTTGGAAACAATGTGGGAAACCTCAATAAGGGTAATTATAAAGAAATGGGGGCAAAATTGGCTGGAATAGACCAGGAAAGAAATTTAGCAAAAAGGATGGTTGATGAATAATGGCAGATGTTTAAGAAATTAGGTCATGGTGGACAATGAATGTATATCCCAATGAGGAAAAAGGACTCTTCGAGGCAGATAAGCCAACCATGATTAACCAAGCAAGTTCAGAATTGTAACATTGACAGAAAAAATACACAGAATAAAGCAAAAGTTAGTAATAAGCCAGAGGATTGGGAAAGTTTTTAACAACATAGAAAGACCAAAAAAAAGATAAAGAGGAAAAACATAAAATTTGATGGTAAACTAGTAATTAAGTAATATCAAAATGAGCATGAAGGGTATTCCCAAGTCTGTAAAAAGGATGAAAGAGGGGAAAGTGTGCATAAGCCTCTGAGAGAATGAGGCTGGGAAAGTAATACTGGGGAACCAGGAAATGGCCAAGGAGTTCAATAAATACTTTACGTCAATGTTCACAGCAGATGACAGTAATAGTATTTCACAATTATTAAATGTTAAAGAGGCAAATAAGGAGGAGGAAATAAATACATTAACAATCACTCGAGAAAAAATATTTAGGAAACCCATGGGGCTGAAGGCTAATAGAAACCGTGGACCTGATGGTTTGTTTCCAAGGGTATTAAAGGAAACAGCTAGAGATAGTGGATGTACTGTTAGTAACTGTAAACTATAGAATATATGTCCAATTATACATCCAACTCCACTCCACCAGCATAAATACACCATCTTCTCTCCAATACCTCACACTCACTCTGTCTCTGCTGCTCCACCAATCTCCCACTAAGGTGCATGCTCCACCACTCTCAATATTGCCTGCAACGTCTTCTTCATTGGCCACCACCCATTCCACCAATCTGACACCACTAACCCCTCTGTGTTGCTTCTCACTCACTCAGACCACCTTCCCACCTGCACCAATTGAGTCACCAACTTTCATTTCCCTTAATACTTACTTGTCTCGCATTCCAGGAGCAAAAAGCGAGGATGGGTGTAAGCTGTCCAACAGTCAGCTACTCACGCCTTTCATGAACAGCACTCTGACTTTCACCGAATCAAGCAGCTGGCTGGCCATACTCAAGCTCATGGATGGATGCCCCGCCCTTGACTTGTTGTGTTGGGACCCCCTGCCAGAATCCTACCTACCTTTGACTTGACTGAGGACAGCTAGCAACAATGACATGATTCCTGGCTTTCTGTCAGTGCTAAATAACACAGCAACACAGCAGGCTTGGTATCTCTGGCTGAGGGGGCAAAGTGTAAAAGGCAAGATAAGGGTGCTGTGAACATCTAGGTAAAACCAGAGTGATTGAGCACTGGGCAGACCAAGGTGAAAAGCCTGGAGATGCAGTATCTGAGTATGTGTCCCTAAGCATACAGTCGCCTTGCTGGAGCATTACAACAAGAGTTATCAGTGCAGCCTAAGGTGCAGTATTGAATTGCGGCATGATAGCTCAGTGGCCAGCACTGCTGCCTCAAAGCGCCAGGAACCTGGGTTCGATTCCAGCCTTGCATGATTGTCTGTGTAGAGTTTGCATGTTTTCCCTATGTCTGCGTGAGCTTCCACCGGCAGCTCTGATTTCCCCCAACAGTCCAAGGATTTGCAGGTGAGCTGGATTGGCCATGCTAAATTGCCCCATTGTGTGAGGGATATGCAGGCTAGGTAGGTTAACCATGGTAAATGTAGAGTTACAGTGTTAGGATAGGGGTCTGGGTCTGGGTCTGGGTGAATGTTCTTTGGAGGGTCAGTGCAGACTTGATGGGCCAAATGTAGGGATTCTATGATTCTTGTATGTGAATCAGAGATGTGGCACATGTTGGACAATGTGGACGTGGTGTACATGGAGCATGCCCAGAGATGTTGATGGCTGGTATCCAACATGGAGGTACTTCAGAGCAAGCTGAATTTGTCAGGTACTTATGCTGATTTCCATATTGAGATTCTTCAATGTCTGATGTAAAATAGGAAGTCTGGTGGAAGCTAGGTGAGTTGTAATGTAAATGTAGTGTTTAACAAGCAACAGTTGCCTGAATTGGAATCTTGCTGCTTCCTATTGAGAAACCAGACCACTCATCAAAAAGCTTCTGAGGTTGAGATAGGTCTTTGCAGACATCTTGTCTGCTTCCAGCACAAATTTCGTCAGAGCCAACATTGCTTAGCCCTCTATAGGATTCTGCTCAAAAATTCTGAAGAAGAGTCTTATTATAGACTCAAAATGTTAATTCTGCTTTTCTTTCTGCAGATGCTGTCAGAGCTACTGAGTTCCTCCAGCATTGTCTATTTTGACGAGTTAGTGTGTGGAAGTAGGAGTTACAAGAATGAACAATAGCACAGTTCAGCAGCTTACTGAGGAATAAGACCAGCTGAATAATTACTCTTAACAAAGTGTTTTAACCATAAGTAACTGACAGTGGAAGAAATACGAATAATGAAATATTTGGGAGGTAGTTACGTGCTGAAAATGGAATGTGACTGCGAGAACAAAACTGGTGAGGGAGGACAGCTTGAGAGGTGATAAGGAAAGGATGAGGATAATAGGGATTTATCAAGGTGAGAAGAAACATATTAAAATTCAAGAAGCTAATGTCAGGTAAATACTCTGACGTGATGTGGTGCCTGGGTGGCTTATGGGAGCAGACCAGCTCCTCTCTCGTAGTCTGTGGTCAGAATTAAACCGCAGGTAAATCCCAGCAAAAGAGACTCATATCTTTATTACATCTTATTAATTATGTGACGGTTACGTTGTACTGATAGTAATGTGAGAAGCATTGTCTCCAAGCACAACTACCCAGAACTGCCTGATGCTGCACCCAGTGTTACATAACTGCAGCTCCACTCAGATTAACCCTGTCACATCCATTATCTTGTACACCAGTTATTTAAATCTTGGTTTGAAAATTACACATTTCGTGCCTTTTCACTGTTTCAACTGTTTTACAAAAGCATTTTGAAACAAAGTAAATCTTTATAGGGTGATCACATGCTCTCAAAATTATTTATTCACTTTGATTTAGTATAAGGGACAAAGTTAGACCAGGACTAAAACTTCTGACTTTGGGTAAAGGCTAATTTTATGAAGTTGCGATGTGAAGATTGACAGATCTGCCTGAACAGAAAGAGATTTCACTGGGAAGGCAATATGCAATGCCAGGACTAAGACTACTTAGTAACGTGGATTGAATAAACTCACAGTAGTTCACTGTAAAGAAATTGGATATGGCTTGTATACTGGACCAGGTAGTCTGGGTGTTAACTGACTGGGGACAAGGCTGCCATAGTTGATGGCAATATTTTGAGTGCCACAGCTTCAGGTAGACAGCCCACAGTCCAGAGACTAAGGTGGAGGCGAAATGTAAGTGACAGGGAGATATACGTGGATGGTTGCAATGTGTGTGTAGAATGGGTGGCACAATCTGATGAGCAAATCACAGATTGGCAAGAGAAGATCATGGAGTCAATGACAATTGTGGCAGCAGGTAAGAGGAGACCCAGTAAAGAGAGGTTCAGGCATCTTCAGCAAAGTGTCAGAGTCTCAAAGAGGTGAATGTTGTACGGAATTTCCAAAGGGAGAGGACTCTCAAATGCACAAATGATGGTGCAATCCATCCATAACTTGAGAGGCTCTGCAATCTCGAGCATGTGAATGAATGTCATCTTCTCCTGAAGGACTGCCAGGTCTCATGGTGTGACACATGCACTGTAGAACTAAGTCAATGCAGGGGCTCTGAGGAGACACCCAGAACATGCTCTGTCAGTTAGGTGGATGAGATAGTTCAACTCATGTATCCCACCATTGTCAGGAGCTGAGCCACTCCAGGCAACCACAGGAGGAAATGTGAAGCCCTATTGTTCAGAGGAAGAGCAGGCTGAAGGCAATCAAGGCTCCTCTCATGGTGTTTCCATAGTGAAGGTACACTCTCAGCCTCTTTAATGGTAATACACACTCGGAATGCTGCTCTAAAGAGTGATGAGGCCCTGATGACAGAGACCATCCTTGTGTCATGTAACCTCCACATCAACTCGAGTTGCAGTCTTGAGAAATCTCAAAAAAGATTAAGTGACCTTGTTAAACCACATCCTCTATTTTGGCTTCTATCACTTTCTGGTCTGTTGTATTTTGATCCACTATCTTAGACCATAAAATATAGGGGCAGAATTAGGCCATTCGATCCTGTCTGATATGTTTCTCAACCCCATTCTCCTGTCTTCTCCCCATTTTTCTTTCAATGGTCTGTTCACTGGTTTTCCGAAAAGTAAATTCATCCCCAAAGCCAATGTGCATGCTTAAACTGTGCTTTCCTCCCTTCCATGTTTGCATTTCATGTTTCTAATCTGTAGGCCCAACTTGCTGCCCTCATCCTGTACATTCAGCCAGCTTTATGGTCATATTTTTCAAAGTGATTTTCTCTTCTCCACTAATAATAGTTACATTTGTCTGTTCACTAAACTCTTCTGGTAAATAGTTGACTTCCTTATCCACTTTTGGTATTAGTTATTCATTAGCAAACTCAATTGCATCAGTCTGGCCATCATAGATCCTTTGGGATGGTAGGGAAAGTGCCAAAGACATAGCATTGATTCCCTTTCAGTAAAGAACTCTGGTCCTCATAGTTACTCTGTGCTTCCAGTGGTCAGAACATTTGCTCTCAAGAAATGGGCTGGATCCTGTTACTCTTGATTGTGATTCAGCCACCTTTGAGGTTTTCTGCCAATCTCAGTTTTTGTTGGAGTAATTTTTTTTTTCTAACTTGGACTTGCAAACAGTTAACCATTCTCTGCTTCTATGGATAGGTCCTGGAGACTAACAGTTGCGTCGACAGAGTCTGGGCATGTATATTCCTATTTGGAGGAATTACACTCTTTTGGAGCAGGTGGCCCAGAGACAGGGACACTACCACAAGAGTCCTCTAAATAGTGTTTTTGATTGTAAAAATTCAGACATGTTATAGCATACATTCAGGCAGAGACTTGAACTCAGGCCTCCTCGTAAGGGCATTACCACTGCACCAAAAGAGCTGTCAAAGAACATGAGTTAACAGGATTTTTTAGAATGGAATCAATAGTGGTTACAGGGCCACCTTTTTACTGCCAGACTTTTATTGAATTCACATTTCACCATCTGCAGTGGTGGGATTTGAAACCGTGTTCCCATAACATTAGCCTGGTTGTATCACATTACTAATCTAGTAACATATGCACTATACCACAGTATTCCCCAAATGTTGGGAAGAGCCTGGCCTTGTGGCATGTTTATAGGTGTTTTGCACCTGTTCAGAGATGCTATTGCATGCCTCTAGAGTAGGTGAGTCTTGAACCTGCCCCTCATGGTCTTATTGACCTCTATGAGGTCACCCCTCAGCCTCCGATGCTGCGGGGAAAACAGCCCTAGCCGATTTAGCCTCTCCCTATAGCTCAAATCCTCTAACCCTGGTGACTTGCTTGTAAATCTTTTCTGAGCCCTTTCACAACATCCTTCCTAAAGCAGGGAGACCAGAATTGCATGTAATATTCCAACAGTGGCCTAACCAATGTCCTGTACAGCTGCAACATGACCTCCCAACTCTGATACTCAACACTCCCAATCAATAAAGGAAAGCATACCAAACACCTTCTTCACTATCCTATCTACCTGCAACTCTATTTTTAAGGAAATATGAACCTGCACTCCAAGGTCTCTTTGTTCAGCAACAGTCCTTTGGACCTTACCATTAAGTGTAAAATTCTTGCTCTGATTTGTTTTTCCAAAATGCAGCACCTCACATTTATCTAAATTAAACTCCAACTGCCACTCCTCAGCCCATTGGCCCATCTGATCAAGATCCTGTTGTACTCTGAGGTAACCTTTTTTGCTGTCCACTACACCTCCAATTTTTGTGTCATCTGCAAAATTATTAACTATACCTCATATGCTCACATCCAAATCATTTATATAAATGTTGAAAAGTAGTGGACCCAGCACTGATCCTTGTGGCACGCCACTGGTCACAGGCCTCTACTCTGAAAAGCAACTCTCTGTCTTCTACCTTCAAGCCTATTCTGTATCCAAATGGCTAATTCTCCCTTTATTCCATGAGTTCTAACCTTGCTAACCAATCTCCTATAGGCAACCTTGTCAAATGTCTTACTGAAGCCTATATAGATCACATCCACTGATCTACCCTCAGCAATCCTTTTTGTTACTTCTCCAAAAAACTCAATCAATTTCGTGAGACATGATTTCCCATGCACAATGCCATGCTGACTATCCCTAATCAGTCCTTGCCTTTCCAAATACATGTACATCCTGTCCCTCAGGATTCTCTCCAACAACTTGCCCACCACTGATGTCAAGTTCACCGATCTGTAGTTCACTTGTCTTTCTCTCTCCCCTGTCTTAAAGAAGAACTTTCTATTTCTCAACGTTCAGACTGCTGGACAAGGTCATTTGCACTTCCCTCCTGGTTATGCTGAGGGTGGTGATCCCTTCTCTATCAGAATTGCATAAACATGTAACAATGCAATGTGAAAATCATAGATTTGACATAATGTACCATACATTCTGCTAGACCGGGTGTGGACAGTGTGGTGGCAAGGTGATATGGGTCCTTCACTTCTTAGTACATGTGTCTTTGAATGGTTTGACACTAGATGAGTTGGGAGGAAAGAGAATTAGATAGTACTGTGGTTGGGAAGGGGGAGGGAAAAAGAGAACAGACAGGTTGCATTCTCCCTTCTCTTGTGGATCCAATCATCCCCTATTCCCAACCCCATCCATTCTCTCTCTCCCAAACCCCTCACCTATCTCTGGTCCACAATATACAGGGCCTGGACATGTTCAAATATGTGTTGAGCGCATATTTGCAGTCACCCCAAAGTTTCAGTGTCACCAAACACTGTCAATAAGCAATCATGGTATCTCAGAACCTCACACTGTTTTTCTGCCATTTTGAAGAGACAAAATTGTCAGAACTGATCGACCTTTGGATACAGGTGAGGGTTTAAATGTAGAAAGTAGCTTTTTAGCTGTGTTTTTTTTCAGGAAGGCTTTGCAGCTCTGCTGAGAGGAGCATTAAAGTGCCTTTTTAAAAAAAAAATCAAAACAATGGGAATGTAATTTTTTTAAAAGAGAGACAGGGATCAAGAAAATGTTTGCTGCCTCAGCTCACAACTGTAACCTTCAGCCTTGATTGTATTTCCCACAACCCTGTTAAACATTTCTTCAAGCCTTAAAAGAAATTAGATTTTGATCAGAAGGGATTAACTCTGTCTTCTGCACTCACAGAAACTGATAATGTTAAACCTCCAAACTCTGATTTTCCTGGTTGTTGACCAGTTGATCTTCAATTAGATTTCCAAACTATTTGTCAACAAGAACTTGGATTCTTGTAAGAAAACATGATCACCACTGCTAACCATGATTTTACCTCCATCAAGGTATCTCTACTTGATACAATAACGTTGATTTTAGTTAGCATAAGGACCGAGACATGGGAAATGTGGCCTTGAAGAATTCAACAGAACACTTATTTAAGTTGTTGTGGTTCTGTTTGCTGAGCTGGAAATATTGGGTCCCAATATACCGGCCACTGCAGCGGACAACTGGAACTGACAGCCGGGAGCGGCAGAGACAAACCACTATAAATGCCGGAGGAAACATCACAGAAGCGCTTCACAGGAGGCTCCTAAGCACTGAGGATGTCACCTAGACAGGGGACGAAACGTCTGCAACACAAATTCCCAGCTCGGCGAACAGAACCACAACAACGAGCACCCGAGCTACAAATCTTCTCACAAACTTTGAACTTATTTAAGTTCATTGTTTTATATATAAACATTAGATTCAGACACAGTGTCAGGGCTTATTACGCTATTCAACTTCATCAGTAGGATACTTTCATCAGTGTGTCATTCCATCTATCTGGTTTGTCTCCAGCACCACCCTAGTTTTAATTTTTTTGTCATTATCTCTCTATCTCAGGTAATTGGATTATAGGTCATCCCTTCACTTGATATTCACTGTTGATACTTTACTCACGCCATCCGACACTATTGATCACCTGCAGAGACTTATTATTCAACACTCCAATCATAAAATTTGTACGATCTTTTGATCTCTCTGCCTATAAATTCTGTGTTTGTATGCCCTTCTCCACTTCACCTGACAAAGGGGTAGCGGTCTGAAAGCTTGTGGTTTCAAATAAGCTTGTTGGAGTGAGTTTTGGCCTCCTATTTCAAGTGGCTTAAGTTAAGATGGAGTTTGAGACCTTTATACCTTCAGGTCATGTGCTGTAATGATACAGTGATGCTGCCATGAATGTGTTTCTTAAAAACACATTGACTGTGAATCAAAACAATATAAAAAACTGTTCCGAACGACAGCATGGTCAAGAATTGAAAGACGTAGATTTAAGATGAAACACAAAACAATCAATGGCAAGATAAAGAGAAGGTGTTTCGACGCAGCAAATTAGCATGACTGCCTGAAAAGGAGGTGAGAACAGATTCAAAAATAACTTTCAAAAGGAAATTAATGGTCAGCTCTGCTATCTTACAGGTTCAATTCTAATCTTGGGTGACTGTCTGTATGAGACTTGCATGTGTGGGTTTCCTCTGGATGCACCATTTTCTTCCAACAATCCAAAGATTGTGCAAATTAGGTGGATTGACCATGTGTCCAGGAATGTGTAGGTTAGCGTGGGTTAGCCATGGTAAATGTGGAGTTATGGGGTTGCAAGGGAATAGGTCTGAGTGGGATGCTCTTTCGCGTTTTGGTACAGATTCAATGGGCCGAATAGCCTCTATCTGCATAGTAGGAATTTACGATTCTGTGAAACTGTATAAATGCTTGAAGCATAAAAACTAGATGGTCATTAGCGAAGGGAATTGGATTCATTTAACTGCTTTTTCAACTAGGCCTGATGGGCTGAATGGTCTCCCTCTGTGAGAAATTATTCTATGATTGAATGAGGCACAATAAATGTTTATTTTCTGACCTTTATGGTCATGATCAACAAGAACATGCAACTGCCACTGCTCCACCACTAGGTGACACTGTGGGCTGAATTTTGACAAGATCACTTGGATTCTGACACAAAAACAGAAATTGCTGGAGAAACCCAACAGGACTGGCAGCTTCAATGAAGAGAGAAAGCAGATTTTCTGTACAGCGGTTTTGTCGATGAAGACAGTGAGGATGTCCCATTACCTGATGAAAAGGCTCACTTCAATCTAACTTTTTGGAGGATTGTCAGGTACACCCAGGGTCTGGATTAGTGGTGCTGGAAGAGCACAGCAGTTCAGGCAGCATCCAAGGAGCAGCGAAATCGACGTTTCGGGCAAAAGCCCTTCATCAGAAATAAAGGCAGAGAGCCTTATTATTGACTTATTAACCTAATTGTTGGTAGTTCAGAAGTTGAGTATTGCTGCAAAATGACACATTTTATCAAAACTTTTCATCTTGCACTCATCAGGACAATTCACAAAAATGGCACAGTAAAGGGAACACAACATTTAGACTGTATGAGAGGAAAAACTGCTTGGTTGGCAAGTGGAGTCTGCTTGGTAAAGGCATTACCCTGAGAAATGAACAGAGAATGACTTTTACCTCTTTTGTTGAGTTGAAACTGGGGCAAGTCCTTTCTATCTGCAAAGAACAAGGCCTTATGTCTTTGCATATCTTAACATAGCCTCCTGTATGTACAACTGTGCCACATTCTGAGCCCGACTGATAATACTAAATTAGTTGTCAATTTAATTAGTGGCACATTCAAGATTATTTAGTAAATGATGTCAACCACAAAATGGTATCTAACGTTGGATACTATTTTGAGTTTTACAAGTATTAACCAGTTGGGTATGGTCCATATCTTACCTTTGCATGTGGTTGAAGGGATATGCTGTTTGCTATGATCTACCAGTCTTTGTCCACAAGACTATAAACATATTAGGCCATATGGCCCATCAAGCCTGCTTCACCATTCAATCATGGCTCATAACTTTCTTAACCCCATTCTTCCGCTTTCTCCCTGTAACCTTTAATCCCCTGACATTCAAGAACCTATCTATCTCAGTCTTATATATACTCAATACCTGGCCTCCACAGCCTTCCGTGTCAATGAATTCCATAGATTCACCACTCTCTGAGTTTCCCCTCACCACTTTTCTAAAAGGTCTTCCCTTTTACTCAAAAGCTGTGCCCACAGGTCATAGTCTCTCCTGCTTTGTGGGCAGCACGGTGGCACAGTGGTTAGCACTGCTGCCTCACAGCACCAGGGACCCGGGTTCAATTCCCGCCTCGGGCGACTGACTGTGTGGAGTTTGCACGTTCTCCCCGTGTCTGCCTGGGTTTCCTCCGGGTGCTCCGGTTTCCTCCCACAGTCCAAAGATGTGCAGGTCAGGTGAATTGGCCATGCTAAATTGCCTGTAGTGTTAGGTGAAGGGGTAAATGTAGGGGAATGGGTCTGGGTAGGATGCTGTTCGGAGAGTCGGTGTGGATTTGTTGGGCCGAAGGGCCTGTTTCCACACTGTAAGTAATCTAAATCTAAACTTTCCACCAACTACTCTGTCCAGGCCATTCAGTATCCTGTAAGTTTCAATTAGATTTCCACCGTATCCTTCTAAATTCCATTGAGTATCCACCCAGAGTCTTCAAACGTTCCTCATACGTTAAGATTTTCATTCTTGGGATCATTCTCATGACCTTCCTCTGGACTCGCTCCAGGGCCAGTACATCCTTCCTGAACTTTCAGGCCTGAAATTGCTCAGAGTCTTCTAAATGTGGTCTGACCAGAGCCTTGTAGAGCCTCAGAAGCAAATTCAGTGATTCCTGAAAGATTACCACTAAAGCCTCCACTATCTCTTCAACAATCGTCTTCAGAACTTTGGGGTGTAGCCTCAGAAGTAAATCAAGCTTTTATATTCTAGTCCTCTCAAGATGAATGACAATATTGTATTTGCCTTCCTAACTACCGACTCAACCTGCAAGTCTACCTTAAGAGAAACCTCGATTAGGTCTCCCAAGTCCCTTTGCATGTCAGATTTCTGAATTTTCTCCCCATTTAGAAAATAGTCCATGCCCCTATTCTTCCGACCAAAGTGCATGACCTCACACTTTCTCACATTGTACTCTATCTGCCACTTCTTTGCCCATTCTCCTAACCCGTCCAAATCCTTCTGCAAGGCAGAAGTGGGTACTGCTGATACTGGAGATTAGAGTCAACATTCGAGTAGTGCTGGAAAAGCACAGCAGGTCAGGCAGCATCCGAGGAGCAGGAAAATCAACGTTTCGGGCAAAAGCCCTTCATCAGGACTTTTGCCCGAAACATCAATTTTCCTGGTCCTCAGATGCTGCCTGACCTGCTGTGCTTTTCCAGCACCACTCTAATCAAATCCTTCTGCAGCCTCCCCACCTCCTCAATACTTTATGTCCTTCCATCTATTTTTGTATCATCTGCAAAATTAGCCAGAATTCCCTCAGTTCTACCATCTAGTTCATTAATGTATAAAGTGAAAAGTTGTGGTCCCAATGCTGATCCTTGCAGAACACCACTAGCTACCATCCTGAGAAGGACCCTTTCAACTGCATTCTGCCAAACAGCCAATCTTCTATCCATTTTAGCATCTTGCCTCTAATACCATGGGCTCTTATCTTACTCAGTAGCTTCCTGTGCAGCATCATGTCAAAGGCCTTCTGGAAATATAGTAGATAACATGCGTTGGCTCTTGGTCTAACCTGCACGTTACCTCCTCAAAGAATTCTAACAGATTTGTCAGGCATGACCTCCCCTTGATGAAACCATGCTGACTTTGTCCTATTTTTCAATGCACTTCCAAGTATTCAGAAATCTCAGCCTACACAATGGACTCCAAACTCTTACCCACGACTGACGTCAGGCTAATTAGCCAGTAATCTACCTTACTCACTTTTTAACCAGGGGTTACATCAGTGATTTTCCAATCCTCTGGGGCTGTGCCTGAGTCCAGCGATTCCTGAAAGATTACTACTAGAGCCTCCACTATTTCTTCAGCAATCTTGTTCAGAACTTTGGGGTGTAGCCCATCTGATCCAGGTTATTTAACCAACTTCAGCCCTTTCAGTCTTTCAGGCACCTTCTCCTTGGTGATGGTCACCATACTCACCTCTGCCCCATGACTCTCTTGAACTTTTGGGATGTTACTCCTGTCTTCCACCCTGAAGACTGACACAAAGTACTTGTTCATTTCCTCCACCATTTCATTGTTCCCCTTTATTACTTCACCATTTTCCCAATGGCCCAATGTCCACTTTTGTCACTCTTTCGCCCTTTATATATCTAAAGAAACTCTTGTAATTATCTTTTACATTACGGGCTAGCTTACCCTCATATTTAATCGTTTCCCTCCTTATTTCTTTTCCCGTTGCCCTCTGTTAGTCTTTGTAAGTTTTCCAATCCTCTGATTTCCCACTGCCCTTCACCACATTTTATGCTTTCTCTTTTGCTTTTATGCTATCCCTGACTTCCCTGGTCAGCCACGTTGCCTCATCCTCCCTGTACCATGCTTCTTTATCCTCGGGATGGATCTCTGCTGTGTCTCCTGAATTGCTCCCAGAAACCCCTGCCTTTGCTGTTCCACTGTCTTTCCTGCTAGGCTCCCCTCCCAGTCAATTCTACCCAGCTGCTCCCTCATGCCTCTGTAGTTGCCTTTATCCAGCTGTAATACTGTTCCATGTGATTCCACCTTCTCCCTTGCAAATTGCAGAGTAAATTCTATCATGTTATGGTCACTGCCTCCTAAGGCACTTCACCTTAAGCTTCCTTATCAAGTCTGCCTCATTGCACAACACTAAATCCAATATTGCCTGTTCCCCAAGTGGGCTCCACCACAAGCTGCTCCAAAAAGCCATCTCATAGACATTCCACAAATTCCCTTTCTTGTGATTCACTACCAACCTGATTTTCCTAGTCCACCTGCATATCGAGATCCCCCATGAACACTGTAACCTTGTCTTTCCTACAGGCCTTTTCTATCTCTTGGTATATCTTGTGCCCCACATCCTGAGTACTGTTTGGAAGCCTGTAAATAACTCCCATTATGGTTTTTCCTTTTACTCCACCAACACAGATTCTATACCATCTGACCATACATTGTTTCTTGCTATTTATTTAATTTCATTTCTTACCAGGGGGGACATCCAACCTCCTCTGCCCACCTGCTGTCTTTTTGATAGGTGACATATCCTTGGATGTTTAGTCTTGGGGACTTGTGACTTGTATCACACTAACACTAAAATTCATATACCACATTAATTAGTCAAAATTAATAAGTCTGTTTAGCTTAATTACAGAATCATATTAATGATAAACACCATTTGTGTTGCTACTGCCTAGTACCAGTGTGAAACAGCTACCTCCACCTGTTTCTCAAATGTTTGAAACACTTTAACCCCCATATGAGGTAATATGAGAAAATATGGGGTTTTTTTCAGCACCAAAGGTAACATCTTTAGGCCCATTCATGAGTTTGTGAGATATTTAGCAAGAATGATCAACGTAGCTATTATCCTGCAGATTGGCTTTGATTTGTTCTATTTCAGCATAAGGATTGCACGGTGAATAAATGGCTGAGGCTCCTGTGGATAAAGTCAATCTTATAACATGTAGAATTTGTAAAATTCTTCATCAAACAAGAGAAAAGATCACATAATGCTCAGAAGGTGATGCCATTCTTGGGCTAGAGTGGCCAACCTGGCAGTCTTAGGTCAATGGAGGAAGGAGGTGTTAATGCCAGGCAGTCAGTGGGACAAGGCTGGCATTGGCAAAAAGAGGGTCTGTTTCATGAAGACGGAGTAACTTGCTAATTTATGCACTCTGAGTGACAGGAGGGCTAGTAACCATCATAAAAGCAAGATACAGTGGATCCGAAAAAACTGAAACAAAAACAAAACAAAATTGTAAAAACTCAGCAGGTCCGGCAGCATCTATTGCAAGAGAAAGAGAGTTGATGTTTCGAGTCTGCTAGGACAAATCCAGCCATAATCACATAGCTGGAGCTACTGAGGGCTGGGGTATGGGCAGGAACTAGATGTGGGTTATATATAAAATGGATATATGAGGAGGAGTATTGGGAGGCACATGAAGATATGAGAGAGTTCTCTAAGATAGTGGGGAGACTTGCACTGAAAGTGGAGGAGTCCATTCATGATATCAGCTTTGGCACTGTTCTTTACAGGTAGCATGGTGGCTCAGTGGTTAACACTACTGTCTCACAGCACCAGGCACCCAGGTTCAATCCCAGCTTTAGGTGATTGACTGCATGGAGTTGTACATTCTCCTCATGCCTGTGTGGGTTTCCTCTGGTTTCATCCCACAATCCAAAGATGCGCAGGTTAGTGAATTTGCCTTGCTAAATTGCCCATAGTGTCCAAGGAACATGTAGGCTAGGTGGATTAACCATGGTAAATGCAGAGTTATGGGAATAGGATGCAGTGCTCTTCCATGAGTTGGTGTGGACTTGATGGGCCAAATGACCCCCTTTCCACACTGTAAAGGTTCTATGATTCCTAAGTCCCACAAAGAGTCACTTGCAGTAGTTTACACAACTGACTGGAATATTGCAGTGGAAATCAACTCCTGCTTTTCCGGGAGTCGCTACAAAGGTGAAAAGTCAATGAAACTACCAAAATCCTAATTTACCTCTGACTGACTGCTATCCAGGGCAAAAGCAAACCACACCAGCTTCTTCAGTAGCTGTAAAAAAAGGTAGCTCTGTTCTTTGAAATACATCTGACTTTAACAACGACAGTAAAAGAAACTGATTTCTACTTTATGTAACTTAAAATTTATCCCTTTCAAAAATCCCTGGAACACGCGCGCACGCACACACCCCTTGAAACGTTTAAGGATGCCCTTAATCCTGGCATCAGGACAGCAGCAACTTACACTCACTGCCACAGAATCTCCTGTCTCCGCCCCAAACAGTAGAGTCCCTATAACAATAATTGTATTACATTTTGTCAAATGCTGCTTAACATAAGAATCACTCCAAGTGTCCAAAAACCAACTACCTCTTCCATTTTCCTAAGAGAGACTATTCCCTTCAATATTTCAAAAAAACTGAATTGATGTGGAACTATGTTTTCCTGATGATTTCCTTTCACTCCACTCATATCTGTTTGTGTGTGTGTGTGTGTGTCTGTTATGTGTTAGAAAAAGAGAGAGAGAGAAAATGGAAGGGGCAGTCAATCTTTGGACACTTGGAATGATTCTTATTGTTAAGCAGCATTTGACAAAATGAAATAGAATTATTGTTATAGGAACTCTTCTGTCAGGGGCGTGGACAGGGGATTCTATGGCAGTGAGTGTAAGTTGCTGCTTTCCTGATGCTAGGATTAAGGACGTCCTTAACCGTTTCAAGCACGTTATTAAAGGTGAGATTGAGAAGCCAGAAATTATTGTACACCTTAGTAGGAAATACATTTATGGGAAAATATTAAAGCTGTACAGAGTGAATTTAAGAGGTTAGGTAGAAGATTACAAAATAAAACCTTAAAAAATAGTAATTTCTGGTTTACTCCCAATGACAAACTCAAATGAAGGCGAGGGAACAAAGGGATAAGGGAGATAAATCAATGGCTGAAGAGCTGGTGTATTGTTCAGGGATTCAGGTTTTTGGACAATTAGAATTTCTTTTCAGATCGAAAAGATCTGTTCAAAAAAGGATGCCTCTAACCTGAACTTGAAAGGGAGCAATATGGTTTTATTTTAGATTAGATTCCCTGCAGTGTGGAAACAGGCCCGTCAGCCCAACAAGTCCACACCGATCCTCTGAGGAGCAACCCACCTTTGGGAAGTCTGGACAGAGTAGATATTTAGAAAATTGGCAAAATCGTTTTTGATCCAACTGCTTTTTTGCCAATATTTGTGTTTCATACAAGCCCCTACCTTCCACCTTCATCTCTCCCTGTCTGCAATTTCTTTCTCATATACTTAACCACTTTCCTTTTAAAGTAACTAAGCTGATCACTTCAACTTCATTTGTGGTGGTTTTCTGCTTCATTTTAGGGAGTTTCTGTGAGCTGAATTCCAAAATATTGCTATTCCTATATAGCTTTATATGAGGAAAGATTGAGTAGCTGTGAACTTTTTTTTTTAAAATACATGGTCTAATTTTAGCATCTCAGTAGCTGCCCCAGCAGCTCATGGTTAACAGGGCATTGAGCAGGGCTCCAGAACTCCTGTGGTCTCTCTGACACAAATACACAGAATATAGTGTGTTAACCCAGTGAGACATTGACAGAATGCAAAGGGGGTTGTGGGTAGTGCTGGATTACTGATCATTGATGAAAATTTAGAGATGTTTGTATTGGCATCACTGTTTGGATAGAACATAGAAGAATACAGCGCAGTACAGGCCCTTTGGCCCTCGATGTTGCGCCGATCCAAGCCCACCTAACCTATACTAACCCACTATCCTCCATATACCTATCCAATGCCCGCTTAAATGCCCATAAAGAGGGAGAGTCCACCACTGCTACTGGCAGGGCATTCCATGAACTTACGACTCGCTGAGTGAAGAACCTACCCCTAACTTCAGTCCTATATCTACCCCCCCTTAATTTAAAGCTATGCCCCCTTGTAATAGCCGACTCCATACGCGGGAAAAGGTACACACTGTCAACCCTATCTAACCCCCTAATCATCTTGTACACCTCAATCAAGTCACCCCTAAACCTTCTTTTCTCTAATGAAAACAGCCCCAAGTGTCTCAGTCTTTCCTCATACGATCTTCCTTCCATACCAGGCAACATCCTGGTAAACCTCCTCTGCACCCGTTCCAGTGCCTCCACATCCTTCCTATAGTATGGCGACCAAAACTGCACACAATATTCCAGATGCGGCCGCACCAGAGTCTTATACAACTGCATCATGACCTCAGGACTCCGGAACTCAATTCCTCTACCAATAAAAGCCAGTACGCCATATGCCTTCCTCACCGCACTATTTACCTGGGTGGCAACTTTCAGAGATCTGTGTACATGGACACCAAGATCCCTCTGCTCATCCACACTACCAAGTATCCGACCATTAGCCCAGTACCCCATCTTTTTGTTATTCTTCCCAAAGTGAATCACCTCACACTTAGCTACATTGAATTCCATTTGCCACCTTTCTGCCCAGCTCTGCAGCTTCTCTATATCCTGCTGTAACCTGCCACATCCTTCCTCACTGTCAACAACTCCTCCGACTTTCGTATCATCCGCAAACTTGCTCACCCAACCTTCTAACCCCTCTTCCAGGTCATTTATAAAAATGACAAACAGCAATGGTCCCAAAACAGATCCTTGCGGAACACCGCTAGTGACGGCACTCCATGAAGAAACTTTGCCATCAACGACTACCCTCTGTCTTCTTCCATCCAGCCAATTCCTAATCCAAACCACCAACTCACCCTCAATGCCATATCTCCGTATTTTCTGCAGTAGCCTACCATGGGGAACCTTATCAAACGTCTTACTAAAATCCATATATACCACATCTACCGCTTTCCCCTCATCAACCTCCTTCGTCACCTTTTCAAAGAATTCAATAAGGTTTGTGAGGCACGACCTGCCCTTCACAAAACCATGCTGACTATCCTTGATCACATTATTCCTATCCAGATGTGCATAAATCCTATCCCTTACAATTCTCTCTAAGACTTTGCCCACAACAGAAGTGAGACTCACCGGCCTATAGTTACTAGATGTAGACATTTATTTCAGTACCTTGTTGCCTTGCAAAGGTGGTGGTAGCCACGTTCTTGAATCACTGGTATTTCTGTGGTACAATTAAGTGACAAGTGAAGTACCAGGTGAATACAGAGATGGTTAAGGATCAACCGTATCGATGTAGAACTTGAGCTGGATATAAATGAAAATGTGCTATGGGAAATTTATAATTCGCACAGATTATAGTGGTTCAAGAAGACAGCTCATCAACACTTTTTCTCATGGCCCAACCAGGATAGGCAATGAATACTGGTACACTTGGATCCTATGAATTAATGGAAAAATGTAATACAGCTGTTGGTCACACTCTGAATAAAGAAGTACTTCTTGAAAAAAAAGAAAAAAGTGGGCAGCACGGTGGCACAGTGGTTAGCACTGCTGCCTCACAGCGCCAGAGACCCGGGTTCAATTCCCGACTCAGGCGACTGACTGTGTGGAGTTTGCACATTCTCCCTGTGTCTGTGTGGGTTTCCTCCGGGTGCTCTGGTTTCTTCCCACAGACCAAAAATGTGCAGGTTAGGTGAATTGGCCATACTAAATTGCCCATAGTGTTAGGTGAAGGGATAAATGTAGGGGAATGGGTCTGGGTGAGTGGCGGGTCGGTGTGGACTTGTTGGGCTGAAGGGCCTGTTTCCACACTGTAAGTAATCTAATCTAATCACCCAGAAGTGTTCCCCTACATTCACCCCTGACTAATGCACCAAACACTGCGGCCAATTTATCATGCCCCATTCACCGAACCTGCACATCTTTGGACTGTGGGAGGAAACCAGAGCACCCGGAGGAAACCCACGCAGACACGGGGAGAATGTGCAAACTCCACACAAACAGTTGCCCGAGGCGGGAATTGAACCCAGGTCCCTGGTGCTGTGAGGCAGCAGTGCCAACCAGTGGCCACCGTGCCACCCCGTGCTGTTAGCAGAGGAATTTGCTCATTCCATTAAGGGAGACTTTATACTGATTCCCTACAGTATGGAAATAGGTGATTTGGCCCAACAAGTCCACATCAACCCTCTAAAGAGTAACCCATCCCCCTACCCTATACTTACCCCTGACTAATTAACCTAATACTATGTACAGTTTAGCATGGCCAATTCACCTAACCTGCATATCTTTGGATTATGGGAGGGAACCCACACAGACACAGGGAGAACCTACAAACTTCACACAGCCACCCAAGGTGGGAATTGAACTCAGGTCCCTGGAACCGAGCTAACCACTGAGCCATCATACCACCCTTTTAAAAGAAGAAGTATAGAGATGAGGAAAGGGGTCTAAGCAGTACAAATCAAGGGTTTTGATGGGGAAGATTCTGAATGTGAAGAGAGCACATCAATTAGAAAAGAAAGACATGGGAGAGTCAGAGTGTGTAACACCCTTAAGTATTTGTTTCAATGCAAGGGGTTTTAAAGGTAGGCTGATGAACTCAGGGCACGTCTGAAAACATGGGATTGGGAGGTCATAGCTTGGCTGAGAGACGGACAAGACTGACAGCTCAATGTGCTGCATTTTAGATGCTGCAGGAAGGATAATAAGGTGGCAAGAAATGAGAGGGAGTGGCATTTTTGATTAAAGAACACATTACTGCTGTAACTAGAGAAGATATTTCTGAAAAATTGTCCAGTGAAAATATATGGATAGAAATTAGAAATAAGAAAGATCACTTTGATGGGATTGTACTATAGGCACCCCAATAGTAAAGGGAAACTGTGAAACAAGTATGGAGTGAGATCTCAGATATATGTAAGCATAATAAGGTTGTAATAATGGGAGATTTTAGTTTTCCGAACATTGACTGGGATTACCATTGTGTTAAAGGTTTGAATCATCATAGAATCTCTACAGTGTGGAAACAGGCCATTTGGCCCAACAAGTCCACACCGACCCTCCAAAGAGTAGCCCACCCGGACCTATTCTCCTCCCCTATTAATCTACATTTCCCCTGATTAATGCATCTAACCTACACATCCCTGAACACTATAGACAATTTAGCACATCTAATTCACCTAACCTGCACATCTTTGGACTGTGGGAGGAACCCCACGTAGACACAGGGAGAATGTGCAAACTCTACACAGTAAATATAGTGTTCTAAGATTACAAAGGGATTTTGATCAAATGAGTCAACAGGCTGAAAAATGGCTTATGGAGTTCAATCTGGAAAAAGACGAGGTATTGCATTTTGGCATAACAAAGAAGGATAGGGCTTATACAGTTAATGGTAGGGTCTTGGGTAGTATTGTAGAACAGAGGGATCTACAGGTGCAGATACATAATTCTTTGAAGTTTGTGTCACATATAGACAGGCGTTTGGCATACTTGCCTTCATTGCTCAGTCCTTTGAGTATAGGATTTGGGAAGTGATGTTGGGGTTATATAAGACATTGGTGAGGCCTCTTCTGGAATACTATGTCCACTTCTGGTCTCCCAGTTATAGGAAGCATATTATCAAACTGAAGAGGGTTCAGAAGAGATTTACCAGGATGTTGTTGGGTATGGAAGGTTTGAGTTATAAAGGAAGTTTGGATTGGCTGGGACATCTTTTGTTGGAGCATAGGAGATTGAGAGATGTTTGAAAGAAGTTTATAAAATAATGAAAGGTATAGATAGAGCTAATGGTAGTTGTCTTTTACTTAGGATAGGGGATTTCAAGACTCGGGGCGGGGGGGGGCACATTTTTAAGAGGAGAGAGATTTGAAAAAGACATGAGAGACAATTTTTTTACACAGAGGACAGTTGGCATGTGGAATGAACTTCCTGAGGTAAGTGGTGGATGAGGGTACAATGTTTAAACAATGTTTAAAAGGCATTTGGATAGATACATGAATAGGAAAGGTTTGGAGGTATATGGGCCAGGAGCAGACAGTTGGGACTAGTTTAATTTGGGATTACATTCGGCATGGACTGGTTGAACCGAAGGGCATATTTCCGTGCTGTATGACTTTATGACTCTATGACCAATACAAATCACAAAACTGGACGGTTTGGTTTCACAGCCCTTTTGATTCTTTGAAGATGTCTTGATGTTATCTGTACAATGAGATCAATGTTTAGTTCACTGGTGATTGGTTGGACCCAAGGTCTTTATCTTCCCTTTGGATTTTAGAATAATTTCTAAAACAGCTTGCCTACATGTCTACTCAGCTACAGATATAGGTACAGATAATAAAGCTTCTACTCAGTCAAGGAAATTTGATATAATGAAATGTGTTATCATCAATGAATAACATATTTCATGTTGTTCTTGTTGAGAAATTGCAAATTTACAGAATTCAGACATTTCATAGTACAACACAGAATGCTGGAGAAACTAGCAGGTCTCACAGCCGCTGTAGAGAGAGAAACAGATTTAACATTTGAGTCTAAAGACTCTGCTTCAATTTTGAAACATTGAAACCTGTTAAGTTTCTCCAGCATTCTTGGTGTGGTTTGGGATTTCCAGCAGTATCTTACTGTTACTCTCTCACTGGTATCTGTATCACTGGAGTTCTGATGTCTCATTTATGATCAACCCCAGGAGAAGTGTACATACCTTTTTAAAGTGCAATGTTTGAGAAAGCTTGGTGGATAACATCTCTCTGAAAACACTCAAGAGCCCTGTTTCCCGCCATTTTGGAATGGGAAAAGTCTTTGAAAGCTCCACATTGTCCTGGATATGAGCCAATCTGTCATCATGCAATCACCATCCCATAATGATGAATGTTACGGGACAGTGCAACTTTGCCATAGTCCTCAGATGCCTCACAACTAGCTGTATCAAAGATTTCAGACAGTGGTTTTATTTGTTTCGAGGATGTGGTGTGTCTGGCTGGGTCAGCATTTATTGCGCGTCCCTAATTGTCTTGGTGTGAGCTGCTTTCTTAAACAATACGGAACTCTCAACCTTCTTCTTCAGCCACCATATTACTAAACAAACAGACAAATTAGAGATAGGAGTCAGCCACTCAGCACTTTGAATCTGCTCCACCATCGAATATGTTAATGGATGATTTAACTACTTCACTGTCTCACCTACTCGGATAATCTTTCATCCTCTTGCTGATCAAAAATCTATCCATCCTGCCTTAAAGGTATTCACGAATCTGTTTCTTCTATCTTTTTAAGGACAACCGTTCCGAAAGTTCAAGACTCTGAGAAAAAAAAATTCTCCAGTCTTAAATGGACAATCCCTTATTTTAAAACAGTCACCCTGAATTCCAGATTGTCCAACAAAGAGAAACATCATCCACACATCACCCTGTCAAGACTCCTCAAGATCTTACATCAAGTCACACCTTACTCTTCTAAGCTCCAGTAGATACAAGCTTAGCCTGTCCAACTTCCCTCATAAGACAACCCATCCATTCCAGGATTGGTGTGGAAAACCTCCTCTGAGCTGCCTCTAATGCATTGACATCCTTCATTAAATAGGGAGACCAATGAGTAGAGTGTAATTTTCCTACTTTTGTAAATTATAACATTCTGTTAGCTTTCCTAATTTCTTGTTGTTCCTGCATACTAACTTTCATGATTCAACGGTAGACAGATCATCTCAGAGTTCTGCGATCTTTCTCCATTTACAGACTATGCTTCTTTTTTATTCTTCCTGTCAAAATGGACAGTTCCATATTTTCTCAGATAATGATTCATTTGGCAAATCCTTGCCAATCTTTTAGCCTTTCTAATCTCCCTATGTCCTCTTTACAACTTATTTTCTTGCCTTTCTTTAAGTTGTCAGCACATTTTGCAGCCGTACTTTCTATCGTTTTCCAATTTATATAAATAATTTGGATGAAGAGTTGAGGTCTGAGCATCGATCCTGATGACGCACCATCCTCCGACCAGAAAAGGAACCATTTATGCCTGCACTGCATTATGTTAGCCAGCTCATTTTATATCCATTCTGATATGCTCCTTGCACAAGGAGCTTTTAATCTCCATGGGCAGCATGGTGGCTCAGTGGTTCGCACTGCTGCCTCACAGCACCTGGGTACCAGGTTTGATTCCAGCCTCTGGGCGACTGTCTGTGTGGAGTTTGCACATTCTCCCTGTGTCTGCGTGCGTTTCCCCTGGGTGCTCCGGTTTCTTCCCACAGTCCAAAGATGTGCAGATTAGGTGAATTGGCCATGTTAAATAGCCCATCGTGTTCAGGGATGTGTAGGTTAGGTGCACTGTCAGGGGTAAATATAAGATAATAAGGTAGGGGAATGGGTCTGCTCTTCGGAGGGGTGGTGTGGACTTGTTGGGCCAAAGAGTCTGTTTCCACACTGTGGGGATTCTATGAAAATAACCTCTGATATGACGTTTTGAAATGCCTTCTGTAAATCTAAGAATAACCCTGCTCCCCTCATCCACAATACTTAATTTCTTCAAAGAACTCCAATAAACCGGTTAAGCATGATTTCTCTTTCCCAAAACTATGGGATGAATTTTACCAAACATTGGCTCAGCATTCATTCAGTATCTTAGAGGGTTTCTCTATGTGAGCTCCAGTGAATTTTCACATGCAGTTCTCTGCTGCTCACCTCATTATCTGTGCACCACACTCCCAAGGCACTGTGCCCACGTCATCATTTACTCAGCAGCAATGGATGTACTCTGTGCTGCCAAGCCCCTTCAAGATTCATAACCCCAGTGCTGTATTTAAAGCCCAGCTGTACACCATGTTAAATGCTGCCAGCTCCTTCACAGTGCACATAGTATGGCGGAAACAAATGAAAAGCTACTGAAAGCACAAAGGTAACATAGGTGACACTCACTGGAAATAGAAGCTTACATTTCTAATATTTTGTAAATTCTTTGGTGGTGTAACAATAATGTCACTCGAGCACAAAGAGCCACTATAATAACTCCAGCCATGGATCATACTTGTCAGCATTGCATGCTTGCAATTTGAGGAACTGAGAACTGGTTTCAATGGCAGTGACAGAGTGGGGTATGCAGGAGTGGGCTATCAAGGTGGGTGGAAGACAGAGGCAAGAATATCTGAAGGACACAGTAGAAACAAAGGTGTTGTGAGATGGGACAAAGAGTGCCATGGAGTCTTTGGGGTCTCTGGGGATCAACAAAATAAAGCGTGGACACTAAGCTATCTGGAGAGAATGACATTGAAGGTAAAGTTGACTACCTAAAATGGAATCTGATGGGTAGGGGTCAATCTGTTTGTGCCATTTAGGTGCAATGCACAATTCATTTCAACTCAGTTATTTCATGCACTGTTCCACTTCAGTTGCATTGTGTCTAAAAGCAGAAGTGCAGTGAACTGTATGATCACAGTCACAGAAAACTGAAGTGTAAATGGAATATTTTATAGCTGCATCTGAAATAAGTCTACATACAACATGTATGTAACAGGCTATCTATTGTGTAATGAGGCCTTATGTAACATCGTATATGTCTGCATTTGTAACAGGTGTGGCTCTGGTTTTTAAACAAATGTCCGCATGTGACAAACAGACATCTGATTTGAAACTGTAATACATGTACATCTGGTTCCACCATTCATGTGTTTGGTTGTAATATATGAGATCATTATCTCTGGAACTGACATGCATGTGTTAGAACCTAATATTGTAAGGTGTATGTCTCCATCTCGCATATGAATATGTCTGCTTCTGATATGTATGTATTTGGCTCTGACATGTGTGTCTCTGTCTCTGTCATGTGTGTCTGTGTCTCTGTCTCTGACATGTGTGCATCGCCATCGCTGTCATGTGTGTCTCTGTTTCTGTCATGTGTGTCTCTCTGTATTTGACACATGTGCCTCTGTCTCTGACACATGTCTCTGTCTCTGACGTGTGTGTGTGTGTGTCTCCATTTCTGTCATGTGTGACTCTGTTTCTATCATGTGGGTTTCTCTGTATTTGACATATGTGTCTTTGTCATGTGTGTGTCTCTGTTTCTGACATGTATGTCTGTCTGTCACGTGTGTTTCTGTCTCTGACAAGTGTCTGTCTGTTATGTGTTTATGTCTCTGATGTGTGTGTCTCTGTCATATGCTCCTGTCTCTGTTGTGTGTGTTCGTCTCGAACACAATGGTAGTGTCTTTATTCTCGATGTAGTGTCTTTATCAAGACTGGGGGCATATGTTTGAGGTGAGAGGAGAGAGTTTAAAAAAGACATGACAGGCAATTTTTTTACACAGAGAGGGTTTATGTGTGAATTGAACGTCTCAAGGAAGTGGAGGATGCGGACAAGGTTACAATGTTTAAAAGACACTTAGATAAGTACATGAAAAGGAAAGGTTAGAGGAATATGGGCAAGGAACAGACAGGTGAGACGAGTTTGTTTTGGGATTATGTTTGACATGGACTGGCTGGACTGAAGGGTTTGGTTCTGTACTGTATGGCTCTACTTGTGTGTCTCTGTCTCTGTCATATATGTGTTTCTGTCTCTGAAATATGTCTCTTGTCATGTGTGTCTCTATGTTTGATGTGTGTCTATCTCTGATAGGAGTGTATATCTGTCTCTGTCATGCATTTCTGTCTCTATGTATGTGTCTCTGACATGCATATCTCTGCCAAATGTGTCTGTCATGTTTTTCTGTGTTTGATATGCATGTCTCTGTGTTTCACATTTGTTTCTGTCTTTGATGTGTGTGTCTGTCATGTATGTGTCTGTCTCTGATGTGTGTGTATGTCTCTGTCTCTGATATGTGTGTCTCTCTGTCTCTGACATGTGTGTGTGTGTCTGTCTGCCTCTGATCCTCTGATATGTGTATGTGTATGTGCCTGGCATGTGTGTCTCTGTCTCTGATATAAATGTGTGTGTGTCTCTGGCATGTGTGCCTCTGTCTCTGACGTGTGTGTGTCTCTGTCTCTGATATATATGTGTGTGTATCTCTGACAGGTGTGTGTCTCTGTGTCTGACGTGTGTGTCTCTGTCTCTGATATATGTGTGTGTGTCTCTGACAGGTGTGTGTCTGTGACGATATGATATCTGAGCCTATGTTCTCTGTCTCTGACAGGTGTGTGTCTCTGACTTACAGGTGAGTGTATCTCTGTCTCTGATATATGTGTGCATGTCTTTGACTCTGATAGGCATATGTCTCTGACTCTGACAGGTGTGCGTGTCTCTGACTATATGATATCTGAGTCTCTGTTGTGGCTGGGATTAGGCTGGTGTGAGTATGGGAATATCTGAGGCTGTGTTGAAACTGCGACTGGGCAGGTGAGGGGACAGTGTAATATTCGGAGTGTGAGAATGAAGATATCTGAGGCTGTGTTGTGGCTGGGACTGGGCTGGTGAGGGGACAGTGTAATATTCGCAGTGTGACTATGAGGATATCTGAGGTTGTGTTGTTACTGGGACCTGGCTGGTGAGGGGACAGTGTAATATTCGGAGTGTGAGTATGAGGATATCTGAGGTTGTGTTGTGGCTGGGACTGGACCGGTGAGGGGACAGTGTAATATTCGGAGTGTGAGTAACGAGGATATCTAAGGTTTGTTGTGGCTGGGACTGGGCTGGTGAGGGACAGTGTAATATTAGGAGTGTGACTATGAGGATATCTGAGGTTGTGTCGTTACAGGGACAGGGCTGGTGAGTGACAGTGTAATATTCGGAGTTTGAGTATGAGGATGTGTGAGGTTGTGTTGTGACTGGGACTGAGCTCATGAGGGACAGTTTAATGTTCGGAGTGTGAGTAATGAGGATATCTGAGGTTTGTTGTGACTGGGACTGGGCTGGTGAGGGAACTGTGTAATGTTCGGAGTGTGAGTATAAGGATATCTGTGACTATGTGGTTTCTGGGGCTGGGCTGATGAGGGCACAGTGTAATATTCGGAGTGTGACTATGAGGAAATCTGAGGCTGTGTTGTTACTGGGACTGGGCTGGTGAGGGGACAGTGTAATATTCGGAGTGTGAGTATGAGGATATCTGAGGCTGTGTTGTGGCTGGGACTGGGCTGGTGAGGGACAGTATAATATTCGGAGTGTGAGTATGTGGATGTGTGAGGTTGTGTTGTGACTGTGACTGGGACTGGGCTCATGAGGGACAGTATAATATTCGGAGTGTGAGTATGAGGATATCTGAGCCTATGTTGTTACTGGGACCTGGCTGGTGAGACGACAGTGTAATATTCGGAGTGTGAGTATGAGGATATCTGAGGCTGTGTTGTGGTTGGGACTGGGCTGGTGAGGGGTCAGTGTAATATTCGGAGTGTGACAATGAGGATATCTAAGGTTGTGTTGTTACTGGGACCTGGCTGACGAGGGGACAGTTAACATTCGGAGTGTGAGTATGGGGATATCTGAGGTTGTGTTGTTTCTGGGACTCGGCTCGGGAGGAACAGTGTAATATTCGAATTGTGACGATGAGGATATCTGAGGTTGCGTTCTTACTTGGACTGGACTGGTGAGAGGACAGTGTAATATTTGGACTGTGAGTGTGAACATATCTCAGGCTGTATTGTGGCTGGGACTGGGCTGGTGAGGGGACAGTGTAATATTCGCAGTGTGACTATGAGGATATCTGAGGTTGTGTTGTTACTGGGACTGGGCTGGTGAGGGGACAGTGTAATATTCGGAGTGTGAGTATGTCGATATCTGAGGATTTGTTGTTACTAGGACTGGGCTGGTGAGGGACATTGTAATATTCGGAGTGCGAGTATGAGGATATGTGAGGCTGTGTTGTAGCTGGGACTGGGCTGGTGAGGGGACCGTGTAATATTTAGAGTGTGAGTATGAGGATATCTGAGGTTGTGTCGTTACCGGGACTGCGCTGGTAAGGGACAGTGTAATGTTCGGAATGTGAGTATGAGGATATCTGAGGTTGTGTTGTCACTGGGACTTGGCTGGTGAGGGGACAGTGTAATATTCGGAGTGTGACTATGAGGATATCTAAGGCTTTGTTGTTACTGGTACTGGACTGGTGAGGGACAGTGTAATATTCAGAGTGTGACTATGAGGATATCTGAGGTTGTGTCGTTACTGGGACAGGGCTGGTGAGTGACAGTGTAATATTCGGAGTGTGAGTATGAGGATATCTGAGGCTATGTTGTGGCTGGGACTGGATTGTGAGGAGACAGTGTAATATTCGGAGTGTGACTATGAGGATATCTGAGGTTGTGTTGTTATGGGACCTGGCTGGTGAGGGGACAGTGTAATATTAGGAGTGTGACTATGAGGATATCTGAGGTTCTGTTGTTACTGGGACAGGGCTGGTGAGGGACAGTGTAATATTCGGAATGAGTATGAGGATATCTGAGGCTGTGTTGTGGCTGGGACTGAGCTGGTGAGGGGACAGTGTAATATTTAGAGTATGAGTATGAGGATATCTGAGGTTGTGTCGTTACTGGGACAGGGCTGGTGAGGGACAGTGTAATGTTCGGACTGTGAGTATGAGGATATCTGAGCCTATGTTATTTCTGGGACTGGGCTGGTGGGTGGACGGTGTAATATTCGGAGTGTCATTATGCGGATACCTGAGGCTGTGTTATAACTGGGACAGAGCTGGTGAGGGGACAATGTAATATTCGGAGTGTGAGTATGAGCATATCTGAGGCTGTGTTGTTTCTAGGACAGTGCTGGTGAGGGGACAGTGTAATATTCGGAGTGTGAGTATGAGGATATCTGAGCATGTGTTGTTTCTGGGACTGAGCTCATGAGGGACAGTGTAACATTCGAAGTGTGACTGTCAGGATATCTGAGGCTGTGTTGTTACTGGGACTGGGCTCATGAGGGACAGTGTAATATTCGAAGTGTGACTATGAGGATATCTGAGGTTGTGTTGTTACTGGGACTTGGCTGGTGAGACTACAGTGTAATATTCGGACTGTGAGTATGAGGATATCTGAGGCTGGTTTGTTACTGGGACTGGGCTGATGAGGGGACAGTGTAATATTTGGAGTGTGAGTATGAGGATATCTGAGGCTGTGTTGTAGCTGGGACTGGGCTGGTGAGGGTCAGCGTAATATTCGGAGTTTGAGTAACAGGATATCTGAGGCTGTGTTGTTACTGGGACTGGGCAAGTGAGGGGACAGTGTAATATTCGGAGTGTGAGTATGAGGATATCTGAGGCTGTGTCGTAGCTGGAACTGGGCTGGTGAGGGATAGTGTAATATTCGGAGTGTGAGTAACAGGATATCTGAGGCTGTGTTGTTACTGGGACAGAGCTGGTGAGGGGACAGTGTAATATTCGGAGTGTGAGTATGAGGATATCTGAGGCTGTGTTGTTACTGGGACAGAGCTGGTGAGGGGACAGTGTAATATTCGGAGTGAGAGGATGAGGATATCTGAGCATGTGTTGTTTCTGGAACTGGACTCATGAGGGACAGTGAAATATTCAAAGTGTGACTATGAGGTTATCTGAGGTTGTGTTGTTACTGGGACTTGGCTGGTGAGACTACAGTGTAATATTTGGACTGTGAGTATGGGGATATCTGAGGCTGTGTTGTTCCTGGGATTGGGCTGGTGAGGGACAGTGTAATACTCGGAATGTGAGGAACCGGATATCTGAGACTGTGATGTAGCTGAGACTGGGCTGGTGAGGGACAGCGTAATATTCAGAGTGTGACTATGAGGATATCTGAGGCAGTGTTGTTACTGGGACTGGGAAGGTGAGGGGACAGAGTAATATTCGGACTGTGAGTATGAACATATCTCAGGCTGTGTTGTGGCTGGGACAGGGCTGGTGAGGGGACAGTGTAATATTCGGTGTGTGAGTGTGTGGATGTCTGAGGTTGTGTTGTGACTGGGACTGGTCTGGTGAGGGACATTGTAATATTTGGAGTGTGACTATGAGGATGTCAGAGCATGTGTTGTTTCTGGGACAGGGCTCATGAGGGACAGTGTAATATTCGAAGTGTGACTATGAGGATACCTAAGGTTGTGTTGTGACTGGGACTGGGCTGGTGAGGGACAGTGTAATATTCAAGTGTGAGTATGAGGATATCTGAGGCTGTGTTGTTACAGGGACTGGGCTGGTGAGGGGACTGTGAAATGTTCGGTGTGTGAGCATGTGGTTATCTGAGGCTGTGTTGTGACTGGGACCTGGCTGGTGAGGGGACAGTGTAACATTCGGAGTGTGAGTATGAGGATATCTGAGGCTATGTTGTGGCTGGGACTGGGCTGGTGAGGGGACAGTGTAATATTCGGAGTGTGAGTAATGAGGATATCAGGTTTCTTGTGGCTGGGACTGGGCTGGTGAAGGACATTGTAATATTTGGAGTGTGACTATGAGGATATCTGAGGCTGTGTTGTTACTGGGACTGGGCTGGTGAGGGGACAGTGTAATATTCGGAGTGTGAGTATGTGGATGTCTGAGCATGATTTTATTCTGGGACTGGGCTCATGAGGGACAGAGTAACATTCGAAGTGCGACTATGAGGATATCTGAGGTTGTGTTGTGACTGCGACTGGGCTGGTGAGGGACAGTGTAATATTCAGAATGTGAGTATGAGGATATCTGAGGCTGTGTTGCGGCTGGGACTGGGCTGGTGAGGGGTCAGTGTAATATTTGGAGTGTGACTATGAGGATATCTGAGGTAGTGTCGTTACTGGGACTGGGCTGCAGAGGGGACTGTGTAATGTTCGGACTGTGAGTATGGGGATATATGATGCTTTCTTGTGACTGCGACTGGGCTGGTGAGGGGACTGTGTAATGTTTGGAGCGTGAGTATGTGGATATCTGAGGCTTTGTTGTTACTGGGTCTGGGCTGGTGAGGGGACAATGTAATATTCAGAGTGTGAGCTGTGGATGTATGAGGTTGTGTTGTTCCTGGGACTGGGCTGGTGATGGACACTGTAATGTTTGGAGTGCGATTATTTGGATACCTGAGGCTGTGTTGTTACTGGGACTTGGCTGGTGAGGGGACAGTGTAATATTCGGAATGTGAGTATGCGAATGTCTGAGGTTGTGTTGTTTCTGGGACTGGGCTGGTGAGGGGACAGTGTAATATTCGGAGTGTGAGTATGAGGATATCTGAGGTTGTGTCGTTACTGGGACAGGGCTGGTGAGGGACAGTGTAATATTCGGAATATGACTATGAGAATATCTCAATTTGTGTCGTTACTGTGACAGGGCTGGTGAGGGACAGTGTAATATTCGGAATGTGACTATGAGGATATCTGAGGTTGTGTCGTTACTGGACAGGGCTGGTGAGGGACAGTGTAATGTTCGGAGTGTGACTATGAGGATATCTGAGCATGTGTTGTTCCTGGGACAGGGCTGGTGAGGGGACAGTGTAATATTTGGAGTGTGAGTATGAGGATATCTGTGCCTGTGTTGTTACTGGGACCTGGCTGGTGAGGGGACAGTGTAATATTCGGAGTGTGAGTATGAAGATATCTGAGGCTGTGTTGTGGCTGGAACTGGGCTGGTGAGGGGACAGTATAATATATAGAGTGAGTGTATGAGGATATCTGAGGTTGGGTCGTTACTGGGACAGGGCTGGTGAGGGACAGTGTAATATTCGGAATGTGAGTATGAGGATATCTGAGATTGTGTTGTCACTGGGACCTGGCTGGTGAGGGGACAGTGTAACATTCGGAGTGTGAGTATGAGGATATCTGAGGCTGTGTTGTGACTGGGACTGGGCTGGTGTGGGACACGATAGTATTCGGAGTGTGACTATGAGGAAATCTGAGGTTGTGTCGTTACTGGGACAGGGCTGGTGAGGGACAGTCTAATATTCGGAGTGTGACTATGAGGATATCTGAGGTTGTGTTGTTACTGGGACAGGGCTGGTGAGGGACAGTGTAATATTTGGAATGCGAGTATGAGGATATCTGAGGCTGTGTTGTGGCTGGGACTGGGCTGGTGAGGGGACCGTGTAATATTTAGAGTATGAGTATGAGGATATCTGAGGTTGTGTCGTTACTGAGACAGGGCTGGTGAGGGACAGTGTAATGTTCGGACTGTGAGTATGGGGATATATGATGCTTTCTTGCGACTGCGACTGGACTGGCGATGGGACTGTGTAATGTTCGGAGTGTGAGTATGTGGATGTCTGAGGTTGTGTTGTGACTGGGACTGGGCTCATGAGGGACAGTTTAATGTTTGGAGTGTAAGTAATGAGGATATCTGAGGTTTGTTGTGACTGGGACTGGGCTGGTGAGGGACAGTGTAATATTAGGAGTGTGACAATGAGGATATCTGAGGTCCTGTTGTTACTGGGACAGGCTGCTGAGGGGACTGTGTAATGTTCGGACTGTGAGTATGGGGATATATGATGCTTTCTTGCGACTGCGACTGGGCTGGCAATGGGACTGTGTAATGTTCGGAGTGTGAGTATGAGGATATCTGTGACTATGTTGTGGCTGGGACTGGGCTGGTGAGGGGACAGTGTAATATTCGGACTGTGAGTTTGTGGATGTCTGAGATTGTGTTGTTCCTGGGTCTGGGCTGGTGAGGGGACAGTGTAATATTCGGAGTGTGAGTATGAGAATATCTGAGGCTGTGTTGTGACTGGGACTGTGCTGGTGAGGGACAGTATAATATTCGGAGTGTGACTATGAGGACATCTGAGGTTGTGTCGTTACTGGGACAGGGCTGGTGAGGGACAGTGTAATATTAGGAGTGTGATAATGAGGATATCTGAGCATGTGTTGTTTCTGGGACTGGGCTCATGAGGGACAGTGTAACATTCGAAGTGTGACTGTCAGGATATCTGAGGCTGTGTTGTTACTGGGACTGGGCTGTTGAGGGGCCAGTGTAATATTCGGAGTGTGAGTATGAGGATATCTGAGGTTGTGTTGTTCCTGGGACTGGGCTGGTGATGGACACTGTAATGTTTGGAGTGAGATTATGGGGATACCTAAGGCTGTGTTGTTATTCGGAATGTGAGTATGCAAATGTTTGAGGTTGTGTTGTTCCTTGGACTGGGCTGGTGAGGGGACAGTGTAATATTTGGACTGTGAGTGTAAACATATCTCAAGGTGTATTGTGGCTGGGACTGGGCTGGTGTGGGGACAGTGTAATATTCGGAGTGTGAGTATGTCGATACTTGAGGCTTTGTTATTACTAAGACTGGGCTAGTGAGGGACAGTATAATATTCGGAGTGTGACTATGAAGATATCTGAGGTTGTGTTGTTACTGGACCTGGCTGGTGAGGGGACAGTATAATATTCGGTGTGCGAGTATGAGGATATCTGAGGCTGTGTTGTGGCTGGGACTGGGCTGGTGAGGGGACAGTGTAATATTTAGAGTATGAGTATGAGGATATCTGAGGTTGTGTCGTTACTGGGACAGGGCTGTTCAGGGACAGTGTAATATTCGGATTGTGACTATGAGGATATTTGAGGTTGTGTTGTCAATGGGACTTGGCTGCTGAGGGGACAGTGTAATGTTCGGAGTGTGACTATGAGGATATCTGAGGCTGTGTTGTTACTGGAACAGAGCTGGTGAGGGGAAAGTGTATTATTCGGAGTGTGAGTATGGGGATATCTGAGCATGTGTTGTTTCTGGGAATGGGCTCATGAGGGATAGTATAATATTCGGAGTGTGACTGTCAGGATATCTGAGGCTGTGTTGTTACTGGGACTGGGCTGGTGAGGGACAGTGTAATATTCGGAGTGTGAGTATGAGGATATCTGAGGCTGTGTTGTTTCTGGGACTGGGCTCATGAGGGACAGTGTAATGTTCGAAGTGTGACTATGAGGATATCTGAGGTTGTGTTGTTACTGGGACTTGGCTGGTGAGGGGACAGTGTAATATTTGGAGTGTGGCAATGAGGATATCTGAGGTTCTGTTGTTACTGGGAGAGGGCTGCTGAGGGACAGTGTAATGTTCGCAGTGTTAGTATGGGGATATATGATGATTTCTTGTGACCGCGACTGGGCTGGTGAGGGGACTGTGTAATATTTGGAGTGTGAGTATGAGGATATCTGAGGCTGTGTTGTGGCTGGGACTGGGCTGGTGCAGGGTCAGTGTAATATTTGGAGTTTGATAATGAGGATATCTGAGCATGTGTTGTTTCTGGGACTGGGCTCATGAGGGACAGTGTAACATTCGAAGTGTGACTCTCAGGATATCTGAGGCTGTGTTGTTACTGGGACTGGGCTGGTGAGGGACAGTGAAATATTCGGACTGTGAGTATGGGGATATCTGAGGCTGTGTTGTTACTGGGATTGGGCTGGTGAGGGACAGTGGAATACTCGGAGTGTGAGTCACAGGATATCTGAGGCTGTGTTGTAGCAGGGACTGGGATGGTGAGGGGCCAGTGTAATATTCGGAGTGTGAGTATGAGGATATCTGAGGTTGTGTTGTTCCTGGGACTGGGCTGGTGATGGACACTGTAATGTTTGGAGTGAGATTATGGGGATACCTAAGGCTGTGTTGTTATTCGGAATGTGAGTATGCAAATGTTTGAGGTTGTGTTGTTCCTTGGACTGGGCTGGTGAGGGGACAGTGTAATATTTGGACTGTGAGTGTAAACATATCTCAGGCTGTATTGTGGCTGGAACTGGGCTGGTGTGGGGACAGTGTAATATTCGGAGTGTGAGTATGTCGATACTTGAGGCTTTGTTATTACTAAGACTGGGCTAGTGAGGGACAGTATAATATTCGGAGTGTGACTATGAAGATATCTGAGGTTGTGTTGTTACTGGACCTGGCTGGTGAGGGGACAGTATAATATTCGGAGTGTGACTATGAGGATATCTGAGGCTGTGTTGTGGCTGGGACTGGGCTGGTGAGGGGACAGTGTAATATTCGGAGTGTGAGTATGTGGATGTCTGAGCATGTTTTTTTTCTGGGACTGGGCTCATGAGGGACAGTGTAACATTCGAAGTGTGACTATGAGGATATCTGAGGCTGTATTGTGACTGCGACTGGGCTGGTGAGGGACAATGTAATATTCGGAATGTGAGTATGAGGATATCTGAGGCTGTGTTGTGGCTGGGACTGGGCTGGTGAGGGGACAATATAATATTCGGAGTGTGACTATGAGGATATCTGAGGCTGTGTTGTGGCTGGGACTGGGCTGGTGAGGGGACAGTGTAATATTTAGAGTATGAGTATGAGGATATCTGAGGTTGTGTCGTTACAGGGACAGGGCTGTTCAGGGACAGTGTAATATTCGGATTGTGACTATGAGGATATTTGAGGTTGTGTTGTCAATGGGACTTGGCTGCTGAGGGGACAGTGTAATGTTCGGAGTGTGACTATGAGGATATCTGAGGCTGTGTTGTTACTGGAACAGAGCTGGTGAGGGGAAAGTGTATTATTCGGAGTGTGAGTATGGGGATATCTGAGCATGTGTTGTTTCTGGGAATGGGCTCATGAGGGACAGTATAATATTCGGAGTGTGACTGTCAGGATATCTGAGGCTGTGTTGTTACTGGGACTGGGCTGGTGAGGGACAGTGTAATATTCGGAGTGTGAGTATGAGGATATCTGAGGCTGTGTTGTTTCTGGGACTGGGCTCATGAGGGACAGTGTAATGTTCGAAGTGTGACTATGAGGATATCTGAGGTTGTGTTGTTACTGGGACTTGGCTGGTGAGGGGACAGTGTAATATTTGGAGTGTGGCAATGAGGATATCTGAGGTTCTGTTGTTACTGGGAGAGGGCTGCTGAGGGACAGTGTAATGTTCGCAGTGTTAGTATGGGGATATATGATGATTTCTTGTGACCGCGACTGGGCTGGTGAGGGGACTGTGTAATATTTGGAGTGTGAGTATGAGGATATCTGAGGCTGTGTTGTGGCTGGGACTGGGCTGGTGCGGGGTCAGTGTAATATTTGGAGTTTGATAATGAGGATATCTGAGCATGTGTTGTTTCTGGGACTGGGCTCATGAGGGACAGTGTAACATTCGAAGTGTGAATCTCAGGATATCTGAGGCTGTGTTGTTACTGGGACTGGGCTGGTGAGGGACAGTGAAATATTCGGACTGTGAGTATGGGGATATCTGAGGCTGTGTTGTTACTGGGATTGGGCTGGTGAGGGACAGTGGAATACTCGGAGTGTGAGTCACAGGATATCTGAGGCTGTGTTGTAGCTGGGACTGGGCTGGTGAGGGGACAGTGTAATATTCGGAGTGCGTGTATGAGGATATCTGAGCCTATGTTGTTTCTGGGACTGGGCTGGTGAGGGGACAATGTAATAATCGGAGTGTGAGTATGGGAATATCTGAGGCATTGTTGTGGCTGGGGCTGGGCTGGTGAGGGGCCAGTGTAATATTCGGACTGTGAGTATGTGGATGTCTGACGTTGTGTTGTTCCTGGGATTGGGCTGGTGATGGACACTGTAATGTTCGGAGTGAGATTATGGGGATACCTGAGGCTGTGTTGTTACTGGGACTGGGCTGGTGAGGGGGCAATGTAATATTCGGAGTGTGAGTATGAGGGTATCTGAGGCTATGTTGTTACTGGGACTGGGCTGGTGAGGGGACAGTGTAATATTTGGACTGTGAGTGTAAATATATCTCAGGCTGTATTGTGGCTGGGACTGGGCTGGTGTGGGGACAGTGTAATATCCGGAATGTGAGTATGCAAATGTTTGAGGTTGTGTTGTTCCTTGGACTGGGCTGGTGAGGGGACAGTGTAATATTTGGACTGTGAGTGTAAATATATCTCAGGCTGTATTGTGGCTGGGACTGGGCTGGTGTGGGGACAGTGTAATATTCGGAGAGTGAGTCACAGGATATCTGAGGCTTTGTTGTGGCTGGGACTGGGCTGGTGAGGGGACAGTGTAATGTTTAGAGTATGAGTATGAGGATATCTGAGGTTGTTTTGTTACTGGGACTGGGCTGGTGAGGGGACAGTGTAATATTCGGAGTGTGAGTATGTGGATGTCTGAGCATGTTTTTTTTCTGGGACTGGGCTCATGAGGGACAGTGTAACATTCGAAGTGTGACTATGAGGATATCTGAGGCTGTATTGTGACTGCGACTGGGCTGGTGAGGGACAATGTAATATTCGGAATGTGAGTATGAGGATATCTGAGGCTGTGTTGTGGCTGGGACTGGGCTGGTGAGGGGACAGTATAATATTCGGAGTGTGACTATGAGGATATCTGAGGTTGTGTTGTGACTGCGACTGGGCTGGTGAGGGACAGTGTAATATTCGGAATGTGAGTATGAGGATATCTGAGGCTGTGTTGTGGGTGGGACTGGGCTGGTGAGGGGACAGTATAATATTCGGAGTGTGACTATGAGAATATCTGAGGTTGTGTCGTTACTGGGACTGGGCTGCAGAGGGGACTGTGTAATGTTCGGACTGTGAGTATGAGAATATATGATGCTTTCTTGTGACTGCAACTTGGCTGGTGAGGGGACTGTGTAATGTTTGGAGTGTGAGTATGAGGATATCTGAGCCTATGTTGTTTCTGGGTCTGGGCTGGTGAGGGGACAATGTAATATTCGGAGTGTGAGCTGTGGATGTATGAGGTTGTGTTGTTCCTGGGACTGGGCTGGTGAGGGGACAATGTAATATTCGGAGTGTGATAATGAGGGTATCTGAGGCTATGTTGTTACTGGGACCTGGCTGGTGAGGGGACAGTGTAACATTCGGAGTGTGAGTATGAGGATATCTGAGGCTGTGTTGTGACTGGGACTGGGCTGGTGAGGGACACGATAATATTCGGAGTGTGACTATGATGAAATCTGAGGTTGTGTCGTTACTGGGACAGGGCTGGTGAGGGACAGTGTAATATTCGGAGTGTGACTATGAAGATATCTGAGGCTGTGTTATGGCTGGAACTGGGCTAGTGAGGGGACAGTATAATATTTAGATTGAGTGTATGAGGATATCTGAGGTTGGGTCGTTACTGGGACAGGGCTGGTGAGGGACAGTGTGATATTTGGAATGCGAGTATGAGGATATCTGAGGCTGTGTTGTGGCTGGGACTGGGCTGGTGAGGGGACAGTGTAATATTTAGAGTATGAGTATGAGGATATCTGAGGTTGTGTCGTTACTGGGACAGGGATGGTGAGGGACAGTGTAATGTTCGGACTGTGAGTATGGGGATATATGATGCTTTCTTGCGACTGCGACTGGGCTGGCGATGGGACTGTGTAATGTTCGGAGTGTGAGTATGTGGATGTCTGAGGTTGTGTTATGACTGGGACTGGGCTCATGAGGGACAGTTTAATGTTTGGAGTGTAAGTAATGAGGATATCTGAGGTTTGTTGTGACTGGGACTGGGCTGGTGAGGGACAGTGTAATATTAGGAGTGTGACTATGAGGATATCTAAGGTTGTGTTGTTCCTGGGAAATGGCTGGTGAGGGGACGGTGTAATATTTGGAGTGTGACAATGAGGATATCTGAGGTTCTGATGTTACTGGGACAGGCTGCTGAGGGGACTGTGTAATGTTCGGACTGTGAGTATGGGGATAATATGATGCTTTCTTGCGACTGCGACTGGGCTGGCAATGGGACTGTGTAATGTTCGGAGTGTGAGTATGAGGATATCTGTGACTATGTTGTGGCTGGGACTGGGCTGGTGAGGGGACAGTGTAACATTCGGACTGTGAGTTTGTGGATGTCTGAGATTGTGTTGTTCCTGGGTCTGGGCTGGTGAGGGGACAGTGTAATATTCGGAGTGTGAGTATGAGGATATCTGAGCATGTGTTGTTACTGGGATTGGGCTGGTGAGGGGACAGTGTAATATTCGGAGTGTGAGTATGTGGATGTATGAGGTTGTGTTGTTCCTGGGACTGGGCTGGTGATGGACACTGTAATGTTTGGAGTGAGATTATTTGGATACCTGAGGCTGTGTTGTTATTGGGACTGGGCTGGTGAGGGGACAATGTAATGTTCAGACTGTGAGTATAAGGGTATCTGAGGCTATGTTGTAACTGGGACTGGGCTGGTGAGGGGACAGTGTAATATTCGGAATGTGAGTATGAGGGTATCTGAGGCTGTGTTGTTCCTGGGACTGGGCTGGTGAGGGGACAGTGTAATATTCGGAATGTGAGTATGCGAATGTCTGAGGTTGTGTTGTTCCTTGGACTGGGCTGGTGAGCGGACAGTGTAATATTTGGACTGTGAGTGTGAACATATCTCAGGCTGTTTTGTGGCTGGGACTGGGCTGGTGAGGGGACAGTGTAATATTCGCAGTGTGATTATGAGGATATCTGAGGTTGTGTTGTTACTGGGACTGGGCTGTTGAGGGGACAGTGTAATATTCGGAGTGTGAGTATGTCGATATCTGAGGCTTTGTTGTTAGTAGGACTGGGCTGGTGAGGGACAGTGTAATATTCAGAGTGCGAGTATGAGGATATCTGAGGCTGTGTTGTGGCTGGGACTGGGCTGGTGAGGGGACAGTGTAATGTTTAGAGTATGAGTATGAGGATATCTGAGGTTGTGTCGTTTCTGGGACCTGTCTGGTGAGGGGACAGTATAATATTCGGAATGTGACTATGAGGATATCTGAGGTTGTGTTGTCAATGAGACTTGGCAGGTGACAGGACGGTGTAATATTCGGAGTGTGACTATGAGGATATCTGAGGTTGTGTTGTTACTGGGACTGGGCTGGTGAGGGGACAGTGTAATATTCGGAGTGTGAGTATGTGGATGTCTGATCATGATTTTTTTCTGGGACTGGGCTCATGACGGACAGTGTAACATTCGAAGTGCGACTATGAGGATATCTGAGGTTGTGTTGTGACTGCGACTGGGCTGGTGAGGGACAGTGTAATATTCAGAATGTGAGTATGAGGATATCTGAGGCTGTGTTGCGGCTGGGACTGGGCTGGTGAGGGGTCAGTTTCATATTTGGAGTGTGACTATGAGGATATCTGAGGTAGTGTCGTTACTGGGACTGGGCTGGTGAGGGGACAGTGTAATATTCGGAGTGTGGGTATGTGGATGTCTGAGCATGATTTTTTTCTGGGACTGGGCTCATGAGGGACAGTGTAACATTCGAAGTGCGACTATGAGGATATCTGAGGTTGTGTTGTGACTGCGACTGGGCTGGTGAGGGACAGTGTAATATTCAGAATGTGAGTATGAGGATATCTGAGGCTGTGTTGCGGCTGGGACTGGGCTGGTGAGGGGTCAGTGTAATATTTGGAGTGTGACTATGAGGATATCTGAGGTAGTGTCGTTACTGGGACTGGGCTGCAGAGGGGACTGTGTAATGTTCGGACTGTGAGTATGGGGATATATGATGCTTTCTTGTGACTGCAACTGGGCTGGTGAGGGGACTGTGTAATGTTTGGAGCGTGAGTATGAGGATATCTGAGCCTATGTTGTTTCTGGGACTAGGCTGGTGAGGGGACAGTGTAATATTCGGAGTGTGAGTATGTGGATATCTGAGGCTTTGTTGTTACTGGGTCTAGGCTGGTGAGGGGACAATGTAATATTCAGAGTGTGAGCTGTGGATGTATGAGGTTGTGTTGTTCCTGGGACTGGGCTGGTGATGGACACTGTAATGTTTGGAGTGAGATTATTTGGATACCTGAGGCTGTGTTGTTACTGGGACTGGGCTGGTGAGGGGACAGTGTAATATTCGGAATGTGAGTATGCGAATGTCTGAGGTTGTGTTGTTTCTGGGACTGGGCTGGTGAGGGGACAGTGTAATATTCGGAGTGTGAGTATGAGGATATCTGAGGCTGTGTTGTGACTGGGACTGGGCTGGTGAGGGACTTCATAATATTCGGAGTGTGAGTATGAGGATATCTGAGGTTGTGTCGTTACTGGGACAGGGCTGGTGAGGGACAGTGTAATATTCGGAATGTGACTATGAGAATATCTGAATTTGTGTCGTTACTGTGACAGGGCTGGTGAGGGACAGTGTAATATTCGGAATGTGACTATGAGGATATCTGAGGTTGTGTTGTCAATGGGACTTGGCTGGTGAGGGGACAGTGTAATATTCGGAGTGTGAGTATGAGGATATCTGAGGCTGTGTTGTGACTGGGACTGGGCTGGTGAGGGACAGTATAACATTTGGAGTGTGACTATGAGGATATCTGAGGTTTGTGTTGTTCCTTGGACTGGGCTGGTGAGGGGACAGTGTAATATTTGGACTGTGAGTGTGAATATATCTGAGGCTGTATTGTGGCTGGGACTGGGCTGGTGAGGTGACAGTGTAATATTCGGAGTGAGAGGATGAGGATATCTGAGCATGTGTTGTTTCTGGGACTGGGCTCATGAGGGACAGTGTAACATTCGAAGTGTGACTGTCAGGATATCTGAGGCTGTGTTGTTACTGGGACTGGGCTGGTGAGGGGACAGTGTAATATTCGGAGTGTGAGTATGAGGATATCTGAGGTTGTGTTGTTACTGGGACTGGGCTGGAGACGGACAGTGAAATATTCGAAGTGTGAGTATGAGGATATCTGAGGTTGTGTTGTTACTGGGACTGGGCTGGAGACGGACAGTGAAATATTCGGAGTGTGAGTATGAGGATATCTGAGGCTGTGTTGTTTCTGGGACTGGGCTCATGAGGGACAGTGTAATATTCGAAGTGTGAGTATGAGAATATCTGAGGCTGAGTTGTGGCTGGGACTGGGCTGGTGAGGGGACAGTGTAATATTTGGAGTGTGAGTATGAGAATATCTGAGGCTGAGTTGTGGCTGGGACTGGGCTGGTGAGGGGACAGTGTAATATTTGGAGTGTGAGTATGAGGATATCTGAGGCTGTGTTGTGGCTGGAACTGGGCTGGTGAGGGGCCACTGTAATGTTCGGAGTGAGATTATGGGGATACCTGAGGCTGTGTTGTTCCTGGGACTGGGCTGGTGAGGGGACAATGTAATATTCGGAATGTGAGTATGAGGGTATCTGAGGCTATGTTGTTACTGGGACTGGGCTGGTGAGGGGACAGTATAAGATTCGGAATGTGAGTATGCGAATGTTTGAGGTTGTGTTGTTCCTTGGACTGGGCTGGTGAGGGGACAGGGTCATATTTGGACTGTGAGTGTGAACATATCTCCGGCTGTATTGTGGCTGGGAAGGGCTGGTGAGGGGACTGTGTAATATTCGCAGTGTGACTATGAGGATATCTGAGGTTGTGCTGTTACTGGGACTGGGCTGGTGAGGGGACAGTGTAATATTCGGAGTGTGAGTATGTCGATATCTGAGGCTGTGTTGTTACTAGGACTGGGCTGGTGAGGGACAGTGTAATATTCGGAATGCGAGTATGAGGATATCTGAGGCTGTGTTGTCGCTGGGACTGGGCTGGTGAGGGGACAGTGTAATATTTAGAGTATGAGTATGAGGATATCTGAGGTTGTGTCGTTACTGGGACAGGGCTGTTCAGGGACACTGTAATATTCGGAATGTGACTATGAGGATATTTGAGGTTGTGTTATCAATGGGACTTGGCTGGTGAGGGGACAGTGTAATATTCGGAGTGTGACTATGAGGATATCTGAGGCTGTGTTGTTACTGGAACAGAGCTGGTGAGGGGACAGTGTATTATTCGGAGTGTGAGTGTGAGGATATCTGAGCATGTGTTGTTTCTGGGAATGGGCTCATGAGGGACAGTATAATATTCGGAGTGTGACTGTCAGGATATCTGAGGCTGTGTTGTTACTGGGACTGGGCTGGTGAGGGACAGTGTAATATTCGGAGTGTGAGTATGAGGATATCTGAGGCTGTGTTGTTTCTGGGACTGGGCTGGTGAGGGACAGTGTAATATTCGGAGTGTGACTATGTGGATATCTGAGGCTGTGTTGTTACTGGGACTGGGCTGGTGAGGGACAGTGTAATATTAGGAGTGTGAGTATGAGGATATCTGAGCATGTGTTGTTTCTGGGATGGGCTCATGAGGGACAGTATAATATTCGGAGTGTGACTATGAGGATATCTGAGGCTGTGTTGTTACTGGGACTGGGCTGGTGAGGGACAGTGTAATATTAGGAGTGTGATAATGAGGATATCTGACTCTGTGTTGTGGCTGGAACTGGGCTCGTGGGGGGACAGTGTGATATACGGAGTGTGAGTAGGAGGAAATCTGAGGCTGTGTTGTCACTGGGACTGGGCTGGTGAGGTGACAGTGTAATAGTTGGAGTGTGAGTATGGGGATTCCTGAGGCTGTGTTGTGGCTGGGACTGGGCTCATGAGGGGACAGTGTAAAATTTGGAGTGTGAGTATGAGGATATCTGAGGCTGTGTTGTGACTGGGACTGGGCTGGTGAGGGACAGTATTATATTCGGAGTGTGACTATGAGGATATCTGAGGTTTGTGTTGTTCCTTGGACTGGGCTGGTGAGGGGACAGTGTAATATTTGGACTGTGAGTGTGAATATATCTGAGGCTGTATTGTGGCTGGGACTGGGCTGGTGAGGTGATAGTGTAATATTCGGAGTGAGAGGATGAGGATATCTGAGCATGTGTTGTTTCTGGGACTGGGCTCGTGAGGGACAGTGTAACATTCGAAGTGTGACTGTCAGGATATCTGAGGCTGGGTTGTTACTGGGACTGGGCTGGTGAGAGACAGTGTAATATTCGGAGTGTGAGTATGAGGATATCTGAGGCTGTGTTGTTTCTGGGACTGGGCTCATGAGGGACAGTGTAATATTCGAAGTGTGAGTCACAGGATATCTGAGGCTGTGTTGTGGCTGGGACTGGGCTGGTGAGGGGACAGTGTAATATTCGGAGTATGAGTATGAGGATATCTGAGGTTGTGTTGTTACTGGGACTGGGCTGGAGACGGACAGTGAAATATTCGCAGTGTGACTATGAGGATTTCTGAGGCTGTGTTGTGGCTGGAACTGGGCTGGTGTGGGGCCAGTGTAATATTCGGACTGTGAGTATGTGAATGTCTGACGTTGTGTTGTTCCTGGGACTGGGCTGGTGATGGACACTGTAATGTTCGGAGTGAGATTTTGGGGATACCTAAGGCTGTGTTGTTACTGGGACTGGGCTGGTGAGGGGGCAGTGTAATATTTGGAGTGTGAGTATGAGGGTATCTGAGGCTATGTTGTTACTGGGACTGGGCTGGTGAGGGGACAGTGTAATATTCGGAATGTGAGTATGCATATGTTTGAGGTTGTGTTGTTCCTTGGACTGGGCTGGTGAGGGGACAGGGTAATATTTGGACTGTGAGTGTAAACATATCTCTGGCTGTATTGTGGCTGGGACTGGGCTGGTGTGGGGACAGTGTAATATTCGCAGTGTAACTATGAGGATATCTGAGGTTGTGTTGTTACTGGGACTGGGCTGGTGAGGGGACAGTGTAATATTCGGAGTGTGAGTATGTCGATATCTGAGGCTTTGTTGTTACTAGGACAGGGCTGGTGAGGGACAGTGTAATATTCGGAATGCGAGTATGAGGATATCTGAGGCTGTGTTGTCGCTGGGACTGGGCTGGTGAGGGGACAGTGTAATATTTAGAGTATGAGTATGAGGATATCTGAGGTTGTGTCGTTACTGGGACAGGGCTGTTCAGGGACACTGTAATATTCGGAATGTGACTATGAGGATATTTGAGGTTGTGTTATCAATGGGACTTGGCTGGTGAGGGGACAGTGTAATATTCGGAGTGTGACTATGAGGATATCTGAGGCTGTGTTGTTACTGGAACAGAGCTGGTGAGGGACAGTGTAATATTAGGAGTGTGAGTATGAGGTATCTGAGCATGTGTTGTTTCTGGGATGGGCTCATGAGGGACAGTATAATATTCGGAGTGTGACTATGAGGATATCTGAGGCTGTGTTGTTACTGGGACTGGGCTGGTGAGGGGACAGTGTAATATTCGGAGTATGAGTATGAGGATATCTGAGGTTGTGTTGTTTCTGGGACTGGGCTCATGAGGGACAGTGTAATATTCGAAGTGTGACTGTCAGGATATCTGAGGCTGTGTTGTTACTGGGACTGGGCTGGTGAGAGACAGTGTAATATTCGGAGTGTGAGTATGAGGATATCTGAGGTTGTGTTGTTACTGGGACTGGGCTGGAGACGGACAGTGAAATATTCGGAGTGTGAGTATGAGGATATCTGAGGCTGTGTTGTTTCTGGGACTGGGCTCATGAGGGACAGTGTAATATTCGAAGTGTGAGTATGAGAATATCTGAGGCTGAGTTGTGGCTGGGACTGGGCTGGTGAGGGGACAGTGTAATATTTGGAGTGTGAGTATGAGGATATCTGAGGCTGTGTTGTGGCTGGAACTGGGCTGGTGAGGGGCCACTGTAATGTTCGGAGTGAGATTATGGGGATACCTGAGGCTGTGTTGTTCCTGGGACTGGGCTGGTGAGGGGACAGTGTAATATTCGGAGTATGAGTATGAGGATATCTGAGGTTGTGTTGTTTCTGGGATTGGGCTCGTGAGGGACAGTGTAACATTCGAAGTGTGACTGTCAGGATATCTGAGGCTGTGTTGTTACTGGGACTGGGCTGGTGAGGGGACAGTGTAATATTCGGAGTATGAGTATGAGGATATCTGAGGTTGTGTTGTTTCTGGGACTGGGCTCATGAGGGACAGTGTAATATTCGAAGTGTGACTGTCAGGATATCTGAGGCTGGGTTGTTACTGGGACTGGGCTGGTGAGAGACAGTGTAATATTCGGAGTGTGAGTATGAGGATATCTGAGGTTGTGTTGTTACTGGGACTGGGCTGGAGACGGACAGTGAAATATTCGGAGTGTGAGTATGAGGATATCTGAGGCTGTGTTGTTTCTGGGACTGGGCTCATGAGGGACAGTGTAATATTCGAAGTGTGAGTATGAGGATATCTGAGGCTGTGTTTTGGCTGGGACTGGGCTGGTGAGGGGACAGTGTAATATTCGGAGTATGAGTATGAGGATATCTGAGGTTGTGTTGTTACTGGGACTGGGCTGGAGACGGACAGTGAAATATTCGCAGTGTGACTTATGAGGATTTCTGAGGCTGTGTTGTGGCTGGAACTGGGCTGGTGAGGGGCCAGTGTAATATTCGGACTGTGAGTATGTGAATGTCTGACGTTGTGTTGTTCCTGGGACTGGGCTGGTGATGGACACTGTAATGTTCGGAGTGAGATTATGGGGATACCTAAGGCTGTGTTGTTACTGGGACTGGGCTGGTGAGGGGGCAGTGTAATATTCGGAGTGTGAGAATGAGGGTATCTGAGGCTATGTTGTTACTGGGACTGGGCTGGTGAGGGGACAGTGTAATATTCGGAATGTGAGTATGCATATGTTTGAGGTTGTGTTGTTCCTTGGACTGGGCTGGTGAGGGGACAGTGTATTATTTGGACTGTGAGTGTAAACATATCTCTGGCTGTATTGTGGCTGGGACTGGGCTGGTGTGGGGACAGTGTAATATTCGCAGTGTAACTATGAGGATATCTGAGGTTGTGTTGTTCCTGGGATGGGGCTGGTGAGGGGACAGTGTAATATTCGGAGTGTAACTATGAGGATATCTGAGGTTGTGTTGTTACTGGGATGGGGCTGGTGTGGGGACAGTGTAATATTCGCAGTGTAACTATGAGGATATCTGAGGTTGTGTTGTTACTGGGATGGGGCTGGTGTGGGGACAGTGTAATATTCGCAGTGTAACTATGAGGATATCTGAGCATGTGTTGTTACTGGGATGGGGCTGGTGTGGGGACAGTGTAATATTCGGAGTGTGAGTATGTCGATATCTGAGGCTTTGTTATTACTAAGACTGGGCTAGTGAGGGACAGTATAAAATTCAGTGTGCGAGTATGAGGATATCTGAGGCTGTGTTGTGGCTGGGACTGGGCTGGTGAGGGGACAGTGTAATATTTAGAGTATGAGTATGAGGATATCTGAGGTTGTGTCGTTACTGGGACAGGGCTGTTCAGGGACAGTGTAATATTCGGATTGTGACTATGAGGGTATTTGAGGTTGTGTTGTCAATGGGACTTGGCTGGTGAGGGGACAGCGTAATATTTGGATTGTGACTGAGGATATCTGAGCATGTGTCGTTTCTGGGACCTGGCTGGTGAGGGGACAGTATAATATTCGGAGTGTGACTATGAGGATATCTGAGGTTGTGTTGTTACTGGGACCTGGCTGGTGAGGGGACAGTATAATATTCGGAGTGTGACTATGAGGATATCTGAGGTTGTGTTTTGGCTGGGACTGGGCTGGTGAGGGGACAGTGTGAATATTTAGAGTATGAGTATGAGGATATCTGAGGTTGTGTCGTTACTTGGACAGGGCTGTTCAGGGACAGTGTAATATTCGGAATGTGACTATGAGGGTATTTGAGGTTGTGTTGTCAATGGGACTTGGCTGCTGAGGGGACAGTGTAATATTCGGAGTGTGACTATGAGGATATCTGAGGCTGTGTTGTTACTGGAACAGAGCTGGTGAGGGGAAAGTGTATTATTCGGAGTGTGAGTATGGGGATATCTGAGCATGTGTTGTTTCTGGGACTGGGCTCATGAGGGACAGTGTAATGTTCGAAGTGTGACTATGAGGATATCTAAGGTTGTATTGTTACTGGGACTTGGCTGGTGAGGGGACAGTGTAATATTTGGAGTGTGGCAATGAGGATATCTGAGGTTCTGTTGTTACTGGGAGAGGGCTGCTGAGGGACAGTGTAATGTTCGCAGTGTCAGTATGGGGATATATGATGATTTCTTGTGACCGCGATTGGGCTGGTGAGGGGACTGTGTAATATTTGGAGTGTGAGTATGAGGATATCTGAGGCTGTGTTGTGGCTGGGACTGGGCTGGTGAGGGGACAGTGTAATATTCGGATTGTGATTGAGGATATCTGAGCATGTGTTGTTACTGGGACCTGGCTGGTGAGGGGACAGTATAATATTCGGAGTGTGACTATGAGGATATCTGAGGTTGTGTCCTTACTGGGACAGGGCTGGTGAGGGACAGTGTAATATTCGGAGTTTGAGCATGAGGATATCTGAGCATGTGTTGTTTCTGGGACTGGGCTCATGAGGGACAGTTTAATATTCGAAGTGTGACTATGAGGATATCTGAGGTTGTGTTGTTACTGTGTCCTGGCTGGTGAGGGGACAGTGTAATATTCGGACTGTGAGTATGAGGATATCTGAGGCTGTGTTGAGGCTGGGACTGGGCTGGTGCGGGGTCAGTGTAATATTTGGAGTGTGACAATGAGGATATCTGAGGTTCTGTTGTTACTGGGACAGGGCTGGTGAGGGACAGTGTAATGTTCGGACTGTGAGTATGGGGATATATGAGGCTTTCTTGTGACTGGGACTGGGCTGGTGAGGGGACTGTGTAATGTTCGGAGTGTGAGTATGAGGATATCTGAGCCTATGTTGTTTCTGGGACTGGGCTGGTGAGTGGACAATGTAATGTTCAGACTGTGAGTATAAGGGTATCTGAGGCTATGTTGTTACTGGGACTGGGCTGGTGAGGGGACATTGTAATATTCGGAGTGTGAGTATGAGGATATCTGAGCATGTGTTGTTTCTGGGACTGGGCTCATGAGGGACAGTGTAACATTCGAAGTGTGACTGTCAGGATATCTGAGGCTGTGTTGTTACTGGGACTGGGCTGGTGAGGGGACAGTGTAATAATTGGAGTGTGAGTATGAGGATATCTGAGGTTGTGTTGTTACTGGGACTGGGCTGGAGACGGACAGTGAAATATTCGGAGTGTGAGTATGAGGATATCTGAGGCTGTGTTGTTTCTGGGACTGGGCTCATGAGGGACAGTGTAATATTCGAAGTGTGAGTATGAGAATATCTGAGGCTGAGTTGTGGCTGGGACTGGGCTGGTGAGGGGACAGTGTAATATTTGGAGTGTGAGTATGAGGATATCTGAGGCTGTGTTGTAACTGAGACAGAGCTGGTGAGGGGACAGAGTAATATTCGCAGTGTGACTATGAGGATATCTGAGGCTGTGTTGTAACTGAGACAGAGCTGGTGAGGGGACAGAGTAATATTCGCAGTGTGACTATGAGGATATCTGAGGCTGTGTTGTGGCTGGAACTGGGCTGGTGAGGGGCCACTGTAATGTTCGGAGTGAGATTATGGGGATACCTGAGGCTGTGTTGTTCCTGGGACTGGGCTGGTGAGGGGACAGTGTAATATTCGGAGTGTGAGTATGTCGATATCTGAGGCTTTGTTGTTACTAGGACTGGGCTTGTGAGGGACAGTGTAATATTCGGAATGCGAGTATGAGGATACCTGAGGCTGTGTTGTGGCCGGGACTGGGCTGGTGAGGGGACAGTGTAATATTTAGAGTATGAGTATGAGGATATCTGAGGTTGTGTCGTTACTGGGACAGGGCTGTTCAGGGACACTGTAATATTCGGAATGTGACTATGAGGATATTTGAGGTTGTGTTATCAATGGGACTTGGCTGGTGAGGGGACAATGTAATATTCGGAGTGTGACTATGAGGATATCTGAGGCTGTGTTGTTACTGGAACAGAGCTGGTGAGGGGACAGTATTATTCGGAGTGTGAGTATGAGGATATCTGAGCATGTGTTGTTTCTGGGAATGGGCTCATGAGGGACAGTATAATATTCGGAGTGTGACTATGAGGATATCTGAGGCTGTGTTGTTACTGGGACTGGGCTGGTGAGGGACAGTGTAATATTAGGAGTGTGATAATGAGGATATCTGAGGCTGTGTTGTGACTGCGACTGGGCTGGTGAGGGACAGTGTAATGTTCGGAGTGAGTATGAGGATATCTGAGGTTGTGTTGTGACTGCGACTGGGCTGGTGAGGGGACAGTGTAATATTCGGAGTGTGAGTATGTCGATATCTGAGGCTGTGTTGTTACTAGAACTGGGCTGGTGAGGGCCAGTGTAATATTCGGAGTGTGAGTATGTCGATATCTGAGGCTGTGTTGTTACTAGAACTGGGCTGGTGAGGGACAGTGTAATATTAGGAGTGTGATAATGAGGATATCTGAGGCTGTGTTGTGGCTGGAACTGGGCTCGTGGGGGGACAGTGTGATATACGGAGTGTGAGTAGGAGTAAATCTGAGGCTGTGTTGTCACTGGGACTGGGCTCATGAGGGGACAGTGTAAAATGTGGAGTGTGAGTATGAGGATATCTGAGGCTGTGTTGTGGCTGGGACAGGGCTGGTGAGGGACAGTATTATATTCGGAGTGTGACTCTGAGGATATCTGAGGTTTGTGTTGTTCCTTGGACTGGGCTGGTGAGGGGACAGTGTAATATTCGGAGTGAGAGGATGAGGATATCTGAGCATGTGTTGTTTCTGGGACTGGGCTAATGAGGGACAGTGTAACATTCGAAGTGTGACTGTCAGGATATCTGAGGCTGTGTTGTTACTGGGACTGGGCTCATGAGGGGACAGTGTAATATTCGGAGTGTGAGTATGAGGATATCTGAGGTTGTGTTGTTTCTGGAACTGGGCTCATGAGGGACAGTGTAATATTCGAAGTGTGACTATCAGGATATCTGAGGCTGGCTTGTTACTGGGACTGGGCTGGTGAGGGACAGTGTAATGTTCGGAGTGTGAGTATGAGGATATCTGAGGTTGTGTTGTGACTGCGACTGGGCTGGTGAGGGACAGTGTAATGTTCGGAGTGTGAGTATGAGGATATCTGAGGTTGTGTTGTGACTGCGACTGGGCTGGTGAGGGGACAGTGTAATATTCGGAGTGTGAGTATGTCGATATCTGAGGCTGTGTTGTTACTAGAACTGGGCTGGTGAGGGCCAGTGTAATATTCGGAGTGTGAGTATGTCGATATCTGAGGCTGTGTTGTTACTAGAACTGGGCTGGTGAGGGCCAGTGTAATATTCGGAGTGTGAGTATGTCGATATCTGAGGCTGTGTTGTTACTAGAACTGGGCTGGTGAGGGCCAGTGTAATATTCGGAGTGTGAGTATGTCGATATCTGAGGCTGTGTTGTTACTAGAACTGGGCTGGTGAGGGCCAGTGTAATATTCGGAGTGTGAGTATGAGGATATCTGAGGCTGTGTTGTTACTGGGACAGAGCTGGTGAGGGGACAGTGTATTATTCGGAGTGTGAGTATCAGGATATCTGAGCTGAAAATGTGTTGCCTGAAAAGCGCAGCAGGTCAGGCAGCATCCAGGGAACAGGAGAATGCCCGAAACGTCGATTCTCCTGTTCCCTGGATGCTGCCTGACCTGCTGCGCTTTTCCGATCTCCAGCATCTGCAGACCTCACTTTCTCCAGAGGATATCTGAGGCTGTGTTGTTACTGGGACAGAGCTGGTGAGGGGACAGTGTATTATTCGGAATGTGAGTATGAGGATATTTGAGCATGTGTTGTTTCTGGGACTGGGCTCATGAGGGACAGTGTAATATTCGAAGTGTGACTGTCAGGATATCTAATGTTGTGTTATCACTGGGACTTGGCTGGTGAGGGGATAGTGTAACATTCGGAGTGTGATTATAGGATATCTGAGCATGTGTTGTTTCTGGGACTGGGCTCATGATGGACAGTGTAATATTCGAAGTGTGAGTATGGGGATATCTGAGGCTGTGTTGTTACTGGGACTTGGCTGGTGAGGGACTGTGTATTATTTGGAGTGTGGCAATGAGGATATCTGAGGTTGTGTTGTTACTGGGACTTGGCTGGTGAGGGACTGTGTATTATTTGGAGTGTGGCAATGAGGATATCTGAGGTTGTGTTGTTACTGGGACTGGGCTGGTGAGGGGACAGTGTAATATTCGGAGTGTGAGTATCTGGTTGTCTGAGGTTGTGTTGTGACTGGGACTGGGCTGGTGAGGGACAGTGTTATGTTCGGAGTGTGAGTAACGAGGATATCTGAGGTTTGTTGTGGCTGGGACTGAGCTGGCAAGGGACAGTGTAATATTAGGAGTGTGACTATGAGGATACCTAAGGTTGTTTTGTCACTGTGACTTGGCTGGTGAGGGGACAGTGTAACATTCGGAGTGTGATTATGAGGATATCTGAGCATGTGTTGTTTTTGGGACTGGGCTCATGAGGGACAGTGTAATATTCGAAGTGTGACTATGAGGATATCTGAGGCTGTGTTGTTACTGGGACTGGGCTGGTGAGGGGACACTGTAATATTCGAAGTATGTGTATGAGGATATCTGAGGCTGTGTTGTTACTGGGACTGGGCTGGTGAGGGGACAGTGTAATATTCGAAGTGTGAGTATGAGGATATCTGAGGCTGTGTTGTTACTGGGACTGGGCTGGTGAGGGGACAGTGTAATATTCGGAGTATGAGGAAGTGAGACAGCGCTTGAGCAGAGCAGCAGGAAACTGGGAGCGGTGCTGACCTGGGGCTTGAATCTGACCGTGCTCCGGGGGTGAGCCGGACTCCGAGCTGAGCCTTGAAGGGGCTGACCGGGTTGGATTCGGGGATCCGAAGCGGCTGGAGCGGATTGTGGGTGTGAGGGCGGTACCCGAGGCTGTGATGCCCAGGAGAGGACGGCAGCACTGACTCAGGAAACCATGTCCGCGGCGGCAGCGGCAGCAGGTAAACAGCGGACCCCTGGCCTCTCCCACCCCACAGTCTGTCCAAACTTCCCGCTCTATCCTCATGAGGACACTTAGCAAGAAACACCAGTCACCTTCTCTTCCTCAGTCATACTCCCGGGTCCGCACCAAGCTCCAAATAACTTTTTCATTCTCTGAAGTTAACCGGCCTCTTCGTGACCTTCAAAACCGGGGAGCGAGCCACAGAGTCTGGTCAAACTTTTTTTGTTTTAACAGAACTGGCCGAAAGAGATCCTGGATTATTCCCTTGACAAAGGAATCAATTCCGTTTAAACTTCTACCAAGTGAACTACCAGAGATGGGGCAAAGTGGAAAATGATGTCTTTTGATTTTAATGTCGTGGTCGGGATTGAACGGGGTGATTATTCTGAAGCCCCCTGTTTGAATGCCCTCCCACCCGCCGTGACTATTCGAGACCCCCTCCTCCCGAGGGGTGTTTGTGTTTGGGGGTCAACCTGGCTGACACTGTAGAAAGACTGAGGACAGTTGCTAAATTATCCCTTCCCCAGCAGAACATCGCAGCTTATTTAAAATTTCTGTTACATTCAATGGATCAGAGTATCAGAGAATGGGGGTATTTTTCACCCCATTCCCACTGCTGTTGCCCTCCCCCTCCTGCTTATCTCGCCCTGCTCCCTCTTCATCCATGGGGTCGCGCTGTGTACATTTCCAAGGTTAAACTCACTTTCACTGGATTATTGTTTGGGGCAGGGCGTGCTGAGTGTGCCTTAGAATTCCCATTCCCGGGAATATTCAGCTGGTGCTGGACTTTGATAATTGCTATCCCGGCACTATTTGGAACTATCTCTCCAGTCCCCTTACAAAAACAGTGAGTGGGAACACCTCCTTCCATCCCTGAAATCCTTCACCCCACATGGAAAATCGCTGATGTTTTTTAAAAAGAGAATTCAACGCAAAATGCTGTAAACACAGGACAGATCCGAACATTGGTGTCAAAAACACACACCTTTCCATATTTCCGACATGTTAGTTTAGATTAGATTCCTACAATGTGTTCCTCCAAAAATATCTGGTGCACCGTTAGCTTTCCCTCGTTACCACGTCCCCGAATTGATTTTGCCAATATGAATTACAATTTTGTTACAACTTTTGTGTGGCACAGTGGTAGTGTCCCTATCTCTGAGCCGGGTGTGGGGGCTGGGCTCAAGTCCATTTGATCTAGAGTTGTGCCATAACATGACCAAGCAAGTTAATTACAACTAACTTTTACTTAAAATATACATCAGTAATGACAGCTTCATTTTGCTTCAGAAAAGCAAATCTAATTGTCGATTGTAATTGTTCATTTTTCACAAGATTTGTCCTGAAGGAGATTCAAATTATAACATGTAATTGGCCTTAAATGATGTTATGCGATGTGTTCCTGTCAGTTTTAGATGATTTAATGTGCAATTTATACAATCAATAATTATTGTGATAGAATGGGCTGGTTTAAATTAGGTTCCATGATGTTATTAACTGATTTATAGTTTTACAATTGTGTGTGGATTTGTGAAACTATCATCTAAACTGAATGAGGAATATAAGGAAATTCTTAGAAAGTCTGTAATGGAAATACATGGAAATCAGTTTGTCTATTTGTCTGTCTTGGTGCATATCAGTGGATGTAGAATTTTTAGTCTTACATCTGAAGGCTGGTTGCTTGCTGATGGATTCTAATGAGTTGTTACTTCCATTTTTTTGCCATTTGTCTTTACCACCAAACCTTGCCACTGCAGCCTAATTCTCCTGATAATTGTACCGGCCTTGCCGTTTGTCAGCAGGTTTTGATTACAGGAGCAAACATCATAGAACAAGGCTATTTGGCCCATTGTGATTTTTTGAGAGCTATAAAGTGTCTCCCTCCATTCTACTCCCATCTTTCCCAAAGATGGACAAATGATTCTCCATAATGAAAGAAGACCTCTGATAAAAGCGAAACAAAGATATTGGGAATGCTCAGTGTAACATTGATGGCTGTTCGTCCAACTGGCGGAAGGTTTTTGTGGGGTCACTGTTGGGAGCCTTGCTTTTCCTGATATATAAATGATGAAGACTTTGGTTGAAGGCACCATTTCAGAACTTACAGATGATATGACACATAGATGGATTGTCAATGATGACCAGGATAGTATCGACCCACAAAAACACCTCAGCATATGGAACAGACAGACAGGTGGCAAATGAAAAAGAATCAAGTGATTTATTTTGATAGGAAGAACCTGGCCACACAATATCCAATAATAGGTGCAATTCCAAACGGGCAGGGTGTATATGAGTCATTGAAAGTGGCAGGATAGTTTGAGAGAGAGACATATATATAAGCATGCAGTATATAACAATGCAAGAAGGTGGTTCACCCTAACTTTATTAAGGGCACTTTTTTTCATTTATTCACTGGATGTGGGTATCATTGTTTGAGCCAGAATTTATTGCCCACCCCATAATGCCCAGAAGGCAAATTAGAGCGAAGCACATTGATGTGGGCCTGGTATCACATGCAGGCCAGACCAGGTCAGGATGACAGATTTCCTTCCCTGAAGGGTTTTTGTGGACCAGATGGGTTTTTACAGCAATTGAAACAAAAAACAGAAACTGCTGGAAAATCTCAATTGCTTTGGTAGCATCTGCGGAGAGAAATTTCTGTTTTTGATTCGGATTTCCAGCATCTGCAGTTCTTTCTTTTTTTGCAACAATTGACAGTGGTCATCGTTATACTAGCTGTTTATTTCAGTTGATATTGAATTCCACTGTGGGATTTGAGCCAAGGACATTGTCCTGAGGTTCTGAATTGCTAATTCAGTGATATTAGGTCAAAGCCACCATCTTCCACTTAGGGATAGGCAGGCAGCATATGATGGCCTAGTTAGTGATACCTGCACCTCTTGAAATAATAATAAAAAGAAGAATATAGAATACAAGAGCTGGGAGTATGATGAACTTGTATGAAACACTGGTCTCTTTTCAACTGGACTATTGCATCCAGCTCTGGATGCCCCACGTTCGGGAAGATGTGAAAGTCTTAGGGAGAGTGCAAAAAACGTTAAAGGGAATGGTTCCAGGGATGACCAACTTTATAGTAGATAGTTTGGTGAAGTTAGGATTGTGGGGAAGAGCGAAGATTTAATAGAGATCAGAATCATAGAGGATCTGGACAGGGTATGTAGGGAAAATATGCTCTCATTGGTTAAAAGATCAGAAATAATAGGGCAGAGAATTCAGGTGATTGGTACAAGAAACAATGGTGACAGAAGAGGAATTTTATCATGCAGTGCATGCTTTGGATCTGGAATGCACTGCCGAAGAATGTGGTGGGAGCAGGTTCAATCAACACTTTCATAAAGGAATTTGATAGTTATTTGAAAAGGAGCAATATGCGGGGTTATAGGGAGAAGAATGGCACGAAATGAAATTCTCATTAGAACGGCTAGTGCAGACACAATGGGCCAAATGGCCTCCTCCTATGCTGTAACTATTCAGTCTCTCTGTGATCTGGCAACAGCTATGGCGAGATAAGCAGAATTACAGTTTTAGGTCAATGACCTTTCATTAGAACTGACTGTCAGCTTTTATACAAACAGAAAGCAGCGGGTCTGCGGACAGTCGAAGGACAAACCTGATGAGATAAAAGGCAGGGGTGAGCAAGTGATAGAAGGAATGATTGCAGTAAAAGCAGATGGTACTTGGGTGAGAGAGAAAAGGAAAAACTGGGTCAAGAGGAGATACGCATGGCAACAACAGAATATCAGAGCGGGAAGGAAGCTGAGAAAATCCAACAAAAAGAGAAGGTCAACCTGACTATGGGATAGAGCAGGAGAAAGTAGGTGCCCAACATCCTCCTAGCTGGGTACTGCTAGAGAAAGACCAATCACTCGGCCAGACTCCCCCACCCAACAGTAACCACCCCTTACCACCTCCAGGGGCCCTGAGATAGTCATCCTCCATCAACCAAATCTGCTGTTTGGGAAGCAACAAACAGGGCTCAAGTTGTTAAATTTAGTGATAATCCCAGAAGCCTGGAGAGTGGAATGTGCTGTTCCTTGAACTTGCAGCATGAACATCACTGGAAAATTGTAGGAGAACTATGACAGAGGTATCCAAGAAAGATGGAGTGCGATGGAGATTTTAAGTGATCATAAAACAGGAAGTGCTGTATGTACGAGGGGTGTCCACCCAGTGTGTACATTTTTACTGTTTTCTTACCTTAATCTGTATTTCAGCAGTTGGGCTTGCATGAGAACACGTCAAATTGAGCAGATTCATCACAAAAGCTCTCCAGTGAAATATTTTCACATCTGATCAGGAGCAGACCATTGATGTTTGTTCTGAAATCAATCAATGGTTTCCCTGAAATCCACTCAGGAAGCAGGCAGCTTGTAGTTCAGTAAATAAAAATAAACTCTCCCCTGATTTTTTTTGTCTTTGAATACCTGATAAATGGGACGCAACTGAATTAATGATTCTGATAGAGACGCATTAAGTAACTGGATTCCAGTACTGACTTTTACAAAGTTGAAACAGGGTTGATAGATTTGTAAATGGTTTTAAACAAGGTTAACATTGCGCATTCTATTAAAAGAATGACAATCTTGGTCAGGAAGGTATCCATATCAGAGAAATTGCAGTTTATAAATGGTTCAGCTGTGGCTGGTTTTGGGGAGATGTATAGAGAGAGTATGGCTACATCGGAAATAATTTGCAACCTTCACTGGCTAAAAGCTTTCCCACACATTATTTAGATAACAAACCTTGTGCTGTGGAAAGATTGGTCATAACACAAGATCTGAACTGTCAGCCTTCACAATGCCTGTTTGGATTAATGTGCCTGCAAGTGCTGGCTGGCTGTATGGGAATTTAGATTAGATTAGATTTAGATTAGATTACAGTGTGGAAACAGGCCCTTCGGCCCAACAAGTCCACACCGACCCGCCGACCCACCCATACCCCTACATTTACCCCTTACCTAACACTACGGGCAATTTAGTATGGCCAATTCACCTGACCCTGCACATCTTTGGATGGTGGGAGGAAACCGGAGCACCCGGAGGAAACCTCAGCAGACACTGGGAGAACGTGCAAACTCCACACAGTCAGTCGCCTGAGGCGGGAATTGAACCCGGGTCTCTGGCGCTGTGAGGCAGCAGTGCTAACCACTGGGCCACTGTGCCGCCCACTGCCACCATGCCGGATTGATGGAGGAATTGTGTTGAATTCTACAAGCATGCTAACGGGGAACTTTAATACTGCAGAAATAACTTTAAAGAAAGACTGAGCGTTTATGTTGTGTCTTTTGTTGCCATAGGCTGTCGCAAAATGCCTTGGAGCCAATGAAATAGTTTTGAAGTGGAGTCACTGTTGGATTGTACATGATCCCAAAAACTGTGATGGGGCTGTAGCCAGTTACTGTGTCTAGGTTTAGGGATAAACATTAACTAGGGAACCAGGGAGAACATCCAAGAATAATGCCATGGGATGTTTTATATCCATCAGGATAAAAGGGCACATGGAACCTCTATTTAGTGAAGATTGCACTAGGAGGGTCAGCCTGGATTTGAACTCAGTTCCGAGAGGGGTACTTGAACCCAGGACCTTTTGATGCAAAGGGTAGGCTTATGTTATTGTCATTGAATAGATGGAACACCAATTGATGAAAAGAATCAGCATAGGATCATTTGGAACAGGAGAAGGCCATTTTGGCCTGTCAAGCCTGCTCCATCAGTTATGGGGCGGCACCAGGGCCCTGGGTTCGATTCCAGCCTTTGGTAACTGACTGTGTGGAGTTTGCACATTCTCCCTCTGTCTGCGTGGGCTTCCTCTGGTTTCCTCCCACAATCCAAAGATGTGCAGGGCAGGTGAGTTAGCCATGCTAAATTGTCCATAGTGTTAGGTGCATTAGTCAGGGGTAAATATAGGGTAGAGGTGGGGAATGGGTCTGGATGGGTTACTTTTTGGAGGATCAGTGTGGACTTGTTGGGCCAAAGGGCCTGTTTCTCTCCTGTAGGTAACCTAATCTAATTTTAATATGATCATAACTAATTGAACACCTTTTACCTATTCCATCCTCAAAACCCTTTAAACCATTGAGAATCCGATATCTATCAGCATTTACTTTAAATATATACAGAGACTGAGCTTCCACAGCTCTCTGGGGTAGAAAATTCCAAAGATTTACCAAGCCTGGAGTACAAAGAAATCTCCTCATTGAAGTTCTAAAGCACAGTTCTTATTTGTAAAGTGTACCCCCTGGTTTTAGACTCTTCAGCTAGGGGAAATGTATTTCTGGTATTCACCCTGTCTATCCCTTTAAGTATTTTGTAGGTTTCAATGAGATCAGCTCTTATTTTTGCAGAATACAGGCCCCAGTTTGCCCAGTCTCTCTTTCTAGGGCAGTCCTGATATCCAAGAAACAAATCTGGCTCAATTTTCACTCAGTGAATTTCAGTATTCCTTTTTCTCCATGATCCCTCCTGTTGTTATGGTTACAGAGTTCCATGGTGACCTTAACATCGGTGTTAAGGGACGTGCCTGCCAGACAAGGGGAAACCTGAATGAGAATCTGTTATCTCTCAACATCAGATGTGCAGGTTAGGGTGGATTGGCCATGCTAAATTGCCCATAGTGCTAGGTGCATTAGTCAGAGGGAAATGGGTCTGGGTAGGTTACTCTTTGGAGGGTCAGTGTGGACTTGTTGGGCCGAAGGGCCTGTTTCCACACTGGAGGGAATCTAATCTAATCAGCCTGCAGGATAACTGGTGCCCGTGACAAACGATTTGACAAAACAATGCTGTGCGTTGCTTTTGTACTTACCAAAGTGAGGATCGTGAGAGTGGTAGAGGCAGAAACATTCATTCATAACATCTAAAAAGTATTTAGAAGCACACTTGCGATGCCAAGGTACACAAGGCTATGGGCCGAATGTTGGAAAATAGGATTCGTAAAGTTAAGTAGTTGTTTTTGACTGGTGCGGATGTGATGGCCTTTTTCTCTGCTGTAGCTCTCTCTTGATTCTCTGACTGTTTGTTAGTAAATACAATGCAGACATTGTTAACATTAAGCTGTTGCAAATTGGGTACAGTACATTTAAACAGACCGTCTGTGTGGTCATGTAAACATCAATTTCATGTCAGAAGTTCACTCTGTACAGAAGTTTCTATTTCCCACTTCAACCCTCAGCAGGGTTGGAAGATGAGGAGGTGGTGCTGTGCCCACTCACACATGGCACCCACAGAGGGTTTAAATCCCGAGGGCCACAGTCACATGCCACTCATTCAGGTCAAAAGAGATACTTCAAAAAGTTTAGAAATCCCTGTGGGACTTTGCATTTTATTCTTATCATTAACATCTCTGTGAAAAATGAAAGCACAAGATGCAACACTGAAAATCAGGAACTAATTAACTAATATAACTCTGTCAGCAGTTCTGTTGAAATTGTTGTTGGAAAAATTCATTTCGAAATAAAATACTTCAGTTTGAATCAAAATGCATCCCATATACAGCTGAATGTCCCATCATTCAGCATTCTGAGCAGCCATCAGAATGGTTACATTTCCCAGCATTCTCTGCGTAACGGGAGATGACGACCTCGTAGTATTATCGCTAGACTATAAAGTCAGAGATTTTTGAAAATGTTCAGATGGTCGGCGTTTGAATCCAATAAAAATCTCGAATTAAGACTGTAATGTTGACTATGAAACCATTGTCAATTATCAGGAAAAGCCCATCACTAATGCCGTCAAGGGAAGGGAACTGCCATCCTTACCTAGTCTGAGCTACATGTGACCGCAGACCCACAGCAATATAGTAGACACCTTTGGGTGGTTAGGGATGGGTAATAAATTCTGGCCTGGCCAGTGACACCCACATCCATGAATGAATAAAAGATAAGATCTTAGCCTTGAACCCTTCAGTACTTGATATGGAATTATTACCAAATTGATGATATTAATTGTAACAGGAGCTATGACGCTCAAGGTTGAGTGGTTTTGCAGCTTTCTTTTATGTCTGTGATCATTAGTTAAGCAGTCATTACTGCTGGTCTTCCTAATGTTGAAATGCTCAGTAGTCATTGAAAATAGTGGAATAAAACCCCATTACCTGATTGCTGTTTCAAGCTAGTGCTCAACGAGTCAAATAATTTAAACCATTCCATCAATAATTTAATAAAAAAAGTGACAACATTCAAATTGAAATAGAGGTCAAATTTTACTCTAATTTTTGGAGGTCAATTTTCAATTTACCTATTTTGACAATGTTAGCTGTTTGCTGGATTGTGCTGGGTGTTGAGCATCCTGCTACGTGATTATTTGGTGTATGTGAGGTTAAATGGTCAAGATTCAGAAAGTTCGACGATCACATAACTGCAGAGTACGATCCCATCCTCATCCAGCATAGACACCTGTGCACCTTCCAGCACCAGGATCCCAGGTTCGATTCCAACCTTAGGTGACTGTCTGTGGGGAGTTTGCACATTCTCCCCGTGTCTGCATGAGTTTCCTCCGGGTGCTCTGGTTTCCTCCCACAGTCCAAAGATGTGCAGGTCAGGTGAATTGGCAATACTAAATTGCCCATGGTGTTAGGTGCATTAGTCAGAGGGAAATGGGTCTGGGTGGGTTGCTCTTCGGCAGGTCGGTGTGGATTTGTTGGGCTGAAGGGCCTGTTTCCACATGTAGGTAATCTAATCTAAAACAAATCCAGCAAAGACCATCACACTGTGTGGTTTTCCCAGCAGAGACCTTCATATTATGTAGTCCTCTAACAGAGACTATCATTCTGTGCTCCTTCCAGTAGACACCACAAATGACTATTGGCTATTTTCCCTAGTGTCGGAGGCTGCAGGTGATCTTTATAGAGGTTTATAAAATCATGAGGGGCGTGGATAGGATGAATAGTGTTTGTCTTTCCTCCAGGGTAGGGATGTCCAAAACTAGGGGGCATAGGTTTAAGGTGTGAGAGGAAAGATATAAAAGTTACCTGAGGGGCAACTTTATCTTGCAGAAGATGGTGCGCATGTGGAATGAGCTGCCAGAGGAAGTGGTGGAGGCTGGGATAATTACAACATTTAAAAGGCATCTGGATGGGTATATGAATAGAAAGGGTTTAGAGGGATATGGGTTGAATGTTGGCAAATGGGATTAGATTAATTTAAGATATGTGGTCGGCATAGATGAGTTGGACCGAAGGGACTGTTTCCGTGCTGTACATCTCTATGACTCTATGATTGTGGTTCTGAACACAACGTTTGGCTTATTTACACTTCTCTGAAGCAGAAATGCTGAGGATTATTCTGGTGCTCTTATTTCACCTTGCCTGAGGTCAAACACCTCAAAGCAGTCTAAGGATAGAGTCTGTCATTGGAAACAGGGATGAGATTTTCAAAGCCAAGTTTGTAGTTAAGCTGGAGATCAATGTCAGGCAGTGAATGCAGGACAGCTAGATGCATAGAACATGGAGCAAGACATGACATAAGTGGCACAATTGTGTAAAATCTGTTTCTACAGAGGATAGAATATGGAAGGTAAAGCAGGTATATATTAAAATAGTCTAGAAGTTACAAATGAGAGTGAGTGTTCCAGATGAGCTGAGGCAGGTGAGGACTTGAAAGAGGGTCAGTGAGAAGTAGTGGTGAAGAGTATCATTGACGTACAGGTGTAAACAGACCTTTTTGGATGGTGTTATTGAGGTACTGTAGATGAGAAGTTGGTGGGGTTCCAAGATATGGTTTCCAAAGGATATAGTGCTGGATTGGGAAGAGAAGCCAGTACAGGTGATTCCCTGGCTATAACTGGATAAATAAGGCTTGAACTGGACTGGCACAATCCCATTCTCTAACTGGTTTGAGAGATGTTAGAGGTGGGGGTCATGGTCAGCCATGTCAGAGGCTGGATTTAGTTTCCTTCTGCCACAGGCAGATAGCCAGAATTCACTGAATCTCGTCAATGGGTCTCACATCAGAATGGGATGGGGCTCTGTTATGATACTCCTTACCTCCAATGGAGGAAATTTCCACCATTTCCATTTGGAGCATGGAAGCTATGCATATACCTCCATGAAGGAATGTAGCCTCATTGTCTTCTTAGGAATATTGAATCAGGCTGAAAATGAAAGATTTTGTCGTGAAATTATTAATAATGTTTAATTTCTCTTCAAGGAAACAAGGCCAGATCTGAGGTGACAATTCTTTCTGGAGAGGATGCGAATGAGTGGAGTGTTTACCTGGACAGTTTGCTCGCATCAACCTTCAACGTTCTGCCCTACACAGTAAGCAAGAACACTTTGTTTTCAAACCGGGATTACAGTCAGTTTAGGAGATGTAAGTGTCTCTTGGTTCTACTATCACCGCAGCTTGTGGAGTTGTTGGCACTACCCCAGGTAGAGCAGGGGCTGCAGAGGGCACTGTACCCCGGACACAAAGTCGTCCTGCTGTTTTGTGGAGTGACAGAAACGACAGAACTACAGAACTTGTTCAGAGACTGGAAGAACTGGAAACAAGTATCATGTGACGATGAGCCAACTGTTTTCATCTCCGCTGTGGAAGAGGCCATCAATGAGAGTAAGTTTCAAAAATGAAATTAACTGGTCTCTTCTTATAAAAGCAACATTTGTAATGAAGTTGCCTTACCCTTTGTGATACTTCAACAAACAGCACCATAAACTTTGAGTATGTTATGCATAGAATTAGCAACACCTATGTTAACTTCTTTATATTTTGCTTGGACATATTTAGAACTTTTAGAATAAATGTATTCTGTCTTGTGATGTGAGCATCACTGGCAAAACCAGTGTTAGTTCTTAATCTCTAATGGCCCTTAAACTGAAGGGCTTTCTCAGCCATTTCAGAGGGCAGTTAAGAGACAATCACATTACCATGGGTCTGGATTCACATGTCAGCCAGTGTGGCGAAGGATGGCAGGTTTCTATCCCTAAAGGACATTACTGAACCAGATGAGTTTTGTGACAATAGATGTTTGTTTCATGGTCACCATCACTGAGAATAGCTTTCTATTCTGAATTTTATTAATCCAATTTAAATTCTGCCAGCTGCATTAGTCTTGCCCTCTGGATTAGCAGTCCAGTGACATTACCACTACATGACCATCCTGCATATCCCCGGGACTAGAATACAATGGGATTACAGTTAATCCATACTGTAGAAAGCTCTGGTTCGTCTACAGCTGGTGCACTATGTTAAGTTCTGGTCATCAGACCTTAAGAAGGGCATATAGTGTTTGGTGTGTGCAAGATGGACATTACCAAATAAAAGCCTGAATTTGAAAAGTTAGATTGTGAGGAGTGATTATACAGCTGGGGTTTTACCTCCCTGATTTGAGATGTTGAAGAAATTATTCAAAATTTGTGAGTTATTATGGGAGCAGATAGATGGGTATATATGAAGAAATATTTCTGCTGATTTTGGAGTCAAAGACAAAGCTAAGTTTTCAAAAAAAAAATTACACCCTCTAGACCATTCAGAAGTGAAATTAGGAAATGTTTCTGCAGGTAAAGGGTGGGAAATGTTTAGAAATCTTTTCTGCAAATCGATGTTACATCAATTCTTCATCTAAACTCAAAAATCTTGTGTTTACTGGGTCATGACCTCTCAAAGCACTTACAGCCAATGAGGTACTTTGGAAATGTAGTCACTGTTGTAATGGAGTAAACAAGGCAGCAATTGTGCACAGTACACTGCCACAATGTGATAAAGGTCAGACGATCTGTTTGTTTTATGGTGTTGAGTCAGGGTGGCTGTATCGATTTAGGTCACTGATCAGCCATGATCATATTGAATGCTGGCACATGATCTTGAGACCGAATGGCCTCATCCTACTCCTGTGGTCCGAGGTCCCTCCAAAAGACTGAGAGTCAAGTGAATGTTTACAAACTGAGATTGATGTGCCATTGTTAAGCAAGGGTTTAAAGGGTTACAGAGCCAAGGAGGGTTAATGAAGTCAAGGTGCGGATCAGCCACAATACAAGTCTGTGGAAGAGCAGACTCAACAGACTGGATGATCTATTCCTGTTCCTGGCTTTCGTTGTACAACAAATAATAATTTTCCAAAAAATGCTACTATGGTAGAGACATTTTCTTTACAAAAACAATTGAATAAATATTGGTGGTAGAAAAGTATAAGGGAATTATGGAATAAGGGCAGAGACATGGGATTTTGAGAAGATCATTCCAGTCAGCAAGACACAGGCTAAAATATCACTGGGCAGAATCAACATTATTCAAAATCAAGATGTTTAATTGTTATTAGTGATGTAGTTTGTTCACACACAGAATTCTATCAAACTTACTGTAGAGTACGATCTGGGCATCTGGGTACAGAAATTCTTAAGTCCTTTGGCTAAGAATTTAGCCTCTGTAACCTGTCTGCTCTGCTCTCTTAGAGCACAGCTCAGTGCTTGATATTGATTCACAGGTACAGTATATTTTATCACTTACTAACCCCTATCCCTATCTTTTGTATTGCTCCCACTCTTTAGTAGATGTAGTTATTTGAATTTCTTGGACCTGGCTGATTGGAAAGGTCTTCTTGAACTACTGCTCCCTTATTGGTGGTCAGGTCAGAGGCTGGGAATTTTGCAGTGAGTAACTCACCTCCTGAACCCCCAAAGCCTGTCCACCATCAACAAAGGCACAAGTCAGGAGCATGATGGAATATTCCCCACTTGCTAGATGGGTGCAGCTCCAGCAATGCTCAATAGGGTTGACACCATCAAAGGTTTTTGAGTTTTGATGAAGAATTGATATAACATCGATTTGCAGAAAAGATTTCTAAACATTTCCCACCCTTTACTTGCAGAAACATTTCCTAATTTCACTTCTGAGTGGTCTAGAGGATGTAATTTTTTTTTTAGAAAATAAAGCTTTGTCTTTGACTCCAAAACCAGCAGAAATATTTCTTCATATATACCCATCTATCTGCTCCCATAATAACTCACAAATTTTGAATAATTTCTTCAACATCTCAAATCAGGGAGGTAAAACCCCAGCTGTATAATCACTCCTCACAATCTAACTTTTCAAATTCAGGCTTTTATTTGGTAATGTCCATATTGCACACACCAAACACAATATGCCCTTCTTAAGGCTGTGTAACTGGCACACCTTCCACAAGCATCCACTCCCTCCACCATGACCTGCAATGTCCCATCCAAGCCACCCACCATCCTGACTTGGAAATAGTTCATGGCCCCTACATGTATCGTTGGGTCAAAATCCTGGAACTCCCCCACTCCCAATAATGACATGGAAGGTTTATCTATGGATTTATCTATGACCCAAAGATTGGAGCTCACTTTCACCAGGTTGAAATTTGGAATGGTCAATAAATGTTGGACTAGCCAGCTTTGCCCATTCTCACTGAAAAAATTTCTTCAAAATACTGAATAAACCACGAGAAAGCTAACCTTTGCAAACTGCCAGACTTGTGAAGCCCAGACCCTGTGACCTCAGCTGTATATGAAGTAAGTATGAATAGAAGCTGTGTTGCTGATACTTCATGGTCCATTTAACCACGATCACTTGCTGTCAGTGTCCCAACTACTCCCCAAATATGGACTGCTCCCATTGCAATTTTAATGGAATTTTAATACTCTCGGACAACCGGATGCAGACCCTTGATCTAGCGTTAAATATAGAAAATAGGAGCAGGAGTAAGTTATTTTGCCCTTTGAGCTTGCTCTGTCATTTAATCTGATCATGGCTGATTCATTAACCCCGCTCCCATTTTCTCCCCGTACTCATTGATTCCTTTAACCCTAAGAACTACTAACTCCTTGTAAACATTCAATGTTTGACCTCAACATCTTTCTGTGTTTTGTGGCATAATCTATATATGCTCAAACATTTCCAAGACTGGTCTATAATTTGATATTTTGATTGTACACAAAAAGTTTGTGGATCAGCCACATTTATCACAACATCCCAGACAGTTGCTGATGACAGGTGTTATAAATTCAGAAAAAAAATTCCAGGACCTTGGAGAGAGTGCATGGGAGATCTTCCAGAGAGGTACCAAGGGAAAGGGTTTTCAGGGATGGGGAGACTGGACAAGCTGGTGTTGTTTTCCTTAAGATTAATGGGAAATTGAATAGTGGTCTTCAAGATTATCAGGGATTTGCATAAAGTGAAATAAATTCAGCAACTTTCATTTATTTAACTCCTTTAATGTAATAAATGCTCCAAAGTCGACCATAGGGGCATTAATATAAAACTAGTCATTGAGCCACATAAGGAAATATCAGGGAAGATAAACAAAAACTTTAGTCAAAATGGTAGATCTGAAGGAGTATCTTTAAAGTGGAAAGCATGAGGCAGAGAGGTTTAGAGAGGTTCAGTCCACTGTGGCTGAAGGCACAGAATCTCATGGTAGAGTGACGATAACTGAGATTGTCGAAGAGGCCAGAGTTATAGGAGGGCAGCCATTTTAGGAGATAGTGGAACAGGAAGAGATTACAGTGATATGGAGAGGAAGCTGGTGGTGGAGAAGCTATTGTGGGGGGGGGATTTGAAAACAAGGATGAGAATTTTAACACCAATAAATTGCTTAACCAGGAGTCAGTGTAGGTGGTTGAGCACAGGTAGTGATGGGACTTGGTTTGAGATTAGGGAATGGGCAGAGCGATGTCAGATGGGAGTGTGTTAACATCGCTGAGCCTAGAGGTAACCAAAAAAATGTGTAAAGGTTTCAGCAGCAGATGAGCTGAGGCAGGACAGGGTCAGATGACATGAGGAAATAGTCTTTGTGATGTTACAGGTATGTGGTCGGAAGCTTACCTCAACCTCAAATACAACATCGATGTTGTCAAGGATTCAGTTCAGTCTCAATTAGCGGCCTATGAGAAGAAGTGAGTGTATGGACAAGGTGTTTGTCGTGGAGACCCAACACTCCGACAAGAGGCCCTCTCTGCTCACCCAGTCGTGGGCACTGCTTCAGCAGAAAGAAGATGAATTGGAAAAGATGATCATGAGACAGAGCTGGCTGTTAGCTGGCTGATGGAGAGCTTATGTTTGAAACGTCGACTTTCCTGCTCCTCGGTTGCTGCCTGACCGGCTGTACTTTTCCAGCACCACACTCTTGGACTCTGGCTTTTACCAGCGTATATGTAGACACTGGACTTTCTGAAGATGTCACTGAGGTACAGCTGTAGATCGAAATGGGAGGCTGAGGCAGGGCAAGGTTAGCTCCTTAGCATAACAGTGCAGAAATGAGAAGAGATACTCAGCTCCCACTGGGTTCTTGTGAGTAGAATCAGATGAATATGATGCTCCCTAGCTGAATGATTGAGGACAGCTCTGGGGCACAGTGGCATGGTCATTGTGACAAAGGCAGCAGACTGATTAAGGAGGCTTGACAGTTATGTAGGATGTCATTTGATATTTACAGAAAAACTGTTCCTGTGGTTTCAGTACAATGGCAGGGGCAATAGCCTTGATTGGAAGGTCTCAAACGTGGAGTTCCATGAATAATAAACACAGATTTTAGAGGTGACCACATGATTCAGAGATTTGGGTGAGGAATGAAGGTTGGAGTTGGAAGATTAGAGTTGTGGAATGTTCTGCCCTGGAGTTTGGAAGTCCAGGGTGGTGCCGTATCTGAACCCTGATGCCATCACATGTCTATTGGAGTGGGAAAGCCCATGGTCAACCTTGCTGCCAATAGAAACCCTTAAGTCGCCGACTGGGGACCATTGACTGCTGCATCCCTGCCCCTGCTGGAATTGAACAAGCTGCAATGCTACATGGGGACATGACAGAAAACAGCACAAGCACCTGGTGTGAGAGAGGACAGAGGTGATGAAAGGCAGTCAATGCCTGAATGAGAGACATCAGGCAGGGAGAGTGTTTGTTCTTTGTGGAAGAGGGAGCCACCCTTTCAGCTTTGCTTTTGACTTCTCCATCCTCCTTGTGCTAGACTCCACCATTAATCACACGGGGTCCATGGCAATCCTGTATGACCATCCAACAGCAGCCATGGCCTTTTGCACTGGTACTGCTGACCACTGGTCACTGGATAGTGGGGGAGGGTCTCTCACCCTTGGGGTCTTGCCAGTGATGTTTCCAGTGCCTGACCAGCGTGTGGTTGAGTGCGCCTCACTTGGATCAGTCACTCAAACTGGTATTACTATTTATAGGCACTGGATTTGGGTTGATGTTGGTTCAGGGTATGCTAAGTTTGACTGTGTTGGACACATACAAATTAGGTGCAGGAGCAGCCCAGCAAGCCTGGAATTATCAGAGACCCAGGTAATGTTGTGCGGATCAGAGTTTGAATCCTGTCATGGCATGGCAGATAGTAGATTTGAATTCAATAAAAATCTGGAATTAAGAGTTATGAATCGACATGATGGCTCAGTGGTCAGCAGTGAGGCCTCACTGCGCCCGGGTTTGATTCCAGTCTCGGGTGACTGTCTACGTGGAGTTTGCATGTTCTCCCATGTGTCTGCATGGGTTTCCTCTGAGTGCTCTGGTTTCCTCCCACAGTCCAAAGATGTGCATCTTAGGTGGATAAGCCATGCTAAATTGCCCATAGTGTTTAGGGATATGTGGGTTAGGTGCATTAGTCATGGGTAAATGGAGGGGAATGGGTCTGGGTGGGTTACTCTTCGCAGGGTTGGTGTGGACCTGTTCCCACGCTGTAGGGATTCTGTGATTGTCAGAAAAAACCTATCTGGTTCACTATTGTCTTACAGGGAAGGAATTGTCATCCTTACCTGGTCTGGCCTGCGTGAGACTCTAGACCCACAACAAGGTGGTTGATTCTTAATTGCCCTCAGGTAGCTAGGGAAAGACAATAAATTCTGCCCCCACCTGCGATGCCCTCATCCTGTGCATGTGCTGATCTGATTCCTCCATGTTTCTGCCCAGCCCAGACTGCCAATTGTCAATGGGGAAGGAGGGGGCAGTACAATCATCTCGGGTTTGTAACCCCTCTATTAGCTGGTTATGGGGGTCACAGTCTATAAAGCTACTCCTTCTCCAAGTGGATGGATGAAGAGAAAAAGGAATCACTGTATGAACCAGGGGATTGGTAGGAGAATAGGGAAATGACAGTAAAAACAGAAAACTCACTGGAGAAACTCAACTGGTCTGGCAGCATCTGTGGAGAAAGAGAAAGAGCGAACATTTCAAATCCAATTGAACTCAAAATATTAATTCTGTTTCTCTGTCTCCATGGATACTGTCAGACATGCTGAATTTCTCCAGCACTTTCTGTTTGATTTCAGATCTCCAGCATCCAAAGTATTTTGGGTTTTCTTTTGCGATAGAGAAAGTAGGCTTAGCTGGTTAATCAACTTAAATTCACCATATCACACTCTCTGAATCTTAGTCTTCACAGTGAAGTTACCAAATAGAACTTTTAGAGTTCATTTTGAGGACTCTGGGTTAAATTAACCAGGGGTATAAGACTGATCAGCCCCTAAAGATCTGAGATTTAAGGTCTGTTGTGTAATTAGGAAAGTTATCTTGAAAAGATAATACTAGAAGTTACAATGGGATTCACTTCCCAAAACCATCATGGATCAAAACCACAATGTACTAAATGAGTATTCATTTAGACTCACATCCCCCTTCAGAAACTGAAGCTTACAGGAGAATTAACTGGATAGAACCAAAGTCTGTCTTTGATAGCTTATCAAAACTCTGTATCAGGTGAGGTGTAAGAAACAGAAAGGTGTGTCTTATTCAGAACAGACGAAATGATACTATCAATAAAATACAGAACAGAAAGGTTGTGAGCAGAGCAGAGAGATAGATAAATTAGGAACTAGAGACAGTAAAAGCTTATGGATGGCTATAAATATGAGGAATGTGCAAATATTTGGTTGAATTTAACACAGCAGAAGGACCCATTAAACTCACACCAGAGTAGCCTTAAGATTCAACAAACTACACAATTGATAGCTTCTATCTTTCAGAGGACAGAGGCAGTCTGTGCTGCAGGTTCCATTGCTGTGACAGCCATGAATCGTAGAATTTCTGCAATGCAGAAAGAGACCATTTGGCCCATTAAATCTGCACTAACCCTTTGAAAAGCGTCCCACCCAAACCCAACCCCATTCCCATAACCCGATAGCACTGTGACTAATCCACCTAGCCTGCAAATGGCTGGACAGTACAGACAACTTAGCACGGCCAACTCACCGAACCTACACATCTTTAGCTGGTGGGAGGAAACCAACGTAGATATGGGGAGAATGTGCAAACTCCATACAGTCACCCAAATCCTTGGTGTTGTGCAGCAGCAGTGGTAACCATTAAGCCACTGTACCCGCACCATGAATCTGAAGATTTCAGGCTGATGAGCGTCATATTTTCCTCTGAATCACATAACATGGAGTGAAGGTTCCCACAACTAGAGTGACCACTTAGCCAAGGGGTTGAGGCCAATCTAAGAGCTACGACAGAGTGAAAGCAGAGAACAGTGGTGGACAGGCAAGGATGTGAAATTTGGCAAATATGGAAAGTTTTTGTGGGTTTTGAAATTAAGTAGTGCAGAGCTCACCAGAAATGCGAGGCATTTTGTCTGTGCAGAACACACTTCTCTCTAAGCCGACCACAATTTCAGTTAGTGAGATATAAATTGGACAGCTTTTGAAAGAGGAAGCCTATATTACACAGGATATGTTGAGCTGCTGACTCTTAACTGATGTTACAGACACACACTAAAATAACATCACAAAAAGATACACAAGTGCTAACTGTGGCCAAAAATACCCAGATCTTTGTCAAGCACATGTGCATCTTAAATGCAAATTTATACTCATACGAAAAAGATAGGGGGGCATTCTGTGAATGAGCTATAGGTCTGTGGTTCTGTTTTCAAACTGCTTCAAGGTTTGTGACAGTTGTATTTGGGGAAGTTTTCTTCCACCACTGTATATAAGCAGTGCTGTAACTCTTTAGTCCATTCTGAATTTATAAAATGTCGAAAGCCTTTGTCACTTTGAAGTGATGATACTGTTGGCAGCACTCCTGAAATCTCCAGGAGTTAATAATTAATCTCTGCCTCTCAGCAGCAAGCAACTATGATGGAAAAGAACAAGGAGCATGAATTGTTTTCTTCTTTTTTCACCATTTTCTTGCTCTGCTTTCCTTTGTTAGTTATTAAATTACAGGAGATGGGAATTAGGGTGAGGGGAGATGAATAATGATTAAATTAGAATACTTACAGTGTGGAAACAGGCCCTTCGGCCCAACAAGTCCACACAGACCCTCCGAAGAGCAACCCACCCAGACCCATTCCCCTACATTTACCCCTTCACCTAACACTACGAGCAATTTAGCATGGCTAATTCACCTAACCTGCACATTTTGGACTGTGGGAGGAAACCGGAGCACCGAGAGGAATCCCACACAGACACAGGGAGAATGTGCAAACTCCACAGAGACAGTTGCCTGAGGTGGGACCTGAACCCGGGTCCCTGGCGCTGTGAGACCGCAGTGCTAACCACTGTGCCACACAATTCACTTACCAATTGACTGTGGGAAGAATAGACAATGATAGGAGTATCTAAATGTGATAAAACATTCCAGAATATGCTCAGTCAGAGTTGGAAAAGTGGTGCCACCTTATCATGCATTCAGAAATATGCACATTACCACGAATGGAATGAGGGAGCTAATCATCAACAGTGCTATCAAGAGACCCTTCTTCAGTAATAATCTGTTCACTCACTGATACTCAGCTTGGATTCCACCAGGGTCTCTCAGCTTCTTCACTTATTACAGGTTTTGCTCAAACAAGGATGAAAGAGTTGAATTCTAAAGGTGAGGTAAGAATGCAACTTTTGACATCAAGGCCACATTTTACCAAGTTTTGCATCAAGTCAAAACGAGTCAAAAGAAAATTGGCAAAAGGAATGGGGAAATCTGGTAGCAGTCATACCTTGCACATAGGGTAACAGTTGTGGCTGTTGAGGGTCAGTCATCTCAGCTCCAGGACATCGCTGCAGGAGTTTCTCAGAGTAATTCCTCAGCCCAATCATCTTCAGCTTCTTCATTGACATGTTCCCTCCATCATTAATGCGGAAATTTGGTTTTTGCCAATGATTGCATGATGTTCAACGCCATTCGCAACTCCTCACATACTGAAACAAACCATGTTCATCTGCATCAGGATTTGGACAACTCCAGCTTTGGGCTGAAAATAACATTCATGTCACACAAATGTCAGGCAATGACCAATTCCAACACGAGACAATCAAATCATCGCTCCTGGATATTCAAAGTTTTACCATCACTGAACCCTACTATCAAATTCTTGTAAGTTGCCATTGACCTGAAACTGAACTTGACTAGCTGTGTAAGTACTATGGTAACAAAAGCAAGTCAGCAGTGAGTAACTAATCTCCTGACTCTCCACAGTCTGTCCATCATCTACAAGGCAAAAAGTCAAAAATGTGTGGAATACTTCTTGCTTGCCTTCATGAGTACAGCTGCAGCAACACTCAAGAAGCTCAAAGCATCCAGAATAAAGCATCCTGTTTGATTGGAACCACATCCACAAACATTCACTGTCTCCACCACTGACACTCTGTAGCAGCAGTGTGTACCACCTACAAAATGCACAACACACCGTGGCTCTTTAAACTGTACCTTCCAATCCTGTGACCTCTTTCATTTGGAAGGACAAAAGCAGCAGATACATGGGAATACCACCACCTTCAAGTCCCTCTCTAAGCCTTCCACCATAATGACTTGGAAATATTTCATCGTTCTTTCAAAGTTGTCGGGTCAAAGTACTGATACTCCTAAGAGCACTGTAGGTCTAACCCACATCAAATGGACTATTTCAAGAAAGCAATTCACCACTGCAAAGATGGTTAGGACTGGGAAATAGATCCTTGTCTAGCCAGTTGCACCCAAGTCCCGTGAATAAATAAACTAAAAACTTACTTTTAAAAAGGACCTTTAGCACAGAAAGCCATACCATTGTGCATTACAGAACCATAAGACAAAATTGGATATCACGCTAACCGAAAGCATGTTTAAAAAGATAGGTTTTCAAAGAACAAGCGAGAGGCAGAGTAGTTTATATGCCAGAAATGGGAGTGTCTAAAATGAATATATAACACATAACATGCATTAATTCAGGAATAGGGATCTCCTTCATAGTTTTGTATCTCTTCTTCAGATCTTTTGTTTGCTTTGAAGCAACTGGATCTGATAAGTAAGATACACAGGTAACATGCTGGCAAGTTATTCTCCAGCCTGTGCTAAGATTGTTGCTTCCAGTAAAGGAAGTGATTGAAATGAGACACTTGGCTTTGGTGGGGGGGGGGGGGGGGGGAGAGACTCTGCCTGCTATCTGGTGACCCAACCAAACAGTAGACTGTGTCAAAGTTGGGTAAAGTGGTTGTGAAGTGATAGCTTACATTATTAGCCTTGGCACAGTGGGAGAACTCTCATTTTGAGTCCAAGGGTTCTGGGTTCAAAGTCCCATTCCGGGATGGTGAGCATGTAATCACCACAAATGCTTCAGTTCAGTATTAAAGAAGTGCCACACTGTCAAAGGTGCCATTCTTAGTGTGAGATGTCAAACTGGAGGTCCTATACCCTCTGCTCTGTTTGTCCTGAGATATCAGAGTTCTACATTCTATATTTTGGAATGTTCTAAGCTTGTGAAATGTATGATAAAGATGTGACTGTTTTCAACACTCACTATGAGACCACATATGTGACCAAAGGCATTGTGGGACTATCCCCAGTGAAATTTCCCATCTGCAAGATGGGGAGAAAACTGAGGAATCCCCAGGTCAACTTTAATTAGACAGTGACACAGAGTGGGATAACCCTCAGTATAGAATCAGAGCTGAGTCATTGAAATGAAAGTTTCCTCATAAAAGTCACAAGTAAGCAATTCCGTCGGCTCCGAGTTTCCCCCTGAAAAAAATCAACTCTGCAATATTTTTGAAGAAGTACGCATTGAGCAACAGGCAATTTTTCAAACGGGTGTTTGTGAATGAATGGGAAGGCTCTCTATTATTGGGAAAACTTCAGTCTGGGCACCAAAATTAAAAAAAAAGAGCTGGATTAAGACATTGAGGGGCCTTGAGTACCAGAAAGGTCTGGAGTCCCTCCTATTTCTTACCACACCCAAACCACTGAAGGCACAAAGTCAATCCCACAACGTGTCCCTGTCGGGGCTATTACTCATCCAGTCACAGATCCAGGGCAATCTGCCAGTCTGCCAACTCTATCTGTCTCTCTACACATCTCTTCATTTGTATCAGACCTGTAAATTTCTCTTTCTGAATTATTTATTTCATTCCCTATTCACATTTAACATTGAATGTGCTCCTGCTGTCTCTTCAGGTGCCATGTTGGTGAAATTCTTCTGCTCTCCCTCTCCCATTCATATGATCTTGATTCCACCACTGCACTCCACCATGCCCCCACTTATTCCTCTATTGTCAGTAAAATGGTACAAGGCAAAAATAGAAAATAGAAGCTGTTATAAATTACATCCCCATTTTAAACTGAAAACAGGAAGTGTAGGCCAGGCATAGAGGATCCATGTTCAACAAGAAATGAAAACTGCCTTCAGGTCCACACCCAGTAACTGCCAAGACTGTGTACTCACTGAACATCCACACGCCAAATACCTCATCCTTACAACGATCACCAGAACCCCTAACATCACTTTAAAATGTATGCATTTTTGGTTCGGCCACCTATAGAGCACTGCGTTCGTTCCCTGGTCATCTCATTATAGGGAGGATTGCATTTGAGAACACTGCATCTGTACAAGATGCTGGTGAGACCATATCTGGAGTGCAATGAGCAGTTTTGGTCCCTTTATTGAAGGAAAGATACTATTTCATTGGAGACAGTTCAGAGAAGGTTTGGAGGTTATGAACAAAGGTTAAACAGGTTAGAACTCTGCTCACTGGAGTCTAGAAGAAGGAGAGGTGATCGCACTGAATCATGTAGGATTCTGAAGGAGCTTGACAGAGTAAATGCTAAGATGATGTTTCCTCTGATGGGAGAGTCTAGAACCATGAGGCATCGTCTCAGATTAAAGGGGCATCAATTTAAGGCTGAGATGAGGAGGAATTCTTTCTTTGAGGATTGAGAGTCTTTGGATTTGTCAGAGAGAGCTTTGGGGGCAGGGCTCTTGTGTACATTGAAGGCTCAGATCGATTTGGCTCTTGATCAGACAGGGAATTCAAGGTTATGGGGAAAGACTAGCAAAGTGGATCAGCCATGATTCTGTTGAATGGCTGAGCATGCCCAATGGTCGAAATAGCCTTCTCCTGTTTCTATTTATTATGGAGAGAGTGCAAAGGAGATTTATTAGGATGTTGTCTGGGCCGGAGGGTCTGAGCTATGAGGAACGATTGGATAGGTTGGAGTTATCTTCCTTAGAGTAGCGAAGGTTGACAGAGGATCTGATAGAGGTATATAAGAATATGAGGGGCATGGACTGAGTGGATAGCACTTTTTACACTAGTCAGTGCTAGGAGGCACTGGTTTGAGATAAGAGGTAGAAGATTAAGAGGGAGGTTAGGCAGAAATATTTTCACCCAGAGGATGGTAGAAGTCTGGAGAATCAGAATCTTCAGCACCATGTGCTGTGTATACAAGAGAGGGTGGGAAGGAGAGTGGTACTGTCACTGGACGAGTAATCCAGAGTAATGTGTGGGACAATTAGTTCAAATGACAAAGCACTCGCTTCATATGTGCAAGGTAATGGGATCAATACCCACAAAAGTGATGTTCTTGTGGTCCAGTAGTGGTGTCCCTACCTCTTTTTTTTTGTATTCTTTTACAAGACATGGACAATGCTGGCTAGGCCAGTACTTATTGTCTATCCCTAACTGCCCAGAGGGCAGTCAAGAACCAATCATATTGCTGTGGTTTTGAGTCATATGTAGGCCAGACCAGGTGAGGATGGCAGTTTCTTTCCCAAAGGACATTGGGGAACTAGATGGGTTTTTCCGACAATTGGCATTCGACTCTTAATCCCAGATTTTTATTGAATTCAACTTCTACCATCTGCTGTGACATTACCTGGGTCTCTGGATTAATACTCTCATGATAATACCACTAGGCCACTGCCTCTGGACCAGGAGGTCTGGATGAAAATCGCAGAGGTGTGTCACAGCATCTCTGAATAGGTTGATTCACATTATCTACAAGAAACATGTAAAGTTATTGATTCATATCAGCACAGAGGGCTATGTAAGAGATGTCACTCTCAGCCAACAGTGGACCTCTCGCCCTCCTTTTTTGGAAACTTTTATTGAGCTTTATTGAACCGTATACAAATCTAAATGTGGAACAGTCGGACTGAGATCGAAAGGACAAGGTATAAGTGGTCAGCCACAGTGAGCTCATGGTCTCGCTTGTAGACAGAACTGAGATGTTCAGTTGAGCACTTGCTTCCCACACCTTATCTAAGCATTTTCACTCACCAACACTCTGCCTTGGCTCAGCGGCTTTCAGTTTCGCTTCTGCATCAGAAGGTTCTAGATCCTAGCTTTGCTCCAAAGGCTTCAGCACCTAAGCCAGGTTGACCTTCTTACTCCAGCAGTCTTAGAGGTTTGGGTCAGACTTTAAACTAGGGCCCTGTCTGCCCTCTCAGTTGGACAGGAAAGATGCCAATACACTATGAGAGGTTGAGCAAAGAGGAGGCCTGTGACCAGTGGAGTGCCACAAGGATCGGTGTTGTGTCCTCTACTTTTTGTCATTTACATAAATGATTTGGATGCGAGCATAAAAGGTACAGTTAGTAAGTTTGCAGATGACACCAAAATTGGAGGTGTAGTGGACAGCGAAGAGGGTTACCTCAGATTACAACAGGATCTGGACCAGATGGGCCAATGGGGTGAGAAGTGGCAGATGGAGTTTAATTCAGATAAATGCGAGGTGCTGCATTTTGGGAAAGCAAATCTTAGCAGGACTTATACATTTAATGGTAAGGTCCTAGGGAGTGATGCTGAACAAAGAGACCTTGGAGTGCAGGTTCATAGTTCCTTGAAAGTCGAGTCGCAGGTAGATAGGATAGTGAAGAAGGCGTTTGGTATGCTTTCCTTTATTGGTCAGAGTACTGAGTACAGGAGTTGGGAGGTCATGTTGCAGCTGTACAGGACATTAGTTAGGCCGCTGTTGGAATATTGCATGCAATTCTGGTCTCCTTCCTATTGGAAAGATGTTGTGAAACTTGAAAGGGTTCAGAAAAGATTTACAAGGTTGTTGCCAGGGTTGGAGGATCTGAGCTACAGGGAGAGGCTGAACAGGCTGGGGCTGTTTTCCCTGGAGCTTCGGAGGCTGAGGGGTGACCTTCTAGAGGTTTACAAAATTATGAGGGGCATAGATAGGATAAATAGACAAAGTCTTTTCCCTGGGGTCGAGGAGTCCAGAACTAGAGGGCATAGGTTTAGGGTGAGAGGGGAAAGATATAAAAGAGACCTAAAGGGCAACCTTTTCACACAGAGGGTGGTACGTGTATGGAATGAGCTACCAGAGGATCTGGTGGAAGCCGGTACAATTGCAACATTTAAGAGGCATTTGGATGGGTATATGAATAGGAAGGGTTTGGAGGGATATGGGCTGGGCGCTGGCAGGTGGGACTAGATTGGGTTGAGATATCTGGTCGGCATGGACGGGTTGGACCGAAGGGTCTGTTTCAATGCTGTACATCTCTATGAGTGTATGACTGTAAGTGTTCCCAGGGTCATTGCCACTATTTATCTGAATCAGCACCTAAATACAGATTCTCTGGTCACATTGACATAGCTGTTAATGGGAAGTTGACAGTGTTCAAAATGGCTGACTGTTTCTAAAGTTTCCATAGGGAACAAAACAAAAATAATTGGCTTTAATCTGCTGTGAAATATCCTGAAGCCACTGTGGAAATGCATTTTTTAAAAGCTTTCATGTGTAAATATAAGCGAGTTCAATCCTAAATACTCCTATTTCCTCACCTGGTAAAGGTTCGGGAATTCTGTCAATTATTGGTCCTTACGCTCAGATGCTGCTCCTACTGCAACCTTCCATTTCCTTAAATTGTTTATGGATTGATGAATCTTTTTGATATCTTCATTGGCTGTAAGGTGCTTTGAATGGTTGTATAAAACACTATTTGAATGAGAACTATATAAATTCTGAACTGGAAAAAAAAAATGGGTGAGGTGTACAACAGGCTGTTGACTTACTCAGGCTCAAGGTAAATTCCACTTATAATCAGCCTAATCAACAATAACACCAACTTGTATTCAAATAGAACTTTTCTGAGCTAGCAAGTGGTCCCAAAATGCTTCCTTTTCAACACCAGATAACAGAGGGACATTTGGGTTGATGGCCAAAGCTTGGTCAGAGAGGTAGGTTTTAAGGAGCTTCTTAATAAAGGATAGTGAGGCGCACAAGGTGAGAGGTTTAGGGAGCAGATTCTAGAGCCTGGGGCCTAGCCAGCTGATGGCACAGCCACTGATGGTGAAGTGATTCTAATCAGGGCTGTGCAAAAGACCAGAATTGGAGGAGCACAGAGCTCTCCAAGAGGTGTGAGGCTGAAGAAGATTCCAGAGATGGGGAGGAGAAAGATCATGGAGGTATTTCAAAACAAGGATGGAAATTTACAACTAAAGACATTGTTTAACTGGGAATTAATGTGGGATGGGGCTGAGAGGTGAATGGTTCTTGGTGTTATAGGAAGCAGACTTTATGTTCTAGATACTGGGTGTGAGGAGACCAGTCAGGAGTGCAATTGAATAGTCAACTCTAGAGGTAACATATTTGAGTAACAGATGACCTGAGGCAGGGGCAGAGGTAAGTGATGTTACAGAAGAGAGAAGAGGTGATCTTATTAATGGCACAGAGATATGGTTGTAAAGCCATCATGGGATCAAACATGACACCAAGATTGTGAGAGGAGGTTCATCCTCAAACTGTGAGCAGGCAGAGTGAGAGAGATAGGGGTGAATGGCGATGTCATGAAGTTTATTGAGGGAAGGTGGTAATGACAGAAGCAGACTAAAGGAAGTAGCTTTGATATGTTCAGTGCCCAATGCTTATTCAGTACTGGATGTTGGACAAGCAGTCTGACAATTTAGCAACAGTAGATGGATCAGCGAGGTGTATTAAGCTAGAATTGGGTGTGGTCACTGGGTTCTAAGATAATGTTGCCAAGGGGCATGTGGATGAGAACTAGGATGAGTTTGGAAAGATCTTTGAGAACACCAAGTACAGGAGTAGGAAGAGAAGCCATGGCAAGCAATAGTCTGGCTATAATGACATAGATAAAAAACATGAAGGCAGTCTTGCCCAACTGGTCAACAATGGAGGAGGATGGTATGCTCACCATTCAGACAGGTGGATAAGGACAGGGAGAGATAGTTCACCTTTGAAACATTTGCAATAAATGTATTTTTGAAGTTTTCCAGTCAGAACCATTTTGGTACTGTTGCAAGAGCATTAACCTGACTGGAGGGAATCAAACATAAAATTCCAGGAAAGTTGGGAATGGATTTGGGATGTACCCTGGTCTTCTTCAATGGAACTAATCCTTGCAGCTCCTGTTTCTCATCATAACTGGCGTTTTCCATTCCTAGCATCTGGTGAGACTATACTGTATCCTCTCTATGGCCTTAGTTGTTTCTAACAGAATCATAGAATGGTTGCTTCATAAAAGGAGGTAATTTAGCTCACCGTATTGAAACCAGCTCCCTGAATGAAAAGTTCAACTAGTGCCACTCTCCCTACCTGCTACCCGTCAATTTTTTTTTTTACAAATACTAATCCAATTACCTGATGAAGGCCTCGATTGAACGTGCCTCCACTATACTCCCCTTGGAGAGGAAACGGAGCCTGAAAATGGGATGGTAGTTTCCAAGGATACAAGCGTCAGGGGTTTCTTCTGGAGAGAGGTACAATGGAAGATTTCAAGGAGGGAGCGACGGCATATGAGTGGAGACAACATTCCCTACTTACTGTGAGAGAGGTTTTCCATAACGTTGGAGTAATCCCTATGGAAAACATAATGCCTTTCCCGATCTCAGTTTATATCTGGCACTGAGGCAAGCAGATGGCGTGACGTGCAGCAGCAGTGATGCCAACAAGCAGCTCCATTGCAGTAAACCAGAGGATGCATGTGGGCTATTCACTGACAGCATGGCTCACAGCTCCAATTCACAACTGTGCAGTCATACACCACATGCATAGAATCAAACATTTTCCTCCACACTGAATGCAACAAAGCCACACTTGTACTGCCTGTATCACTCAGGAAGAGTCCTGCAGTACTTGGGTAAGCAGTTCAAAAAATGGCACTTTGGGGGCATGAATGTTTAAAATCATTGAATCCCACGCAGTTGGGATTTTGTCATTCGAGTTCACATAGCGAGTCATGAGTGCTTGGAATTCTCTCCCTGAAAAGGTAGAAGCAGCGTGTTTGAATATTTTTAAGGCAGAGGTGAATAAAAGAGAATGAAAAGTCATCGGGGGTAAGCAAGTGTGTGGTTGAAGGTTACAGTCAGATCGGCTATAATCTTGTTAAATGGTAGAGCAGGGTCAAGGGGCCAAATAGACTAATCCTACTCCTTTTTTGTATGTTAATTACAGAATAGTTACAGCAAAGAAGCAAGAGTGGTTCAGATCATCCTACTACTTGCCCTTTCCTATGGCCCTGTGTCTTTTTATTTTGCTTTTGGGCGTTTATCTAATGTCTTATTGAAACATACAACTGGATCTTCCTTATTGTACTCGCAAGGGAAACTTTCCGGTCCTTCCCATTAGCCTGGTGAAACAGTTTCCCGGTATTCCCAATGTTTCTTCCTGCTTTGACAGAAATTGCTGGAAAAGCTCAGGACACCCGGCAGCATCTGTGGAGAGAAATCAGAGTTAACGTTTCAGGTCCAGAGATGACTCCTGTTTCTGATTTACAGCTTCTACAGTCCTTTTGGTTTTTCTTCTTGCTATGTTGGATTCTGAGGTCAGCGCAGCAGTAGTTTCTAGAAATGGAGCAAACTAAGGAATGAGGCATGTGTATGCGTGTGTAATTAGGCAACATTTTCTTTCAAAATAATATATTAATGACGCATGGTGTTTCAAATGAATTATGAATCACATCATGTTGTTGGACAATTTATACTGCTTTACTAACAATTGCATAGAAGTAGCACTTTGCCAATAACCATTCAGTGTGTTTCATGAAATTAGTACACTTAACTGTGGTGATTTTAATTAACCAGTTTGGACATTTTATAACACAGTTCCAGGGCAAGTGGGACCTATTGTAAATATAATGACCAGTCAGTAACAGCATGGATGCTCTTTTATTAATATGGTCATTAATTAACTGCTCTGGCTCAGAAAGTAAGCATTAAAAATGTGAGGTCTCATCACTTTAATTTTTTTTTTGCTGAAGAGTTAAAACAAAGTTTGATGTTTAAACTAAATAGTTTTATTTTCATAGTGTGTCTTTCTGATTTCTCCCTCCCTCTCTCACAAATTCCCCACTCCTTTTCTCAGGAGACAGAACAAAAGGCACACACTTACACTCTTGCATCACGGGTAAGGTCAAATCTGTCCAGGAAATTTCAAGCACAGTGCATGTGTTTGTCTCTGTGTACATGTGTGTTTGCACAATATATTCGTGTAACGCAATCATTGCACTACACACAGGGGAACACATGGATTGCTTAAAGGAAAGACATATTCCTCCTTTAAGAGGAATCATAGAGTCCTACAGCAAGGAGACAGGCCCTTTTGCCAAAACTGGTCCATGCCAAACAAATATCATAAGAATCCTTGGAACGCTTGGCTTCAAATACGATTACTGGAACATATAATGAGTTTTACCTGTGGATGGTAGCCCAGCAACAAGAGTGAATGGATCAACTACAATCATTTGTAGTTGGATGATTGTAAAGCAGTATAAATTGTCTAACAACATGATGTGATTAATAATTCATTTAAAAACCATGCGTCATTAATACATTATTTTCAAAGAAAATGTTGGCCAATTACTCAGACATTACAATTTACAAGCCTGCCTATTGGGGTAACATCAGCCTGTGCCAATTTCCAGTGGATGATGGAGAACATTTTACAAGGTCTGTCCCAGGTCGCCATTTATCTGGATAATGTAATAATAACTGGGAAAACCAATAAAGAGTATTTAGAGAACTTGGACATAGCACTTAGATGTTCCTTCAAGGCAGGGGTGTGTCTTAGGAGGGAAAAATGTGTGTTCCAGGCATCCCTAGTGACCTACTTGGACTACAGAGTCAACAAGACCAGGTTACACCTGTTGGAAGATAAAGTGAGGATGATCAAAGGTGTGCTGGCTCCCACCTCTGAACTACAATTTAGTCTTTCCTTGGATTGGTGAATAATTAATGGAAATTCATATGTAACCTGGCCTCCATCCTGGCACCCTTAATTTGCTATTAAAAAAGAGTCAGCCTTGAAAATGGTCTCGTAGCCAAGATGCAGCCTTCAGGGAAGTGGAGAAGCAGCTATCATTGTCTAAGGTGTTGGCACACTATAGTGTGGTGCTAACATGCGATGCCTCCCTGTACAGTGTCGGGGTAGTGTTTGCTCACAGATGGCCCAATGGAGAGGAATGTCTAATAGTATACGCTTCCCAGACTTTATGCCCCCCAGACAGAGAAGGAAGTTTAGCAGTCAGCTTTGATGCAAAGAATGTCAGATTTCTTTCCCCAAAGGACAATAATGAACCAGATGTGGTTTAATGATAATTGATGATAGTGTCATGGTTGCCAATACAGATGTGGTGGGATTTGAATCTCTGTCCTTGGAATATTAACCTGGCCCTCTGGTTAATGTTACTCTGATCATCTAATGTGTTTCAAGATCTAATGTAATGAGAAACTATGATGGATATATGAAGGAAGGGCACAAATTGGTTGTAAAAATTTGGGGACTCGTAATCAATGGTGGAGGGTGGGGTAGTGATAGAACGTGTGGTGGAGTGCAGTGCAGTGACTTTTATTTAGTATGGCTAACTGAAACAAAGTTCTCACATAAAAGTGTGCATTTGGACTCCGTTTAAATAAGGACTGTCATTTAGTGAACCCAGTACAACACCATCTCCCTTATTGCAATGGGCAACTTTGTAATGATGGAAATATGGGGACAGGAGGAGGTCATTAAACCCTGGAGCTACCTCCCCCACTCAGTCTAATCATCACTGGTGTGTGATCTAACGCGATCTACTCACCTTCGCCCCATATTTTTTTGCCCAGTCTCTGAAGCCCACATCCCAAGAATGAAAAAAGCAAAAACCTGTCATACTCATTATACTAATTACAATTGATGTCTCATCAATTTCCATTTACAGAAGACAGTTCCAAACCTCTCTGTGTAAAATGGTTTCCCTACATTATTCCTTTTAAGATGCCTCAAGCAGTGGAAATAATTTCTCTTATCCCATTTATTCTCCTTTAATACCTCAATAATTTGATCAATTTTGGAATTTTTGATTTCCAACCCTAATTGTAATGTCCCATTGGAACTTAATCTTGTGATTACAGGTATCATAGAACACTCAGCGCAGTACAGGCCCTTTGGCCCTCGATGTTGTGCCGACCTCTGGAACTAATCTGAAACCTATCTATCCTACACTGTTCCATTTTCATCCAAATGCCTATCCAATGACCATTTAAATACCCTTAAAGTTGGCGAGTCTACTACTGTTGTAGGCAGTGCGTTCCATACCCCTACTACTCTGAGTAAAGGAACTACCTCTAACATCTGTCTTATTTCTATCTATCACCTCTCAATTTTTAAATCAATGGCCCCTCATGCTAGCCATCACCATCTGAGGAAAAAGGCTCTCACTGCCCACTCCATCTAACCCTCTCAATATGTCTCAATTAAGTCACCTCTCAATTTTCTTTCCTCTAACGAAAACAGCCTCAAGCACCTCAGTCTTTCCTCATAAGACCTTCCCTCCATACCAGGCAACATCCTAGTAAATCTCCTCAGAACCCTTTCCAAAGCTTCCACATCCTTCCTATTAATGCGATGACCAGAACAGTACCCAATATTCCAAGTGCGGCTGCACCAGAGTTTTGTACAGCTGCAGCATGATCTTGTGGCTCCGAAACTCAATCCCTCTACCAAGAAAAGCTAACACACCGTATGCCTTCTAAACAACCCTATCAACCTGGGTGCCAACTTTCTAGAATCTATGTACATGGACACTAAGATCTCTCTGCTCATCTACACTGCCAAGAATCTTATCATTAGCCCAGTACTCTGCATTCCTGTTGCTCCTTCCAAAGTGAATCACCTCACACTTTTCCGCATGAAACTCCATTTGCCACGTCTCAGCCCAGCTCTGCAGCTTATCTATGTCCCTCTGTAACCTGCAACATCCTTCAGCAGTGTCCACAACCCCACCGACCTTAGTGTCATCCGCAGATTTACTAACCCATCCTTCTAAGCCCTCGTCTAGGTAATTTATAAAAATGACACACGAGCGGTGGCCCCAAAACAGATCCTTGCGGTACACCACTAGTAACTGAACTCCAGGATTAATATTTCCCTTCAACCACCACCCTCTGTCTTCTTTCAGCTAGCCAATTCCTGATCCAAATGCCGTACTCTCCCAAAGACCATTATACCCTTGCTCTGTTCTCAAGAGCAGAACTCCTCGGGGACTCCCCCCTTTAGTTTAACCAGAGTTTTCTGAAACCTGCCTTTCATTCTTGTAATCCCTGTATTCTATACATAAATGACAGCTTTTAATCAGCTTTTCCTACTACTTTCTGCTCCTACTTGTGACATTTTCATGATCTTTGTACATGGACTTCAAAGTTGTTTAAGACTTTACACTTGTCTGCATTGAAATCTATTTGCCACATTCTTATTCCTTCATTCATTTATCAATACATAATCTTCTTTCATTTCCACTGTTTGCATTAACCAAGAAGGGGATTTACACATGGAGGCAGAGGGCATGATTGAGGGGTTAAATGACTACATTACATCTGTCTTTACCAAGGAAGCAGGTGGTGCGAAAGTCATAGTGAAAGAGGAGATTGTTGAGACACTGGATTAACTGAGCATTGATAAAGAGCAGTATCAGAAAGGGAGGTTGCACTTATGTAAGTCACCAAGGCTGAAACAAATACAGTCAAGGATAATGAGGGACGTAGCGGTGGATATTGCAGAGGGACTGTTCATAATCATCTTATTTTCCTCAATCTAGGAATGTTACCGGAGACTGGAGAATTGCACATGTTCAAAAATGGGTATGAGGATGAGGAGAGTAACTAAAGGCGAGACAATTTAATCTTGGTAATAGGAAAGCTTTTAAAAATAATGATTGGACAAAAATAACAGTCATTTGAGCAAACAAGGAAAGCCAGCAGGGATTTGTAAATGGAAAATTGTATTTAAATTAATTTGACTTGAGTTTTTTGATGAGGTTTTTGATTGGAGTGTATGTGAACTTTCAATAGGCTGTACACTAGGCTAGGCAGTGTCGAACCAAATGGATTAAAAAGGTGAGTGGTGTTTCCCAGACTGGAAGAAGGTCCTTCAGGAGTTGTTAAGAGATCCATTGTTTTTCTTATTTAACACTATTCACCTGGAATTTCAAAATGTGGGGATAAAACATAATAAAGATGAAGTAATGGAAGTATTCCAAAATGAGAGGAAGATAGTCAAAGACTTCGAGATGTCACAGACCTGCTGATGGAACGAGTGGACAAGTGGCCAGCGTAATGTAGAGAATTGTGAAATACTGTAGAAAGATCAAGGTGGGAAAGAAAAAACATAAAAAGAAAGAATATGTTTCTAAAAGGGATGCAGAGGCATAGGGACTTGGAGATATGGGTACACACATCATTTAAGGTGTCAGAAGCATGGCTTTAGAAATAGAGGCTTCAAGGACAATGGCAAAGAGATTAGATTAGATTCCCTACAGTGTGGAAACAGGCCCTTCGGCCCAACAAGTCCACACCGACCCTCCAAAGCGTAACCCACCCAGACCCATTTCCATCTGACTATCGCAGCTAACACTATGGGCAATTTAGCATGGCCAATTTGCCTGACCTGCACATCTTTGGACTGTGGGAGGAAACCGGAGCACCTGTACGCAGACACGGGGAGAATGTGCAAACTCCACACAGACAGTCGCCTGAGGCTAGAATCGAACCTGGGATCCTGGTGCTGTGAGGCAGCAGTGCTAACCACTGAACCACCATGAATCTTTACAAACCACCAATTCAGCCTGAACTGGAGTACTGTGCCCACATCTGGGCATCACAATTTAGGAAGGATAAGAAGGCACTGGGGAAGGTGTAGGTTAGATTTACATGAGTTCTTTTGGGGGAATGACAGCCGGTTCCATGCATAGATTGGTGAAGCTTGAGGCAGTCTTCCCCAGAGAATTGAGGAAATTTAATTGAGGTATTCAAAGAGTTTAGGAAGAGTGAATAATAAGAATCAGCTGAAGAATGGAGAATCTGGATTGGTGGTGCTGGAAATACCTGTATTCCTGATGAAGGGCTTTTGCCTGAAATATCGATTTTACTGCTCCTCGGATGCTACCTGAACTGCTGTGCTCTTCCAGCACCACCAATTCAGAATCTGGTTTCCAGCATCTGCAGTCATTGTTTTTACCCTGAAGAATGGAGAATTAGAGAACACTAATTTAAGGTGATTGGTAAAAAAATAGAGCATGAGGGAAAAACAATTTTATGCAGTGAGCAGTTACTATCCAGGATATATGGCATGAGTGTTTTCCTGTTCTTTGAGATGTGAGCATCGCTGCTAAGGTCAGCATTGATTAAATTCCCTACAGTGTGGAAAGAGGCCTTTTGGCCCAACAAGTCCACACTGACCCTCCGAAGAGTAATCCACCGAGACCCATTTCCCTCTGACTAATGCACCTAACACTATGGGCAATTTAGCATGGCCAATTCACCTGACCTGCACATCTTTGGATCGTGGGAGGAAACCGGAGCACCCGGAGGAAACCCACGCAGACACAGGGAAACTGAGCAGCTTGCTCAACCATTTCAGAATCAAACACACCATAGTGGGTCTGGAGTCACATCTAAACTAGACCAAGTAAGGATGGCAGACTTCCTTCCCGAAAGGATATTATGAACCAGATGGATTTTTAAACATTTGTCATGATTTCGGATTATGAGGAATTCAAATTTTTCACTAATTGGAGATGCCAGTTTTGGACTGGGATGTACAGAGTTAAAAATCACACAACACCAGGGTATAGTGCAACAGGTTTATTTGGAAGCACTAGCTTTCGGAGCGCTGCTCCTTCATCAGGTGGTTGTGGAGAATAAGATTGTAAGACACAGAATTTATCGCAAAAGTTCACATTGTGATGTAACTGAAATTAAATATTTTAATATATAGGTCGTTTTAAATATATAAGTTCAGTTACATCACACTGTAAACTTTTGCTATAAATTCTGTGTCTTACGATCTTATTCTCCACAACCACCTAATGAAGGAGCAGCACTTCGAAAGTTAGGGCTTCCAAATAAACCTGTTGGACTATAACCTGGTGTTGTGTGATTTTTAACTTTTTCACTGTGTACCACAGTGGGATTCAAACACACAAGGTTCTAGATTGCTAGACCAGGGAAGGAATACCACACCACTTTGCAGTGGTGGGAGGTTGAATCATGACTTTCAAGAGGGAATTGGCTAATTATTTGAAAAGAAAATAATTTACAGGGCCATGGGGAAATGTTGGGATAGTGGGTGCAGCTGAGTTACTCTTGCTAAGAGCCTGCAGGGACATGATGGGCCAAATGGACTCTGGTGCTGCAACCTTCTTTTCTGATTCTTCTGAATGCCACCTAGTGTTTTGCTACTGGCACATTGCTTTCAATACCATTATCTAAGTCAATGATAAATAAGTTGAATAATTGAAGCCCTCACAGATCTTTGAGGGACACCATCACATTCTGCCAATTCTCAATATCCCTAATCTGTATTTCCTGTCACTCAGCCTGTAGCCAGATCTTCCCTGAGCTTCAGCTTTAGCTAACACATTCTCATGAAGAACTTTATCAAATGTTTTGTGGAAGTCCATATAAGTAACTTTCCTTTGCATTCCCCATTCACTATTTTAATCACCACTTCAAAAATGCAATCAGATTCACCAGGGAAGACCTGTCCTTTACAAATCCATTTTGACTCTCTTCCCCCTCTCACTCTGATCAGCTAAATAACTTCAAGGACACAACTGTTCAGATGGCAGGGTTTTCTGCCCTGATACCTTACCCATTGATACCATCAAGCCAGCATCTATTCAGGAGGGTGTTACTTGTCTCAAGGAGAGGAAGACTTTCACCCCTATTTGGGGAGGAGGACCAGCCTCAGAGGGACACTTGGCGGGCTGGCATCTCTCCATCTGAAGGTGGGTCTGGGGTACCACCAAGGCAGGTCCCACTGAGAGAACTGAAGTTCTTGAATGCCGTTGAGAGGTCAGAGTGTTCAAGTGGGTTAATACTTTGGAAATGTGCACGGGGAGGGGGGAGGTCTCACAAGCTGAGGGTCCCCTAACATCTTCATCAAAAAAATGCCTGGCATGTCGGAGCCAATCTGGGGACCACTAGGCAGGCACACACTACTTTTTATGAGATTTCCTACCCCTCTCAGCACCACCCACCTTCAAACCTACCAGGCACGACTGGTACAAATTTGGTCCTTCCCTGGGTGCTTAGTCACTCTATCCTTAATGATACTCTGAGAAAACCTCCCAAGAACAGACACTAAATTAACAAGTCTATCATTCACTGGATGATTCCCTCTGACACATTTTTGTTTTAAAAACAGGGTGATTCCAGAGGATGAAGTAAAATTTGGGGGAGTTGTAGTTTGACCATCTGCAACATGCTCAGCTTTAAAACCCTGGGACAGAAACTGCTTGGTACTGGGTGTTTGTCACTCATTAATCTCTCCATCAATGTTTACACGACACTTGTTGAGTCACTCACCCTGATTCATCAGTTTTCCCGGAATATCGCATCCTGATCTTTCAACTGTAAACACTGAGACAAAAGAATGATTCGGTGTCCACCATTTCTGTCTGATCATTGACAAAAACACATTATCCTTGATCACATCCCTGTCTCATCTCATCGTAAAAGAATGTGCATGAACATTGATACGCCTTTTTGCGTACTGTCCATTTACAGCTCTTAATACCTTCTTTGTAGCTATTGGCTGCTCTTTAACTCTTTCTCCTCTACTAGGATGTGTGATTATTTTGCAATTCTATTTGAGTTTTCTTCCATAATTCAATGATTTCTCTTGCACCTTTCATTATCTAACATTGGCTGTCCTTTTCAGCAAGAGGAGATTATACCACTTTCGGGATATAGATTGGTTCTGGATCATTGTAAATTCTTTCTGGAACACCACCTGCAGAGCTGTTTTATCTATTAACAGTTTCACTCTGGACAGTCACTGTGGACAGTCTCTATCTCACCCCTTCAAAGTCAGCCTCACCTAAATGTTACGTAATTCTAAGTCATTGATTAATGCAGCATCGAATATGGGACAGCCCCTTGTTGTTTTAGGAAATATCGCTTCAGAGACTCTCAAAAAGTTCATTCTCTTTCTGACTTGTGGGCAGTTGCTTATTCCAATAGTTAAAATCCCCATTAAAACCCCTCTGCTGTCGCTACACATTCCTGATTCCTGATGAAGGGCTTTTGCCCGAAACGTCGATTTTCCTGCTCCTCGGATGCTGCCTAATCTGCTGTGCTTTTCCAGCACCACTCTAATTTTAACTCTGAAATACAGCATCTGCAGTCCTCACTTTCGTCTAGTTGCTACGCATTTGTCTACTGTTATGTCTACAGTGTACAATTTCACAGCTGCAACTGGAAACCATTACAGAATTAAATCTTTTTCTAAGTAAATCCTTTTCTAATTCTGCTGATGAAGTCTCTACAGTTCATTACATCTTGTTACAGCCTCTCTTATCTTCAGTGCGATTTCATCCTTGGTTGCTAAGACTATGTCCCCATCCCTTATTCAGGGTGATTAACAATCTCAGGTTTCCCAGTGTTCTCCTGTAATGTAGCCTTTTGTCCTGGGTCAGCCCACCCTAAGATGTATTTTGCCCCATGTCGGTACAGACATTGTCTACAAGTGTCTGACTTGGTAGAAATTAGGCTCAGCAGGAGGCCATTCAGCCCTTCGAGCCTGCTGTATTCAATATTATCATAGCTTATCAACCAACTCAGTACTTTCTTCTCACTTTCTCCCTATCCCTTTTGATCCCTTTTAACTCTAAGAACTTTATCTAATACCTTCTTAAAAACCTTAAACCTTAACCTTGAAAACCTTGAAAGCCTTAACCACTTTCCCACAGGCTCGCCACTCTCTGGGTGAAGACATTTCTCCTCACCTTAGTCCGAAATGGCTTACACTGTCCTGTGCACTTTCCCTGTCGCTGTGCACTTTCCTGGAGACAGTATAACCAAGTATATTAGTTTTCTGGTGATAACTGTCCTTTTGCCAGGTCTCCACAATCTGCCTTAAACATTAAAAACATAGAAATTAGGCACAGCAGTGGCCATTCAGCCCTTCAAACTTGCTGTATTCAATATGATTACGTTTATCACCCAACTCAATAGTCTCTTCTCGCTTTCTCCCCATTCCCTTTGATCCTTTTAACTCTAAGAACTTTATCTAATACCTTTTTGAAAACCTTAAATATATTGGCCTTAACCACTTTTCCACAGGCTCACCGCTTTCTGGATGAAGAAATTTCTCCTCATCTCAGTCCTAAATGACCTACCCCATATCCTTAGACTGTGACCCCGGTTCTGGAATCCCTGCTTATCAGAAACATCCTGCCTACATTTACCCTGTGTAGTTCTGTTGGAATTTTGTAGATTTCTTTGCAAACCTCCTCCCTCATTCTTCTAAACTCCAGTGAATATAATCCTAATTGATCAGTCTCTCTTCATACATCAATCCTGTCATCCCAGAAATCAGTCCAGTAAACCTTTGTTGCTCTCTCTCCATAACTAGAACATTCTTCCTCAGATAAAGAGACCAAAACAGCACACTTGTGGTCTCACCAACCACCTGTACAATTGTAGCAAGATACCCCTGCTCCTGTACTTCAATCCTCTATGGAGGCAAACATATCATTTGCCTTCTTGACCGCCTGCTACACCGACATGCTTACTTTCAGCAACCGGTGTAAAAGGACAGCCAGATCTCTTTGCACCTTTCCAAATCTATCACCATTCAAATAGTAGTCTGCCTTCCTGCTTTTGCTACCAAAGTGGGTAACCTCACATTTATCCTTCCGCTCAGCTCATCCAAATCACAATGAAGCAAAAGTGGCTCAGTGGCACAGTAGCTCGGTGGTTAGCACTGCTTTCTCACAGCGCCAGGGACCTGGGTCCGATTCCAGCCTCCACTGACTGTCTGTGTGGAGTTTGCTCATTCTCCCTGTGTTTGCATGGGTTTCCTCCCACAGTCCATAGATGTGCAGGTTATGTGAATTGGCCACACCAAATTGCCCGTAGTGTTCAGGAATGTGTAGGTTAGGTGCATTCATCAGGGGAAGTGTAGAGTAATCGGGTGGGGAGAGCATCTAGGTGGAATACTCTTTGGAGGGTCAGTGTGGACTTGTTGCACCAAATGGCCCGTTTCTATGATCTCTGCATTGTCTCACAGCTCACCCTCCCACCAGCTTTCATTCAATTTGTTCCTACATGCTATGTGTTTGTCCCAGCACCCATGTCCTATGCAATGGAGCAACTCTTCAACAAACCCCTCTTTCAATCCCAAGTTCACCTTCTTACTCCGTTTATCCCAATGGTAACAGAGATGTGAATCAGATGCAGTAAATTTAATAAAAGCCAAATACTGCAGAAGCCGGAGATCTGAAATAAAAACAGAGATTTCCGGAGAAACTGAGCAGGTCTGATGGCATCTGTGGAGAGCAAAACAGAGGTTACGATTTGAGTCTGATGTGACTTCTTCGTAACCGAGATCCAAACAAGAGTCATTGGCTACGACACGTTAACACTTGTAAAGCTTGGGGTTCTGTTCTTTAATTTTCTTCGTTCCTGATATGCTACAAACATACTCTTCCCTACATGGGTTCCATTATGACTCATCCCCTTTCCTCCAAGATCCCTTCAAACTGGTTTTAAAATGTTACTCGTCTGAGCACTAAGAGGGCAGAAGCCATGTGAGATTCTCAGTCCTCCTGACAAATGGTGCTACCTGTCCCATAATCTCAGAATCCCCTACATATCATTCTGCCAGTCCTCCTCCTAATCTTGTAGCCCCCCACTTCACAGTGCCTTGTCCAGGTGCTGCTTGTCTTTCCAATAGTTGTTACCCTCTCAGAGAACATGTACATTGTACTTACTGGATTGGAATAATTTCTGTGGTTTCCCATTGTCTATTTCACCTGGATTCTTCCCCTTTCGCAGTTAGTCACACCAACCCCACTGTACATCTGGGGGAGATTTATTGGAAGTCCAGGGCAAACTGTCCAGATACCTATTGCCTCAAACTAGCATGAATTAATGCAGGTGCAGGGTGTGAATAGAAGCCGTAATCTCATTGCCCACAGCACAGAATTCCCACACTCTCCAACTTCCTGACTTTTGCACACTACTCTCACTCCTTACACGGCCACTGTGTGGAAACCTTTGCCATAGGGGAACAATCGAGAGTGTGTTGCTGTGAAAACACAGCAGGTCAGGCAGCATCCGAGCAGCAGGAGAATCAATGTTTCGGACATAAGCACTTCATCAGGAATGAGGATGGTGGGCGGTGGGGTGGGGGGGATCTGAGAGATAAATGGCAGGGGGAGTGGGGATTGGGGGAAGGTAACTGAGAAAACAATAGGTGAAAGAAGGTGAGGGAGAAGGTGATAAGCCGGGGGGGGGGGGGGGGGGGGGGGGAGGGGGTGATGGACAAGTCAGGAGAGAGGTGTGATTTGGAGGCTTGGGACTGGGATAATGTGAGGGAAGGGAAATGAGGAAGCTGTTGAAATCCACATTTATGCCACGTGGTTACAGGGTTGCAAAATATAAGGCGTTCTTCCTCCAGGCATTGGGTGATAACGGTTTTGGGGGTGGAGGAGGCCCAGGACCTCCATGTCCTTGATGGAGTGGGAGGGGGAGTTGAGATGTTCAGCCATGGGGCGGTGGGATTGGTGGTGGTGTCCCAGAGATGTTCTCTGAAACAATCTGCAAGAAGGAGTGCTATCTCCCTGATGTAGAGCAGACCACATCGGGTGCAATGGACATGAGGTGAGCTCAGAGTCAAATAAAAAGTCGCCTCCTCTCTCTATAAAGATCTCAAGTGAGTCCATCTCTCATTGTACCGCTCCCCCCCTCACCCAGGTCCTCTCCTCTGTCCTGAAGCTTTTCAGCCACATCCTCAAGCAGACTCACTACCACAACCACATCTCCTTCCTCAGTGCCCGCCTACAGAACCATCTGATCCCACATGGACTCTGGACCACATTCAGACCAACCCAGTTTGGACCTGAACAGGATATCCAGTACACACTACAAATCCAAAACTTTCAACAATGATTCGCTTTCCGGATCCTCCGCTCCACGCTATCAGCCCATGTGCCACCATCTACTCTACCTGGAGTCAGTCCTGCCCCAACTCGGAGCCACATAAAAGTCAGATCCATGCCCCTCCCCCACCAGCCCACACCTGGCACCTTCTCCTGGCCCCATAGGAAGTGCAAAAACCTGCGCCCACACTACTCCCCTCACCTCCGTCCAAGGTCCCAAGGGATCCTTCCACATCCATCAGAAATTTACCTGCACCTCTACAATGTGACCTCTGCATCCGTTGCACCCAATGTGGTCTCCTCCACATTGGGGAGGCAGGACGCCTTCTTGCGGATTGTTTCAGAGAACATCCCTGGGACACCTGCACCCACCAGCCCCACCGCTCCATGGCTGAACACTTCAATTCCCCCACCCACTCCGTCAAGGACATGCAGGTCCTGGGGCTTCTTCCACTGCCAAACCGTTACCACGTGACACCTGGAGGAAGAACGCCTCATATTCCACCTTGGGACCCTGCAACCACATGGAATAAATGTGGATTTCAACAGCTTCCTCATTTCCCCTCCCTCCACATTATCCCATTCCCAAGCCTCCAAATCGACACTGCCCTCCTGACATGTCCAAAACTCTCCCCTCTGACCTATCACCTTCTCCCTCACCTTCATCCACCTATTGCTTTCTCAGCTACCTTCCCCCCCCAAACTTACCCCCCTCCCATTTATCTCTCAGCCCCTCACTCACAGTCCTCATTCCTGACGAAGGGCTTATGCCTGAAACATCGATTTTCGTGCTCCTCGGCTGCTGCCTAATCTGCTGTGTTTTCCCACCAACACACTCTCGATCCTGATGTCCAGTCCTCACTTTCTGTGTCATGGTGGAACAGTTTGTAATGCTGGGAAAGTGAAACATGGAAATAGTTGGTTTATACATGCACGAATTATAAAAATGAGGAACTGCCAAAGCAAATGATTCTGAAAGCATTATTCTCATTTCCGTAGGACTTCACCCAGTTCAAACAATGTCTATTTACAGAGTTCAGTATCAATGATAATATGTTGTGTTTTGCTTTCTTTTAGTTCCATTTGTGGAAAGCAGCCACTCTCTTCAGGTCTATTCACCAAGAACTGATTGCATTAAAACATTCTTAATTTCTCCATTTCCTTCTCATGCTCCAACTTATGTTACTCAGAGCTTATAACACTGTCATCACTCAAGTTCATTCCCAAAATTCACATCAAACCTGCTGACACTGTTGGAGGTTATTTGTTGACCTTAAGCTAGTGACGGCCGAACTCTTTGATAGTTTCTGCTCCATACCGTGCTCCCACCCACATTGCAGACCATGCCCCCACCACCGAACATTGGGCAATAGTTTCGAAGATTGTTCTTGACTCTGTGAAGCTTGATCCTCTGTGTTCCCTCTGGGTTCCAATGTGCGTAGTTGTGCAAAGTAATTTACAGTGCTATTAAATAAATGGCCCAATCCCTCCCGAACAAAGTCACAAGGTGCACTGGTTATGGTGCTTCAACCCAAAGCATTTGGTTTCTACCTGCTTTCTCTGATTCACAAACGAGACTGTCCCATTTTGGAGACTGGGTCAGTAACACAGAGGAGAGCTGTGCGATATTAGTATCCCTGCCATTTTACTGATAGTGTGACTGCCACCAACCAGCAGAATGCCCACCGCAAGGAGTGAACAGTCAATTTACAGATTATAAAGACCCTATAGGACCCTACAACAATACAATACAATACAGCACAGGAACAGGCGCTTCAGCCCACCAAACCTGCACCGATTCCTAATCCTTATTTAGATCCACTACTTACGGCCCATGCACGGTACCTATCCATCTGTTTGCCTCATGTTCATGGGTCTATCAAGATACATTGCTGTTGGCATCTCTACAATGGTGAATCGGTCTTCCCACCCATGGGGGTGGCTTCCCTGTGACAGGCCTGGAGGTATGACAGGGGCGGGGGGCGAATGCAGCTGTGGGAGAGAGATGTTAAACCTTATAGTCATTTTGACCTTCACAGCGCAGCACTCATTGCAGGCACCCAATCCAGCTAGTTCAATACAGGCACAGTCCAAGCCAGACTGTTGTTACGTCAGCTTGTAACATAGAGGGCTATGGACAGAGAATGCAGTCCCTACAGCCCCAGACCAGAAAGATTTAGTTTTCAGCATTATCCATGTTACTGTCTTGTTAGATCTCATCCGTTGTGTTGTGTACAGTTGTGGACATCCTATTATTGAAAAGGTGTGAATGCAGTGGAGAGAGAGTACAGAAATGGTTAACTAGAATGGTTCCAGGAATGAGGCGCATCATTTGAAGAACTGGGACGATTGTCCCTTGAAAGAAGAAGGTTGAGACGAGATCTGACAGAGGGTTTCCGAATGATGAGCAGGCTGGGTAATGTAGATTGGGATAATCTGTTGCCCTTGTAAAAGAAGAAAGAACGAGAAGTGTGTAGATTTAAAGATGTGGGACATAGATGTACAAACAAAATGAGGGTGATGGAAGAAGAATCGTCTTCACTCAGCAAGTAGGTAGGGTCTAGAATGCAGTTACTGGAAGTGTTGTGGAGGCAGATTCAATTAAGACAAGCAACAGGAGCACTGGATAGTTATTTAGATAGAAATGATAGGCAGAGGGATGGGGAAAAGGCAGGAGATCGGCACTAGATGATAGAACCAGTACAGGCATGATGGGATGAATGGCCGCCTTCTGTGCTGTAACAGTTGTGTGACTCTGAACAACCTTCTGAGAGACCACAGGTTCCCTGTCTACCTTAGCTCCCCGGCTGCCCCACCATCTGGGCTGTCACAGCTATTACCCCTGGATATTCAACTACAAGAAGGTGGAAACATTCTTCTTGAGCAGTGACCCATTGAGATCAACAAGTTTAACGGATGGTCGCTTCCAGTTAGAATTTAATTACCTCCTTCATGCAATACTCAGGCATGGATTAATGACTCGTGAGTTGAAACTGTTCTTAGTGTAAATCAGAATTAATGCATCGCCAACAAAGGCTAATCTTGCTGTTGACACACAGACTGGACATAAACCATGTTGCCTGCTGTAGTTCCCCATAATACTTAATTTTACTCAGAAATTGCATACAGGGGTGAGTGAGGGAGACACTTTGTAAGTTATCTCTCACTAACAGACGAATACAGTGAGCACATTTCAGAAAGATAAGGTCTGTCACAAGAGTAAACAAGAAAATCAGAAACAAAAAAGATAATTCCAAAACAGCAAGTTAATAATTTAAATCAGGCATCAATAAAATTGACCATTAAAACCTGTCAAGCAGTAGAGCTAATGAATAAAATGTCTTTTGCCATTTCTATTAAGTAGCAGAGCTGCAAAGGTACAGACAAGGCCTCACTTCCTGGTGTCCAGGGAGGGAGGAGAAAGGAGTTTAAGTAACACTGACGGTGGTCCACCTCTCCCAGCAGGCCTCGATAGCATTCACCTGAAATTGGAAGGTGGAAGTGGGCTGTCTTTCAGCCTGTTTTCCTCCTCTCTCGGTCTACTTTGTGGGCAGGTTGTTTCAGAGTTGGGAGAGGGGTGAAGGGGAGGAGGAGAAGGGTTAGAGTGTGACTGACTCAATCGCCACCAACTTACCCAGCAACCTCCTCTTCCACTGACCTGGCTAACTGTCCCAGTCACCCTCCTTTACAGGACATATTGTGGCCTACAGGCTCCCTACAGTCACGCATACCTGTCCCAAAAGGATCAAGCATCTGTTTACACTCGAATTGTTTACATTTTTGAGCGCCTGTCAATGACAGATGATTGCCGTTGCTGTATCAGTGGAAAGTGATGTGCAGAAGCCAAAACCTGTCTCAGGAGTTAGGCAAACCCTATACCTCTTTATAATCAAACTTCTGAAATTTGTACCTCTTCAGGTTATGGCAGAGACTCGGGCTGCGACACAACAGAATCTGAATTGCAAGCTGAACCTCAAGCCAAAGTGCGGAGTAATGTAGCAAAATCCACTGTGCAACTGTGTTCCCAAACTTTCAGAGACCCCCAAGAAAACACCGTGAAAGTTCTACCGGATAGGATCCCATGCGGGGTAGGTATTGACTGTTGCATGGACCTTGCTCAATTACCATACAGTATTTTTATGTCTCACCAAAGATGAGTTGCTTGAAACATTAATCTGGTATGATTCCATGCCTCGATTGTGCACAGCAACTCTCAGTTAAAAAGAATTGATTAATGCAAATAATGTAACGATCAATGTATACATAGAAACACAGGAAAATAAGAGCAGGAGTAGATTATTCAGCCTGTCATCATAGAACCCCTCCAGTGCAGAAGCAGGCCATTTGGCCCATCGATCCACACCAACTGTCCGAAGAGCATCCCACCCAGACCAATCCCATCCCTGTAACCCTGCATTACCCATGGCTAATTCACCTAGCCTGTACATCTTTGGACTGTGGGAGGAAACTGGAGCATCTGGAGAAAACATACACACATGCAAACTTAACACAGATGGAAACCTGAGGCTGGAGTCGAACCTGGGTCCCTGGCTCTGAGTTAGCAGTGGTAGATGGGGTCTAACTCAGACATTCCAACTCTATCAACAAACACATCGAGTTAGACCCCATCTACCACCCCCTGAGAAAAGGAACAGGAAGTGACTTCACCACAGGAAATGACATCACCAACCCAAAGAAACCCAAACATGTAAATAGAAAGCAGGAATTTTCAGCATTGCTTTGCATGAAGCCCACTGAAGGTGTTACCTCGTAAGGTAATGAAACGTTTGGAAATGAACCTTCAAACTCAGCAAGCAAACCTACATCCAAAAGAGAAATAGCTGTATGAAATTGAGTGAAATGTGCATAAGTCAGATAGGAAATTAGGGGAAGATAGAGCATTGTGTAAGATACTGGTTCTGAAAGAGTTAATGTTGAAATTGTACTTGCTCCATCCAATTTGATGATGCCATGCAATCTTTGGCAAGGGATGAGAGATTTGACATGAGTCATTATAGGAAGCAGACATACAGCTCCCCAGAATCCTAGCAATTACCCTGAAGTCTTGTGGAATATTGATAGTGTCCATACCTGTGAGCCAAGAGGCCTGGGTTCAAGTCCCACCTATTCCAGTAGTCTCTAATAACATTCCTGAAGGAGGTTGATTTATAAAAAAGAACTGAGTCATTACCTGGACTGATAGTGTTGTTGTACTTGGTGCTGTCATGCAATAAGTCATGCTAGTAACCAAGACAAGTGCCTCTTCTGTTCAGGCTCACCATGGTTGTATCCTCTACCACTGATCATCAGACAGGCCTTAGACTCGGTACTGAAAAGGATGATTGGAGACAGCAATCTACCTCCAATAACCTTACCCTGTGCCATATACCATCAGGGGTAGCAGCTACCATGAGATACCAGTAATCAGGACAAATACCACAGAGGTAGGCAAACAGGAAGAATGAGAGAGAAAGAAGGAAAGGTGGAAATAGACTATAGAAAGAGAGAAACCTATTTTCTTATTCCAACAGAACAAATTATTGGAGCTGGCAATATTATTTTAGACTTCCAGAATCCACAGCATTTTACTTTTATTATTTTTAATTATTGTAATTGTATAGCTTTTAAAAAATATAATTCATGTGGCTGGATAGAATGTTGCACATAGCTCCATTGTTATTGGAAGGTTGACTAGTGTTGCTACAATATGCTAAATGTTCGATATCCTTCTGCGTTTAATTTCAGACCCCACAGCAGATTTTTGTTATTCTGAAGGTCAAACTGGACACCAAAGTCAAATGTGAAATTGACTTTACGTTCGGTGTGAAGGCTGCTGTTCGTGTTCCAGCCATGTTTGTCAATGAGTACATGCTATCTGCTCAAGCGCCAGGTAGGAGTCAGCTCTGTGAGCAGGAAACTTGTCTTGAGTGGGCAGAGATTACATTCACACTCCGATCCAATTCTGTCCTGCTGTCACCCAGTTCCTCGTTCACTTCTCCTGTTGTCCAATTCCTGACTGGAAACTTGTAAAAACTGTCTCAAAAAAAATGTACATCCCAAATAGCTGCATCATTAAGCTCTTTCGATAAAATGCCTCAGCCTTTATGTAGATAAAATCACAGAAGGAGGCCATTCAGCCTATCATGCCTGTACAAGCTTGAGCTGTTTTCGTTTCAAGTGTCTTGTTTTTTGTTGGTATTCTGGCATCTTTACTTGAACATGTCCAAAATGTCAATTATATAAACGGAATCAGGAGGTTGAGACTCAGCAGTTTTAATTTCTAAATGGTATGAGTATATAGGGGAGAGTTTCCACTTTAGGACAGGAACAACCCTTTGTTGAGAGATGGGACACTGCCACTCAGGGATGATTCTGCCCATTTCCCTGATCAGAAATCCTAACCTGTCAAATGCGCAGTTTTCCAATACCCCAGAGATTTCATATATTGTCCACCAATTAATCAATGCCCTCCTGAGTGGCAGGAGTTACATCCATCATGATTTCTCATGATTCATCTGGGAAGACAGTTGAAAGGTTTTTGATGTAAATGAGCAAGATGTGGGGTTTGCAATCGCATCCCAGCATTGCATTACATTGAATTCAGTAAATAATTCATAATCGCTGTAGGCTTGCTGTTAGAAAGATAACCCAACTTATCTCTTTGCAAATACTGTTCAGTGAAGAGAAACTACAACCTGTTACCTGGTGAAGACTACATGTGACTCCAATCTGACCCACTGTCCTCTGGACTCAGCAGGTCTGGGAGCATTTGGCTGACAAGGTTGTTTTTGAGTGGAACAAAGGGGGAGCAGAATCATAAAGGGAAATTTGCCGCATTCTTACCTGACCAGAGGGCTGTTCTTTCATTGGACAGAGGTGGCAAGTAGTTGTTTAACCTGAGGTGAGGGGAAAGGTTGAGAAGGAGAATCCTTCATTGTCAATTGAGCCAGTGCAGGAATGGAACCCACGCTGTTAGCATTGCTCTGTAATGCAAGCCAGCCAGCCATCCATCCAACTGAGCTAACCACACCCAGGCTGTGAATTGAACTCGCAGCTTTCTGCATGCCCAGCTTTCATTTCCGATTTTTGGTATCTGCAGTTTTTGTTTATTGCTCTTTGCTCAGAATCGCAGCAGATTTAGGTCAGGATTCTCCTCTGTGGTCTTGTCCAAAATCAAATGTGGGTCTTCTGGAGCTGGGCAGAAAATATGGACGGTGAGGCCTAACCCAGCCTTACCCACCTGGCCCTTGTTTCTTTCTCCAGGATTGATGCCAGGAAGGTGACAGGTTTCTCCTCCCATGCTTACAGCACCTAGATGGCAATGAGACATGGACCAGAGTCCATGTTCACAGTGGATTTATTTTTTTTTATTTCATTCACTCATAGGATATGGACATTGCTGGCTTGCTACATTTTATTGCCCATCCTTAGTTGTCCTTGAGAAGGTGATGTTGATCTGCCTTCTTAAACCACTGTCCAAACTACCCTTGGAGAGGGAGTTCCCTTCTGCCTGTCAGACTAGGTTAGACAGAGTGGATGAAGACAGGTGCTGGGAAATACCAGTAAATAGTTTTTAGGTACCCCTCAAGCAAAAGAACTTTCTCTCCCTTCATTTCATATCCAACATTTACCTCTTCTCAGCTAAGGCCCCTTGAGGGATCATAAACCAATCTTGGGCTTTCTGCTTCCCATTCTACAATCAATGTCTGATTATTTTGTTGAATGACGTTCCGTGAGAGACTTGGCCAGTTTACGAGACCCTGGTTAAACTCTATAGACAAGAGTTCCACAGTCTACTGTCCTCAAAGGGAAGTGAAAGACATTGTTCACCTGCAATTCCCTCTCTCAAATGTTTGTTTCTTTACTCAGCAGTCTGTCACTTGTCATTGTTTATCTGTTACAGATATTTGGAAGCTGCCACATTCATATTGCATTTTTTTTAAAATCATTCATGGGAAGTGGGATGTCATTGGCTGGGCTTGCTACATTTTATTGCCCATCCTTAATTGCCCTTTAGCTGAGTGGCTCACTAGGCCACTTCAAAGGATAATTAAGAATCAGTCACATTGTTGTAGGTCTGGAGTCATACGCAGCCCAGACCAAGTAAGAACGGCAGATTTCCTTCCCTAAAGGACATCAGTAACTGGATAGGACGTTACAACAATTGACAATTGTTTTACACTCACCAACACTGAGATCAACTTTCACTTCCAAACATTTTAATTTAACTTAAAATTTCACCAGTAGCCATGGTGGAAACATTCTCTTAGTTGGAGTGTCATTTTATCAATATTATCCTGTTTATTCCCTTCGGAAGATGTTTATTTTTGATAATTTAAGACCCAATTTCTACCAATCACTATCACTAGTTAGGCAGCATTTATTCCCCATCTCTAATTGCCCAGAGAGCAGTTATGAGTCAGTCACATTGCTGTGGGTCTGGAGTCACATGTCAGCCCAGACCAGGTAAGGATGGCACGTTCCTTCCCTAAAGGACATTTGTGAACCAGGTGGGTTTTTCTGAACAATCGACAATGGATTCATAATCATCATTAGACTTTTAATTGCACATTTTTCCAGTGTGATGTGTGAGGTAGCATTTTTGTGTGTAACTCCTTTGGAAGGATTGATAATCACATCAGAAGAAGGAATGAATCAAAAACACCAATGAGGAATGAGTAACTGACATTAAGTCAAGTAAACAAATGTCTCAATTTTTTTCAAACTTTTCATTCACTCATCAGCATGTGCCACGGATCCATTTCCAAAACATCTCTCATGCACTAGCCCAGCCATTTGCAACCTGTTCTTTATCAAGCTGGGATTTACGTAGACAAACTGAGAAGGAATGGGACTGTCAACCAGCTCTGAACTACAGCTCATTCCTCATGGCAAGTGTTTCAGTTAGAAAGAGAGATTGTACAGACTGGGTTGATTTCCTTAGAGCAGAGGAAATTAAGGGGGGACGTTTTTAAGGTGTATTAATTATGAGGGTAGATAGGAAGAAACACTTCACCTGGAAGGAGGGATCGGTGATAAGGGGAGGGGGGTAGATTAAGGTAAGGGGCAGAAGGTTTAGAGGGAATGTGAGGAAAAACCCAGAGGGTGGTGGGAATCTGGAACTCACTGTCTGAAGGATGGTAGAGGCCGAAACCCTCATAACATTTAAGGTCATAACATTTAAGAGGTATTTAGATGTGTACTTGGATGCCAAGGCTACAGGCCAAATTTTGGAAAGTGGGATTAGAATAGTTCGATGGTTGTTTTTGACTGACGTAGACTCGATAGGCCCTTTTTCTTTGCCGTAGATCTCTATGACTCTATAACATCGTCAGGCAGCAACTTCCCTGTGTTATTGTTTACATTGGACTTTGCAACCACTGGTTTCATTTGCCAATTTCTCTGCCAACTCACTGTTGGACTTACACCAGTCCAGTCTCTGCCCGCAGCCATGTGGGGGTGCAGCTCTACAATTACCATCTTCATGATAATTCCACCTCCTCCGAACATTCTTCCTGTGCCTCCCTGTGTACTGACACTAACCACCCTCCCCAAATTCCTGCTCATATCTGACCAATCCCTTTATAAAATGCCCTGTTTTTGATGCACACAAACCTACTTGGCAAATGTAAGAGGCTCTGCTGTTAATCAAGTACATTCAAGTTCAGAGGACTGCATCCAAAATTAGCAAACACTCAAATCTCAGAATGGTAATGAAAGATCTATCGAATATGTGATCACCCGAGTTAGGGACAGGAAAAGGACATTTCGCTCCTTGAACCTGTTCTGCTTATTCCCGTTAACATCATGGCTGATCTAATCTGAGTTGAAAATGTGTTGCTGGAAAAGCGCAGCAGGTCAGGCAGCAACCAAGTAAGCAGGAGAATCAACGTTTCGGGCATGAGCCCTTCTTCAGGAATGAGGAAATTGTGTCCAGCAAGCTAAGATAAAAGGTAGGGAGGAGGGACTTGGGGGAGGGGCATTGGAAATGCGATAGGTGGAAGAAGGTCAAGGTGAGGGTGATAGGCCAGAGTGGGGGTGGGGGGCGGAGAGGTCAGGAAGAAGATTGCAGGTTAGGAAGGCGGTGCTGAGTTTGAGGGATTTGACTGAGACAAGGTGGGGAAGTAAGGAAACTGGAGAAATCTGAGTTCATCCCTTGTGGTTGGAAGGTTCCTAGGCAGAAGATGAGGCGCTCTTCCTCCAACCGTCGTGTTGCTATGGTCTGGCGATGGAGGAGTCCAAGGACCTGCATGTCCTTGGTGGAGTGGGAGATCTGAGTGTTAATGCAGGTAGAGATGACATTGTGTTATCAGATTTAATAATACAGATATTAGGGATGGTGTGACGTTATCTTCGATGATGGAATATCTAACACCTTTGCCTTGTATTTCACAGACATGCCTTCAGGATTGATTACACTCACTATATACTCGGGGGATTTGAAAGTAAGCTCAGCAACTCTAGTTTATTACACTGACATGGAAGAAATTGAAAACCTTCTGAGGAATGCTGTCAATCCTGTGGAATTTATGTGCCAGGTAAGTCGTTTGCAGCACCTGTAAAGTGGTTACACTGAGTTCCAAAATCAACCCCATTCCAGAAAGAGAGGGTGCAATGAAGACTTACTGTAAAATACAGGGTTTAAGTTGAATGA